>NC_134366.1:119104800-119407830 GCF_035582795.1 Mycteria americana | reverse complement strand
CAAGGCTCTGTTATTTTATCCCGTCCCTTGTTCCTAAACCAAGAAAGTTTCTGGGCCTTCAGTAGAGAAAGGTAAGATAACAATCGGTTTAAAAACAAAAAGAGAAGAGTAAGATTTAATAAGCCTTAATGTCAGGAGCTCAGTTTTCAGCATTGCTCACCCATAAGAGGTTTCTTTGGAGTCTCAGGTTCGAAGCAACCACCAAAATATTATTTATTGTGCTCGAGTGCATGCATGAGCGCTGAATGGTGGTTGCGCAGGAGTGAGACGTGGGGAGGGAAACGGCATAAAATTAATTCGCAGCCAGGGAGGCCTAACCACATTTTAGGAGGGAGACTGTTCCCAATGCCTTGTAAAATACAGTCAAAAGAAAGGCACTCTGTGCGGTAAAGCACAGCAGGCAGAGGAGAGCGCAGTGCGTGCTGCGGGCAGCGTGTGATACAGCACTGCCCACTTACTGGGGGTGCAGGGGAGCAGGACTGCAGCCTGAGGTTAAGTAGCTTTCTTCATACTCCTTTCTCCTTCTTGTTTTTGCAAAGTGCTATTTTTAAGTCATGTGAAGTAGAGTGTGTTTATATTAGGTACAATCCACCTTTTGACTAAAAGCGTAATTTTGCAACAACAAAGGCAGGAATTTACAGAGTAAGGTTGTATGGCAACAAAACCTGTTTATTTCTATTGTTCTTTGGAACAGACAAGTTATCTCAAGTCGCACATTTTCAGCAGTAAGCATTTATGTTGGTGAGCAGACCCCCTTTCTTTGTTCATATGTAGAAAGGGGAAGTGGCAGGAATGAAAAGCTAATTTTGCTCTTTGCTGAAGCAGGGAGGATCAGGGACAGTGCAGTGCTAAGCTGCTTCCCTGGTTCCTGTTTGGCAGGCCTGCGAGGGGGAGAATGGTGTAAAACAGCTCTAAGGCCAACCTTCAGCAGAGTTTTTCCTGAGCAAATGAATTCAGTGTTTTAACTGGTTGTTTCCGGACTGATAAGGTGGCAGAATAATAGGCGAAAAATCCAAGGGCTGCCCAGTCTGACATTGCTGGAGTGTTGTCTCTATTTTGACTGGGCTCTTTTATATTGCCTGCAGGTGTTGCGTCAGCCATGAGGAAAGGCAAAGTTTGGAGGTGGGAGTAAAAATGTTAACTTTTACAAGACAAGCAACTTTTCAAATGTGAAATGATGGAAAAAACTGGATATGAAATAAATTTCTAGGTTTCATTTCTAGTGAAATTACTAGCAAAACTGATCCACATTTGTGAATAGTCTTGATGTCCCTAATATGAATAAATTCCCAATGAATTTATTCCAAAAAGCCCAGTGAATAAATGAGCTACCAGAAGTGTTTCTAGGTCCATTCCTGAGCACCCTCTTACAGTGTGCAGCACACGTACTAGGACTTTCAGAAATGTGTCATGCATAGGATCAAATTCTTTTTTTTAGTGTAAAAAGGGAAAATGCTTAGTTAAGCAGATATTTTAGTCTATAATCTTCATTTATTAATTTAAATAAAACAGAATACTAGATTTGGATACACCAGTTGATAGTATTTCACAACCTGTGAACAGACTGTGCTTGGAAGATGTGTCATGTTCTTTTATATATGAAGTAAAAGGCACATCAGCGATGTCTCTTTGACGATGGTATGTCACTACTGGCTGTAGTGGCTCTTTCCATTTACTAAAAATTGCATATTTTGTGTCAGAAGAGACCAAAACTCATGATCATTAAAATTGATATCAGCTTGGCTATTGCTTTTAATGGAAGCATGATTAAACTGACAATATTGCAATTTGTATTACTTTTCTTTGGAACATGCCCTCTTTAATGACAATAATTGTCATTTAATAGTATGTCCAGCTAGCAGTTTCTTGATACATTGCCTGGCTTATTTGTGGTAATGAAATTTTTGGTGTGTTATCTAGAGATACAGCAGGATATTTTAGATCACTCATTGAGTCTTTGTCTGTTGTCATAAGCAGGTCTGATTCAGTTATTTCAAGGTCGTGGTTTCTGCCTGTGAACTGAAGGAACAGGTTTGTGTTTAGAATCTACAAGCTTTTTTTGTCTGTGAGTATATTGCAATAATGAAGTACTTAAAACCTCTCGGAGAGCCTGTAGCTAAGTTATGAATTATAGAAATTATTTTGAGATCTTCTACTCAGGTATTGCGTATGTTTACTTTTCTAGAGCTCAAGTATTTGGTTTTGCTGGAAGTCAGGTAATTCTTTGGAAAAGACACTTTTATGCAACTTTTTTTTTTAATAGTTAAATCCCCATTACCTAGCAGTAATATTTTTAGCAGAAGACTTCTGACTGGTTTGGCTGGCTGCTTCAGAGGTGGGTATGTTCCTCCAGGTTCCTCCCAGGGTTTTCTAGAATACAGCATATGTAAAAGTGAAGAACCTGAAAAAAACTCCTCTGCTCTGCAGTGATGGGATCGTGGATCAGGTAGACCTTTCAGATGGCTTTGTGCAGATCTCTCCTTATACTGAGTGCTCCAAAAGAGAGGGAGGTGGTTTTGTTGTTTGTTTGTTTGTTTGTTTGTTTGTTTTTAAATAAGCTATATTTCAATAAAAACTAGAAAGTCCACTGTTTTGGGTTTTTTTTTTTCTTAACAGAGAAAACTCAAAGCTGCTAGGGAATATAGGAGAGGAATCAGCAACTGTCCCTAGCCTTCTTTGTTTTCACAGGCAGATCTTTGCCTCCACACTTAGATCCAGTTAACTCAGTGACTTTCTTAGTGGCAGCATATTTCCCTAGGAAACTTTTCCACCATTTCTGAGTCCTGCCTGTCTGCTTTCTATTCTTCACCGCTGTGTTATACCATCCCTGCATTAACTGCAGGTTCCTGGGGCTATGCCATGGTTCTCATACCCTACAGTCTTTCAGATCTTTTCCCTTTTGAATAGTCTTGGTAGCTCTTCAGGAAATGGAGGAGTTTCCTCCTTCTTCCGAGGGCACCAGCATAACCATTTTTTTCAGAGAGCATAAGACAAACTGAGAACATACAACTGTTTGTCACATTTGTTAATGGAGAAATGCTTGTTCTTTTTTTAAAGTCAGTGAGTGAAAACAGGAGCTGCATTCTTCGTCTTTCACTGCCATCAAAACTTAGGGTTACCTTGCGCATGTCACCTACCTCTGTATTTCCATTTTAAGGCTGTTAAGATGAGGGTAAGAATGATCATTGTTGGAAAAGCTCTTTCAGGTCTTTGAATGCAAGTTATTCTTTAAGAGTTTCTGCTTTTTTCTTCTTTAAGAACTTCTGCTTCCCAAGATAGATCCTAAGACCGTTTCCACCAGGAGATATTCTTCTTTGTAGGAAAGAGATGTTTTGAAATTTTGAATGGTCTTGCTCTGGATGGTCTACTGAATGCTGGGAGCCAAATCCATACCCTGTCCACTCTGTTGCTGTGGATCAGTAATATGAACTTTAAGCGCCATCAGAGTGCCATTGGGCATTTAGAAGGCCACAAGCTGAGGCTTGTGACTGAGTAAACTTTTTCTTCCAGAACTTGTTTCTGCAAAATCTGTTTGGTGGCTTTTGGACTTTTCTCATTGCTGTCTTTTGTTTTCTTGTTGCTGCCTGGTTTACCTGGGGGCAGCATTGGCACTGTAGGTTGAAATTTTTGTGTGGACAGGAGACAAAACTAGAATGAAAAGTAGTTTTTTCCATGTCAGACATATGGAGTTAAAGCCATATTTATGGCCATTTCACTCCAGTGAGATTGAGAGGGAGAAATGGACAGAATTTAGAAAGATGATATCTGGGAGAGAACAGGATCGGTACCCACAGATGGAGCAATGAGAAAGATGGGAGAAGGCAAAGGCAAGAAGTGGTGAAGAATTTGCTTACCTCCAGGTTTGTTTTAAAATCAGAATCAGTGCTCTGCTGGTGTTTATTCAGCACCAGGAAACTGTGATATAATACTACGGGGCTGTATGTTATCCTTGTGACATGTTTGCATTCTGTATCATTCTCTTTCTGCTGAAATAATTGCAGTAAAGGATATGGTACGTAGTGTCCTTCTGCATCTGTTCCAAGGTCAAGTGCAGCATATGTGTGAAAAATAGTTTCTAAACTTTGTCTTCCTCAGTGTACTTCTGAGACTAGTTACAAAAGGCAATTAGAGTTAACTTTCCAAGCAAAAGGGAAGCATTAAAAAAGAAAATCACAACCTGGATTTGAGCATGAACTCCTTGAGCATTGGTTTGGAAATGTACCTGCTAATGTTACCGGCATATTTTCTTCTATTCCACATAAGCATTCTTGGAATGTTCAACACTAAGACTGCCATAGTTTGAAGAGGTTTACTTTTGAGTGTATTTAATTCAAATGACAAGAACGGTCCATTTGTTTTGTGACCTATTTATAGCCATTAAACAAACCGTAACAAATGGATCTGCTTTAGTTAATTCACTACATTTGGTGGAAGATTAAGAGCATGGAAAATACATTCATAAAAATAGGTATGTTTGTGTCTGATACCGTGCAAATCTCTGTATACTGCAGAACTGTCATTTTAAAAATAAAAGTAGGAGTTTATTCTGCAAGACAAAGAATGGAAAATAAAGTGGTAATTAGGTAACTACTTTGGCAGACCAAATATTGGGGGGATTTGGTTATTTCTCACTGTGATCTATATATGATCACGCTCGTAAATCTCCAAAAGTAGTATAAACATGAAAAAATGTGGTTTATGTTCTGGTTCATTTTAATGATAAGAACAACACATTTTGAGAGTTTTTTGATTGTATTTTGTTTTCAAGGTGTTCTCAGCATGTTAAAAGAGTTGATGTATTTTTCCGTAACACAGTATTTTTATATTCATTGCGTTACAAAGCTGCTAACCAAAATTCTCTTTTTGCTTCTCAGGTTGTTTTTGAAGTGGTCACTTCAGGTCACCCAGGATATGTGGCTATTGATGAAGTGAAAGTTTTAGGACATCCGTGTAGTAAGTACCTATCTGCTATTTTAAAGCCAGCCCTCTAAAATGAATGTGCCACTATGCTTCAATAAATGTGGAGCAAAAGATATGAAAAATGTCAGAAAACAATGTCACTGCTATAAATATACGCTGAGTATGTGCAGTGTTGCTAGCATTTGAGCACTTGCACCATATTGGCTTTAAAGACATCTCTTATATTCACCTTGTGTACAGCGCGCTTGGTGTAAGCCCCAGAGCCTAACTGCGCCATCTAATGACACCTTCAGAACAAAAGTCATCAAGATTTCTTGACCAGTTTTCTATTGCCATCCAAAATTCTGTGCAGCCACAAGCTGAGGCATTAGTGAGAGCAGATGAACAACACAAGAGCTGAATAGATATGATTATTTTTTCCAAGGCTTAGAAAGAAGAAAACTCATCTGGCTGAGGGCTGAGGCTTTGCTAAGCAAGGTTACTTAGGGTACTTCCCCAGGTATTTTACTTTGGGTTCATGGCTCAATTTCTGCAGTGTTTTACTTGCTTATGTTTCAGATGTTTCCTTATCCCATTATTAAGGATATGTAATAAACTATCCTAAGTTTTAAAATTGCTGTCAAAACAAAACTTTGTAAATTAAAGCTTTAATATAGTAATCCAGACGTAATTAGACAGACTACTTAAATAAACGATTATTTCACATATTTGCTATTTGTTAAATAAGATGTAGTAAGATCATACATGAAACTGTAGGTTGTAATCTCATTGACCAAATGACTGAGGGGGGAAAAAGATACCAACTTCTGTGTAATTGTTCACCTTCCTCTTATACCATAGTGTACTTCTATGCATTCTTTGTGGCTTGTGAGTACGAGCTGTGATTTAAAATAAAAAGTAGTTTATTGGTTAGTACCAGAGCACCTCATAAAAATGGTTTTAGTGTTAGTGGCAAGACACAGACATTTCTTCAAATACAGAGACAGTTATGCAGAATCAGCAGCTGTTATTTCTGAATCACTTAGTTCTAATAAACACAGCAGGCTCTCATGTTGTTAGGGAGTATTTGTGCTTCTGCATTTTGAATTTATAATTTTGGTTCAGGTAGGATAAGTCTAAAACAGCATTTTATCAGCTTAATAATTTTTCTTACGCGGATTTTGAGAGGTTTGATCTGTGCATTTGTACCAATCAATTCTCAAAACCTGCAAGTAGCTCATGTAAATGTGGAGACTAAGTTATACCCCATAGCGCGTAGAGTTCTAACGTGGCAGTGTTGAAATGCAAAAGCTTTAATGAAAAGTTCTTTGATGAAGTAATTAAAATGTTAGAAATTAAGACATCAAACCAGTTACATTGTCTACAAGAAAATTGAAAAAGTGTGAAAATTGGAATAGAACTACCTTGTGTCTAAAACTTTGCAAGACTCATAATGCTATTTTTTCTGTATATTGCCAGGAAAAAATACTTTGGGAATGATTAACTCTTTAAACAAAAATTGAAATGGGAAAAATATTTGCTAGGCAGTTGTCTGGGTAGTACAGACAAAGACCAAGCAGAAAGCAAGTTGTAAGCATGTAGAACTGAAAGGGATGGCTTGTGGTGGGTGGGGTTTTTCTTGTGTGTGTGTTTGTTTGTTTGTTTCTAAAACCTAACACCCCTTAGGCCATACCTGGTAATTCAGAAAGGCTAGTTTTCCAGAGTTTAGGAAGACCAAGAAAAAAAACAAGTTGGGTAAAAGCAGATGTAAAAGAAAAAAGTGACTGAGAAATGGGGAACTTATTGAAGAATTTTACTGGATAGTCAGACATTAGTAGTTTGATAGGCAAAAAAGAGGATGACTTTGGCCTAAAGGCTGTCTGTCCTAATTCGGAAGTGTTTAAGAAAGAAAAAGTAGTATGTCTAATAAATTTGCCATAAGGACAGTAATCATGAAAAGATTTCCTTCCATAGTTAGATATTAATTTGGGCTATTTTCTTCCGTCTCCTCCTTCTTATACTTGTACTCGACACTGGTGAGGCTGCACCTCAAATACCATGTTCAGTTTTGGGCCCCTCACTACAAGAAAGACATTGAGGTGCTGGAGCGTGTCCAAAGAAAGGCAACAAAGCTGGTGAAGAGTCTAGAGCAGAAGTCTTCTGAGGAGCAGCTGAGGGAACTGGGGTTGTTTAGCCTGGAGAAAAGGAGGCTGAGGGGAGACCTTATCGCCCTCTACGACGACCTAAAAGGAGGTTGTAGTGAGGTGGGTGTTGGTCTCTTCTCCCAAGTAACAAGTGATAGGACGAGAGGAAATGGCCGCAAGTTGTGCCAGGGGAGGTTTAGATTGGATATTAGGAAAAACTTCTTCGCCGAAAGGTTTGTCAAGCATTGGAACAGGCTGCCCAGGGAAGTGGTTGAGTCACCATCCCTGGAGGTATTTAAAAGGTGTTTGGATGAGGTGCTTAGGGACATGGCTTAGTGGTGGACTTGGCAGTGTTAGGTTTACGGTTGGACTCAATGATCTTAAAGGTCTTTTCCAACTGAAACGATTCTATGATTCTATGGATATTAAGCAACTTTTTCTTGAATTCTGGTAGATGGTTATTTATAAATTCCTTGAAACTGCAGTTTCTCCCAGTGATAAGGTCTTTTAAGAAAATGTCATCAACATTTTAAATGATTGTGATGCTCTGCTAGAAAGTGTATGTTTAGTTTGCCAGTTTATTACTAGTACTATCATTTCCATGTGTGAAAGCAATGTTCAGAGCCTGGCTTATCTGCTAGTATAGACCGTGCAAAAAGTCCCCTTGCCTGCAGTAGGATTTGAATGGTTGGGGAATACTGCCTTTTCAAAGATAAGTTTATGTATGAAATTTCTATGCTTTTCTGTGTCACATGGTTGACTCTTTGCAGTAAGACAAAAATACACATGCTATCTTTTCTCCTTCAGTGGACATAGTTCTTGTTTGAATATCTATTTCATTCGTTAAGTTATTTGTAGCTGTATTGCTTTAATTTTTACTGGGAGTGTTTTCTCTTTCTAAATGAAAAATAAGTATTGGTATGGAGAATGCATTGTGTTCTGGTTTTTTTTTTTCTGCATTGTTCTTGAAAGGAATTGTATCTAAAGAGTACAGCTGTAGTTGGTGAGAAGTGTTATGTTAGTATTTTAGCTGTTTGGTGTGCTACATTTCTGAAGCATCTCCTCTATAGACACTGTACCGGGTTAAAAAGAAAAACCTGTTTCCCTGACAACATCACTCAACTTCTTACTGTTTTGTCTAGTTGGTAGTGTAAGTATCTAATAGGTTTTTGTTCAAAACATACTTCGTTTCCAGTATGATCTTTATTAATAGAGTGTTATTGCAAGAGGGATGCTGAGCTAAGATAATTTACACAGCAGGAACAATTAAACAGCACCCTTCTCCTCTGCTCTCTCCCAGGTATGGAAGTAAACCAGCCTAAAAATCTAATGTGTAGTCAGTGATTTGAACCTTTTAAAGCAGGGCTATTTAATTTGCTCAGTGTATTATTCACAGCCAGTACCTCCATGTTGCGTAACTTCAATACTTTATCTTCTTCCAACAGCAAAAACTCCCCATTTCTTGCGTCTTCAGAGTGTGGAAGTCAATGCAGGACAATTTGCTACTTTTCAATGCACTGCCAATGGTGGAACAGACTCAGGTGACAGACTCTGGTTACAGGTAATTTCTTTCTTTCCTAATGCACTGAGATCTGGGGGGAGGGGAGTTCATCACTCTGAAAGGAATGTAAACATGCAAATTAATAGGGCTGTCTGTTTCATCAATATTAGATTTTATAGTGCCTTTGAACTGCTGCATAGTAGGTATTCTGGTGCAGAAAATTATACTGGAAGATTTTGCTCCCTTGTTTCAATGGGATGCCTTATTAAAAACAAAGGTACTGTTTTTGTTACATGTGGCGATCATAAGTAAAGGCTAAATCCCCAAGGAAGAGCATATGACTTTCTCATAAGGTCTGTGCTGGCTAACTGCAACATTACGCTAAGGATTTGCTTCGTTTACCTCTATCTCTGTTTAGTATTTTCAGCTAAAATTGCATTCTTACTTTTTAAGTCTAGAGAAGACCAGCATGACAGTCAAATCTGACCTTCTGTATTATAGAGCCAAAGAATCTTACCTATATTCATTGAGTCCATAATTTTTTACTTATGGAGTAATGTAGCTTCTAGGTTGCTGTCAGATCTTGGTTTAAAGACTGTCTCCGACTCCTTTTCTTTCAGTGAAGACAGTCTCCCCTTACCCATATGTGTAACCTTGTATCAAAAACATGCATGTTACTTGATCTCTTTTAGTAATGGGGCACAAGTTTAACTGCTGTCTTGCTGCCGTTTCAGAGTTGTCTGTTCTCTACAGCAAACAATAGTCTGTATTTGGACTTAGCATTAGGGATATACCAACCTCCAGATCCCTATTGCTTTCCATACGTGAAAAACAACGTGCTAGAACTGGTACATTGTCAGTGAGAAGGAAATAAGGATGCCTAAAACAATGCCTAAGGAGATCAGTCACATGAAACTGCAGTATGTGGAGAAAGAGGGATAGGAGAAAGTGAAGCGATAGCAACAGGTGGGACTTGGAGATTAAATTCTCTATTTTTGTTGTTCAAACAATTTCAGGCTTTTACTATAGTTTTCCTTTCACATTGCACTTGGTGCAAAATTTCATTGAGCATTTCAGAAATAATTCATTTAAGTGGTGACGGGTTAAACAGCTGAGTAGTTATAAGAAAACTAACATACAAACAAATATGTAAAACCACTTGAAAAGCAAAGACCCATATTTATCTGTATATGAATGATGAACTGTTATGTCTATCCAGAAAAAGCCTGATCAAATACAGTAGAAGGCAAAGGAAATCTCCTTTGTTTTTATTTGGGTTTGCATGGGTATTTTCAACCTCTGTGCTGATATAAGGCTGATATTTCTCTAACGCTCCAGCCCTTTAAAGCCAGTATTACAGTGTTGAGTTGGTAGAATTAGACTCCTGCCTTTCCTAAGCCACTGAGATTTTTTGAAAGAATTATTTTACCCGTCATGGAAAGAGTTTAGCACGTATGGGAAAATAATGGGTTGTTATTTCATCAACGATAACCTTTCTAGAACCTTTGAACTTTTGCATAATGCTCTTTTGTAAAATTGAAGGTAGAATTCAATATAGGGAAATCCTGATTCCATTCAGTTTTTCCATAGATTTCAGGACAGTATAATTTTAGCTTTAACTTTTTTGTACGGAATTTAGGATACACATAAATTCTTTGCAAGGCTGGAATGTAATTTCTTTATTTTAGAAATTAAATACCCTTCTAGATTTTATGTAATATAAAATCATTCTTCTTAACAGCAGTAGCGATTCCAGAATATCTTTGCTGAGCTTAGTTAAGTGATTCCTTGTTTATACATGATTGTGAGATTTTTTTTTCTCCATATGAACGATAAGAAGGTAGCAACAGATTGACTTGTTGAGGAATTTCATTTTCCTGCAGGGCCACTGTTTATTTATTTTGCCCATATAACTACAGGTCCCTCTGGTAATCAGTCCAAGGTTGTGCAAATTCCAGGTGTGCCTTTGTGTAAGAACATTTTAAAAGTTGACAGGATCTCCTGGATAGCTTGGATTTATTTTTGTACTTCTTTGCCAGTTTCCACAGATGTCTGCTGCAACTTACAGTAAGACTGATCATACAGCTCCATGTGTGGGATGCTGAAAATCAAGGCTATGAGATACAGTTCCCAACAGGATTAGCTGTATTTTAGTGTACTAGGTCACTATCGGGTAACAGAACCCCAGACCTTGCAGTTCTCCATCAATCAACAGAGACCATCTGGTTTCATGGTATGGTATTGGGCAATGTTGTATACGCCTGCTTATAACATCTCATGACACTGCCACAGGACCATGAGTACAATGCAGCTATCTGTAACAGCCGACAGAAAACATGGTATCTTCCAAATGGACATGAAAGATCCTTTCGTTCCCGGTAACAGTAGAACCGATAATCAACTACAAAACATCTTAATAAAAGACATTCTTATGTACACTAGAGCCAGAGTAAAATGAGCACCGTTCTCTGGAGACAGTTATGCTAGCACTCAGGTAATAGGGATTCAGGTTTTAGTGGTGCTATGAACGGGTCGTGCAATCTCTCTGATATGCCTAGTTTGTCCACCAGTAATATTAAGCCCTTTCTACTATCCTTTTGATGGTTTGTTTCCTTAAATTTATAAAACCTTAAGGGCAAACCATAGTAAGTAAGTAAATAAATACGGTTGTGTGATTTTTATCAGGGGCTTCTCAGTATTTCTGCCACGTAAGTCGTATCAGGAGGCTCAATCTGTTTGGATTTGGCAATTCCAAAATATGGTGAGATAATTTGCTCCCAAATGATTTCCAGTACCTGGCATTTTTTTTCAGATTCACATTGTTAGTCTGAAGTACAGGTAAATTGCCAGGGTGAAATCACAGACCCACTGAATTCAGTGATGTTTCTGACTGTTTCCAGTGGTGGCAGGATTTTACTCCTGTACTTCTATGTCTTTTATAACTATATAAAAACCTCTCAGCTTGTATGCAGCAGAAGTCTTCAAGTTTAGTAGTACGCATTTTTCGGGTGAACAAATACTTTACTTTTTTACAGTCTGTTGGACTGTGAGGGATATACATTCCTTAAAACAAATGAATAATTGTGACTTTGTTGGTTATTTTAGTCTCCTTGTCTTTGCTGAGTAGTTGTTGCAAATGGCATAGATGTTCTTAGTTTAATAATGCCCAGGCTTTGAAGTAGTCCTAAGTGAAAACCACAGATCACATTTTATTTCCCTCCTTTTTTTTTTTCTTTTCAAGCTTATCCCACTCTTATTCTCTATGGAATATGAAGTCTATTAATTTATGGGGTATTATGGAAGTTTTTGCAATTGAAAGGATGATGGGGGAACCACAATTCACAGGTTAGCTGCCCAAATTAGACCAGTGAACCATGAAATTTGTGTCATGATGCTGTGATCAGTATTTACTCTTTCGGGAAACGGAAGATAGAAAGCTGTTTACCTATTCCATAGTGCATTGCTTTGCAAGAAAAGCATTTTTGCTGATCCTGCTAGGCAGCCATGCACCCTAGTGCATGAGCTGTGATTGCAGGCTTGTCAGATAACTTGACAACAAATTGTGGGTATTTTCAGTGATATCATTGTGGGTATTTTCAGTGATACCATTTCAAGTTAAAGTCAGACAAAAGGACTGAAGAACACAACACAGCATCATACAAGCTTGGTTTTAGTGTTGTAACTAGTGTCCAATCAATAAGGTCATTGGCTAGATTGTATGTTTATGAATTCATGTCCTCATTAGTTTATGTTCTAAACATAAACATACCTTAAAAATAAATCTGATGACACTAATGAAGGAATGTTTATAATTAACAGGTGTGTCCCATCTGTTTACATTTTCTTTATCGCATCTGTGGACAGCACAGGTTATTGTCAGTATGGAATGACTCTTTCTATTCCATTGAATGATTGAGCAAAAATGCCTTTCCTGTGCTCTTTCCTGTGCTCCCACTGTAAGGGCTGTACCAATTGCCATAAGTGTTTAGCCTCTTTATTACTGACCTGCATGATGATAGAGTGTATCCTCTGCAAGTTCACAGACAATACGAAGTTGGGAGGAGTGGCTGATGCACCAGAGGGTCGGCCTGCCATTCAGAGGGACCTTGATCAGGCTGGAGAAATGGGCAGAGAGAACCTTGTGAAATTCGTTAAAGGGAAGTGCAAAGTCCTGCCCCAGGGAAGGAATAATCCCATGTACCACTACACACTGGGGTGTGACAGGCTTGAAAGTAGCTTTGCGAAGAACCTGGTGATAGTGGTGGACAAGTTGACCATGAGCTAGCCACGTGCCCTCTCAGCAATGAAGACTAACAGCCTCCTGGGCTGCAATAGAGGGAGTGTTGCCAGCAGGTCAAGGGAGGTGATCCTTCCCCTCTGCTCAGCAGTGGGGAGACACACCTGGAGTGCTGTGTCCAGTTCTGGGCTCCCCAGTACGAGAAAGATACAGACACGCTGGAGGAGGGTTAAGGGACTGGAGGATCTGACATACAAGGGCAGAGCTGGGACTGTTTAGTCTGGAGAAGGGAAGGATCAGGGGAGATCTTGAAAGGAGTAGAGATGACAGAGCCAGACTCTTGTCAGTGGTATCTAGTGCCAGGACAAGAGGCAACGGGCAGAAGCTGAAATACAGGAAATTCCACTTAAACATAAGAAAAAAAATTTTTCGTGGTGTTCAAACACTGGAACAGGTTGCTTGGAGAGGCTAGGAAGTCTCCATCCTTGGAGATATTAAAAATGCAGCTGGATGCAGTCATGAGCAACTTGCTGTAGTTGACCCTGCTTTGAGCAGAGGGCTAGGACTACATGATCACCAGAAATCCCTTCCAACCACAGTTATTTTATGATTCTGTGATAATATTTAAAAATCACTATTTTCGTCTGTAGCATTTAGCAACTTTACTGATAAGGAAATACTGAAATTGAGTTTCTTGGGTGAGGTGAGATGTGTGCCTGTGTACACACGCTGTTTTTCAGTAGCTGATTGGATTCCTCTTTTTTCCCATTTTAACCTCTTGGTCTGTCTTTTCTGTTAATTTCTATTTCTGTCAGTTTACACTTCTTATTTCTTACTTTACTTCTGTTGATCATAAAGAAAGAGAAATGAAATTCTCAGCAATAAGACCATATAGAGGAAACCCAGCAAAGCAGTTGGGATGGGGCTTTAGCTATCAACGAACACTGACCTATTAAACCTCTGATCACACTAAAATTCCAGCAATTTATGTGGGAGGAGTAGTATATTGCTAGGAGAGTGTCAGAAGTACAATATCATCTGTTAACGCAGAGGCTGCAGTCTAGTACTGTGTATAAAATGTATATAGGAAGTGGCAAAAAGAAGCTGCTTTTCATACGATTTACAAAAGTGAAGTAATGAAAATGCAAAGAATAGGTACTTGGAAGCACCTGTGGAACAATGTATTCTGTTATCTGTATATCCCTTTTCTTCCTCACTTACATAATATTTACAGCACAGTTTTATAAACATCTGTGTACAGTACTGTGTTAGCTAGTTGGGTTTGCATTTATTTTAATTCTGCTTGAGGTTTAATTTGCACAAACTCTGTCACAATAATTTTTTAGGAGACAAACTTCAATTTTTCTGATTTTCGGCATTTTAAGAACTTGTGTGATAGAAGGATTTAGTTTAATTTACGTATTCTCTTTCCCTAAAGAGAGGCATAAGAAAGAAATTTAACAAATCTCAGCTTTCTAAACATCATTTCAAACTTACAAAATTTTAAAGTATGTTCACATGTATTAGAGATCCCACACCAAATTTTTGGAACAAAGTATCTATGTTTATTTTATTTGTTCTGCTCTAGCTATGAGCAAATGCATATACTGCAAGCTTTATACCTTAAGACAGTATATACTTAGGGTGTATGAAAAGTCAAATACATTTTTGAGTATGTATACCTAAACTTCCAAACCAGTTCCTGTTACAAAAGAGTTGTTAGGTTAGATGCTTATCTTTTGAGAAAGATGAATGCATTGCTTATGTGACAAACTTCGTTGTGAACAGTTACATCACTTCTGTCTGGGCAATAGGGCTGAAGGCTTCATCCCACTTAAAGCAATCCTCTTCTATCTTCTGTCTGTTGGGATGCAATCTCCCATCAGGGATAACACCAGCCAGGCTTTTTTACCTGGGCTTACTGGTTTTATTCTTACGTGTACATAGATTTGATTAATCTTTCTCTGATGCTAAGATTTGTCTTACAGAATCTTCAATTATTAGTGATACCAGAGACTAGGAGAAATTAATTAATTGTGGACTGTTAATGATAAATCCCAGTGAACATATGCAAGAAACAGAAAGATATCTTGAAATCAATGTATCTGTGAGGTGTTTTGACTTCAGTGGTGTTTTGGAGCTGACCAGCAGAAACCATCCAGCCTAGTGTTTTTATCAACAAGCTATGTGCAGCTGAATTTACAAAATGTGTTTGGAGTGTGGTAGGAAGTAAAGGTGACTTTCTTCCTTGGACACCATCTTTTCCTTAGCATCAGCGAGGCTGAGTGGCACGTCAGGTGCTGTGTACTCTTATCACTGGCATGACTGTCCGAGTGCTGAGATTGCTTTAGGACTAAATTCTCAAAGTCAGGGAACTGACATGCTCTCAGAAGTGTTGGAAATGGGTTGCCAACCTGCCGTCCTCCTGTTTTTGCATCCAAGCACAATGAAATCTTTCCTCCACAGCACTGTGCTGCTGAGGCTGGTTCTTGCAAGAGATTTCTGCATGTTCCTTAGAAAAATAAACCATTGAATAAACAGAAAAATAGAGGCCAACTTGCCAAGTCAGGGCCCCAGTACAATCACTGATGGATGTTAGACTGACATCTTACTTCCACGTGCTTCCTGTGTAGCACAACTGGGATTCACACAGATACTATGACCAATGAAATGCGCAGCTGAAAAAACTAAAATGCCTGCTGGTGCGATAGCTACTCTGAATCTATATACTAACCTTACACTGCTTGTATAAGATGGTGCCACTGTAATAATGGAGACAAAAATGAGCCGTATATTCTCCCACTCAGAAACGTTGCAGAAGCCTGGCTAGCAAAGCTGCTCTACGGGGTAAGCCTCCCCATCCACCTGGACTGCCCTGCCAGGCACAAGAGTCAAATGTAGATAACCATGAAGAAATGTCAGCATGTTTTGTTATTAATAGTAAAAAAATGCAGATAAGGGTAAATGGAAGAATAAACTTCACTCCTATCCTCATGAACCAGCTCCACCATTCCTAAGTGGCGTAGAAGCTTAAAATGTTATCCAAAATAGTTGACTTCTGGTGAAAATACCTGGCAGAAGCAGCTGTGAAGTTTTACATTGTCAAAACCTTTAAATTGGAAACTTCAGATCAGTGAGCACCACAGACCCCATTGGTAGTGATAGCAAAAAAGAAACTAAAAACTTCAGTGGATGTGAGCAAATTTCATTATTTTAATTCAAGAAAACTAAGCAACCCTTGATACAGTAGAAAAAAAAGTACTGTAGATAGAGGGGAGAGAGGTGCTTATCTCTGTAGCGGTGCCGGTCATCCATCAGGTTGCAAGGAGTGATAATGGATGATAAAGGCCTTCCTTCAGCACCAGTCTAGCAGAGGTGGATGCTGCCCTGCCAAGAGTGCACTTGTGAGACTGAAATACACATTTTGTTTTCAACTAGTATACCAGCTGTTCCTGCTTATGAAGGGAATATGGAATCTGAAAACTTTTAATATAGGTATTAAAATTTTTGTCTTGAAAAAAGCCTTTTTATCACTAAAATATGACACTCAATCCTCTGTATCTTTGGTAATCTCCTGTGACCAGAAGAGATTTTTGGGAAAAAGTAAATCTAAAAAATTCATGAACTGTAGAAGTTTTGCTTTTAGAGGTACACTGGAAACTCTATGAAATCCACTAGGACCTTGGTTATGGACAACAGTGCAAAACCGTAAGACACCTGGACACAGCTTGGTGAAGTTTGTTTGTGGGTAACATGAAATATTAGTAGATTTTGGTCCTCCTCATTTGCTGAAGATGCCCTGTTGCACCTTGTATCTATAAAGAGAGTCAGAAGTGCCACCTAAGAGAGCCATTATTATTTTTATTTAACAAGGATGATATGAAACTTGGACTCTGGACAAAAAGCTTCTGGTAACAGGTAGTTGTTCTTCTTCCTTTTTTCCCTGTTTTAGAACTGTGTCTCAAGTATTCAGAAACTACCAGATATTAATGAATGGACTACATACATTGATTTGCAGAAAATTTGCTTACCTGCAGATATTTATGGATATACAGAAGTTAGAGGGGATGCTGTCATGGTTTAACCCCAGCCGGCAACTAAACACCATACAGCCACTTGCTCACTCCCCCCCGGTGGGATGGGGGAGAGAATCGGAAGGGTAAAAGTGAGAAAACTCATGGGTTGGCATAAAGACAGCTTAATAGGCAAAGCAAAAGCCCTGCACACAAGCAAAGCAAAACAAGGAATTCATTCACTCCTTCCCATGGGCAGGCAGGTGTTCAGCCATCTCCGGGAAAGCAGGGCTCCGTCACGCGTAACGGTGACTTGGGAAGACAAATGCCATCACTCTGAATGTCCCCCCCTTCCTTCTTCCGCCAGCTTTTATTGCTGAGCATGGCGTCATATGGTATGGAATGTCCCTTTGGGCAGCTGGGGTCAGCTGTCCCAGCTGTGTCCCCTCCCAGCTTCCTGTGCACCCCCAGCCTACTCGCTGGTGGGGTGGGGTGAGAAGCAGAAAAGGCCTTGACCCTATGTAAGCGCTGCTCAGCAGTAAGGAAAACATCCCTGTGTTACCAACACTGTTTCCAGCACAAATCCAAAACATAGGCCCATACTAGCTACTATGAAGAAAATTAACTCTAGCCCAGCCACAGCCAGCACAGATGCACATAAATCTGTCCCTCTTCTCCATCCCTATCAATCCCCACATATGTTCTCATTTGATGAAGTGACCCATAAGAAAAGTTATTCTGGGATTACCTGTATCAGTCTAACCTTTTTGGTATTCTTATCTGAATTTGAAAATGAAGCGACCCAAGTAGTGTTCTCTTTTCAAGAAACTCAGTTTGATGTGTTAATCTTCCAGTTATTCTGGAGTGTTAAATAATATAATACATGGTGATTAGCAAACCTGAGATATTAGAACAGTTGACCTGTGCCACGGGGGGCTGGTTAAATTCAGCTTGGTTTTGAAGAGCCTGTTAGGTATGCCTGTTTTTGGACCCTGAAGACTGCCTTGATATGAAGCACAGTTCAGCAGCAGTAGAATCACTTAGGGACACATATGAGTTAGGCAATTGATGAAGTAAATGCAATAAGCTTTCTGTGCTATGCTCTTGGACCTTTGGGAGAAAGAAACAGTGACCTTTACAATGAATACTGTAGTTAAAATGTACAAACTTACTGCTGGGAGGTATCGTGTTCAAATTGGAGTTGAATGGCAGCTTCTTTTATAAGACCAAGGGCTGTTGAAGCTGTTTTGAGGCAAGGAGAACTGAAGTAAAGATTAACTTAAATTAAACCCAAAGGGAAGATGATAGCAAGGAAACAGAGCATTGGAGGAGGTGTGTGTTGGGGGTGGGAGCTGTTAAACTACGTGACTGACTCAGTAATTAAGACGGAAACACCTCCAGCCAAACCCCTCTACATTAGCTTCCCTGTTTAATGAACCAGTGTGTACCTAACTTATTACTGGTTATTACTGCTATGGTTGTCTTTATTCACAAATTGCACTGTCACTGTTGGGTTTACCATAGCTTTCTTTAACCACAGGCATGCGTCTCTTCTTGCCATTCATTCCTCCCGTTTGAAAGGATCTTTTCAGGAGGCCGCTGCCTCACCCTGAATAGGGCATGGGTTTTCATCATCAAATATGCGTGTGCTTCCTTCCTGGCTACTTCTTCCTTACCTGCTTTGTAGGACTTGGTATTACTTTGGTTTTGCCTGCTATTCTGGTTGTTTATAACTTTGGAATAGACTTCAGGTTGTCTCCAGAACTTGCAAGTTGGACTTTATTCATCCCATGCCGCTTTTTTTCCCAACAAGATAACACTTCTCCAGTGAAGAGAATGTGGGACACGACCGCACGTTTTTTTAACTGTCCTGTTATGTACTTGGACAGAAAAGACAGACAAATGCCTGCTTTAGTATACTTTGCATTGTGTGTATGGATGAAAATTATGCTAATGATCTTTACTTTCTCATTTTCTCCTCATCACTCTGCTCCTTCCCAGCCGCTCCGGAAGCCTGGCGACTGCAGAACTCGAAGGCAGAGTGTTTAAGATCCTGTGTATGTTCTCTTCATTTTTTAGCAAGTTGTTCATCCTAACTCTTGGAATTTTTAATACAAATAAAAGGATGATGAGAAGTACTTAGCATTGCATATTTCAAAGAATTAAGATACAGTATTAGATTAAATGACTTTATAAGTAGGGCTATGGGTTCAGCAAAATGCTTAGCAGATACATGGATCATGGCCATAATTTCTATCTAAAGTATAAAACTCTTGTGTTAGAGAGAGATTTCATAGTGCTGTGTTTTCTCCAGATGTTTCTGAGGATCTAGTTCCCTACAAGTAATTTTGTATTGTATTGTGTGCTTCTAAAGATGAATGGAAAGAAGACTTGGAATTTTTACGTATTTTGAGAGCACCGACAAATTTTTAGAGAATATTAACTCTTCTCAATCACTCTGGAATTTAATGTAAAAATAAAAAAATAGATTGAGCAGCGGTTTGGTTTTTTTTGTTGTTTTAAAATCTCTATGTAGTAATAACAGATTTGCTCCTGTCAGAATGATACAAAACAATTTCAATATGTAAGTACAGAGTAACTG
Organism: Mycteria americana; assembly: GCF_035582795.1. Classification (NCBI taxonomy): domain Eukaryota; kingdom Metazoa; phylum Chordata; class Aves; order Ciconiiformes; family Ciconiidae; genus Mycteria; species Mycteria americana. Next base: position 119,388,434 of record NC_134366.1, on the reverse strand, counting down.
CTTTGGGTAAATTACACTGAGTTTAACAACTCCAGAAAATGCAATAATGTCTTTGTTTACTTTCTGTATGTTTAATTGTATCTTCAAATAGATGTCATTTCTTAATATTTGATAACTCAATGTGTAACTTTAGTAATATTTTACAATATTACCTGGCAGCTCCAGCCAGCATTTAGGTTTAGTCATAATAAACAGATTTGTGGCGAGCTATGTGATTTGAAGAAAAGGCTCAGTTATCAAACATTAAAATATTGAAAGCTGAAATCTTTCTTGAAAGGTAAAATAATAACATTTTGCTTGAATGCCCATTAGTTACACATGCAGAGTGCAATTTTGGCTCATAGCAGAATAATTCCAAATAGGACAATAATAATCTTTTTCCAGCATGGCATCATTACTTAAATGAAATACACTTGTTAACTTACACAGATGGAATAAATACAGGATAATCACAGGATCTGTGGTGGTTCTAATCTAGACTGACAAACAGTTGTCTTGGTTATGAAAGCAGCTCTAGAAATTCAGAGGTAAAGCCGGCTGTCTTAATTATTGGAATGATATGAACTCTGCGAAGCAATTTTGTTGAGGTATTAATTACTATTTGATTTGGATTTTATACATATTTTAAACAAAATTACTTCTGGCACTACCGATGTTATTTGAGATCCCACTGGTATGACTCTAATCACAATTTTATAAATGTGCATATTTGAAAGTGGGATAATGCAAACCCTTTCTTCTATTAAATGTATGAAAAGCTGTTTAATCTACCTGTATGGACAGAGGGTGACTGACCGATGTTTCCTGTTAAGTCTCTTCTGGCAAAATTGTTGAAACATGCCTTGAGAGTGATTAATGCAGTGGTAGTGCTGGATATAACATCCCAGAACTTCAATCCCTTTGAATTATTGCTGCATTTTTGTTAAAAGTATTTCTGAAAGGTTTAATATATATCTTGTTGCTGCTAAATTGCTCTTCATTTAGAAGACTTACAGTTAGTTCATTGCCTAAAAGAGACTGTAAGTCTAATTTAAATAACCATCAACCTATTTCTTTTCATTCTAGCTTGCCTAAAATGGAAAAATAATGTGCATTTTAAAGTGCTTTAAGCTGTCTCTGTATGCATTTAATATGCTGGTACTAGGAATATGGATTTTCAAGCTGTATATATCCTGAGGTTAAATTAAGATTTTTTTTTTAATATCCCTATATATTAAATAATGCATTGTTTAATAGAAAATTTATTCTTACAAGTGACTTACCAGTTATATCTTTTCATTAGTTGGCTTAAATAGCATTTTTGAATATGTGTAGTTCTTTTTTTAAAAGCTTTCTCTGAGCATTTGAAAATGTACGGGTTGCTCAGCAGCCAGTGGAACCTGTTATTTTCATTTTTGGATCTCAACATTTTGCAATCTTTGTTTTGCAGTCAAAATTCTTCTGCTCTAAGAAGGTTAGATAGCTCTGCCCTGGGGACATGGCCTTTGTAGTCCAAGCAGGTCTAGCATTAAATGATTACGGCAGTTTCCTCCTTGCAAAGAATGAAGTGTCCTGTTCACACAGTTCTCCGAGTCCCAGAGGCAGAAAGAGCTAGCAAGCTTAATCTGTAGTAAAGCCTCGGTCTTTCACATGGCAAAGCAGGGCTAAAGTACAAAAAGTAAAAAGGACTATCTTTATCTTTGAACTGTATTTACAACAACAAAAAAACCCCACCCATAAAACAGAAGGACACTACAAAGTTGCTCCGACAACCTGTTTTAATGGGTTTTAATATAGAGTACCACAGTCTTGCATTGTAAATCATGAATTTTATACTGTTTTCTGGAATGGGATTAGTAAATTACAGACTTGTCTTTTTTTGTGTGTTTAAATTTCAATAAGATATGATATATTTGCGAAGACTCGGGCTTCCAGATAAAAACTGGTAGTTTGCAAGACCTATCAGTATATTTCAAAATCTATCTTAAAAGAACTGAAATTAAGGTTTTAATGACTACAATTAGTAAACCAATAGATTGTAAATGATCTCTCTTATTTGTGAGACTTCAGAATGTTGCATTAGCGAGTGTTAAAAACTTATTTTTGTGAATGCTACTAAAAGTAATTCTTTGTAAAAAAATTGTAGTGGGATGTACTAATATGTTCAATAAACGAAAGTTTGTTTGATATAAGTAAGTTATTTCTGGCCATTCTAAATGAAATAGCTATTGACAATTGGCACTGAGAGCTTGTTGTTTATCATACAATGTGCTTAAAGGGGCCTGTTAAATATGGAAAAGAAAATATTATTGACATTCTCCTCCAAATTTTGGATAGTTAACTAACCATAAAAGTGACCACTGTCATACCTGTGCAGCTTCCTGAAGACACTGTGCAGTAACTCAGAGAGAACAAAATGTGAATCACAAATAAAGGGAGCAAAGCTGGTCGTGTGGGTACAGTTAAAACAGAAGCCATTCTGTATTCACATATCAAATTATAAATAACATTTTTTCAGACTAAAAATAGTCTTTTGCCATTTGTCCATTGCTGAAATAAGTGTTTGGGGGTGTGGGTTGTTTGAGGGTTTTTTGGTTAGGTTTTTTTATTTGTTTGTTTTGTTTTGTTTTACTGTACAGCCTTTTTTTTCCCTTTTTTATTTAAACTCTCTTCTGCAATGCCTGTGGATTGAACTTTTCTTATACTTGAATTCATTACCTTCATTACCATTCCTTTATGCTCAGGCTTAAATAAATTAGGCGGCTCTCCTACTCATTTGCTGTCATCCCAGAAGAGAGGGAAGACTTGCTCTCTTGAGATGTATTTTTTCTTGTGGAAAGTAAAACAATTATGTTTCTTAGTCTTTGTCCGTTCCAGATACTATGTTTTCCTTGAAAATATTTTTCCCAAAGAGACTAAAGAAAAAAATCTGTTTGGTGTATTTTTTTGTCTCCTTTGAGTTCTAGTAGGAAATGGCATGCCAGTGATTTCTGTGAGACTGTTTGAGTTCTAACATATAATTAGAAACTGTACACTTTGCTGATGTGAGTTTGTAATGTTTAAGAGAAGTCAGTCAAGATAATCTTTATTAATAATAATCTCACATCTGTTTTACAGGTGTGTTATAATAATAGTAATAAAGAATTTTTATTCTGGAGCTCCATGAATTTTGAAGCCACCATTAATAACCTGTTTCACATCTGGATTTCAGTGGGGGACAAAAAGGCTCAAATCCTCTATAGAGCCAAGCTGAGTTATATTTAAGGCTCATGTAGCTTGTTCATTTGAGCAAAATTATGTGTGCCTCTGAAATATGCTTTGGCTTCTCTCTTTTTCAGTCGAAATTATTGACATGTGAATGGATAGCACGTGTTGCATGGCCATATAGTCAATTATTTGATCAAACTAAGATTTCCTGTTGTAGAACAGCAGTTAAGACATTTGAAATCAGGCGACATTAGTGTGTTTGAGAATAAGCAAAACGTGAAAAAGATTATGGGACCCCAGTGAAATAATAATTTATTATAAATACTGCAATGGATTGATCAGTTCCAATTTTCATTCTACGTATGCACAGAAACAGATGGCAAATAAGTCCTATGGGGCCGGGTATTTGAGCACTTCCCTTCGTGGACTCCTGGCTGTTTATATGACAACGCAGGCTGTGTTGTTCAGGATTTCTAGGGGCCATTGGGAGGTCTGAGGGGGCCGGCATGGTAGGAGACAGTCCTCTGTGTGGGGCCAGCAGGGCGTGTGCATGCACCATACCTTTCCATGGTCTCCTCTCTTCACAGGCTGCAGATTAAGGCAGAAATTATGCTGCCTCATGGCATTGCCTAGTCCTTTCCCTTCACCTTCTTCTCCCTTTAACAGCGTCCTGTAGCCTTTGTTGGGTGGGAACAGTGAGAAATAATTCTTAAAATATTTACACGGTTCTTCATTTGTGTTATAACTCATGAGAGTCGTGGTAAATTCCAAAGGCAGGTGCCCGTGTGGAAGGGTGGGTGTACCGTGCAGGCTGAAGTGGAGGGCCTTGTTCACACTCTAAATGAGCTGAGCTAGTTTAGGTACTAGAATTAATCAGTGTGTGGCAGTATGTTGTTCCCTAGAGAATAACTTACCCTATTTCTTGGCAAGATAAAATAGCCTGTGTAATGCTTCCTGATGTTGCAACTAGAAAAAAGGAAAAACTAGCGTGGGTGGATGTAATGGAAGCACATGACTTGGCTATGCACAGAGTCCTTAAAGAGTCCGAAAGCTGCAGTAACACACTTTAAAACCATATGGTTTGTGACTGGTCAGCAGCTCTGATAATTAGGATTAATCAGTTATTGTCTTAGGCAAAAAATAATGTTGCTCTTAAGAAATGTTCATTCTCCAAAGTCATAATTAACCCACTCTGCTTGCTTCCTGCTATCTGCAGCCATTCTTAGAAGGATAGGTAGAAGGATATTACAGTGGCAAACCCAGTAAAAATAGTAGTTTTGAAATAGTGGTTTGAAATGTTTCTTTCCAAGTTTTGTTTTCGGTAACTGCCATGGCACATCAGAGAAGCTGGTTTATCTGCAGCTCAGAAATCTAGGAATTTTAAGGAGCTGGCAATTATCTGAAGTAATTCTCAAGTAATAATTTAAGACTGGGTAATTTTTAAGGCATGATATTACATTCTTCTTTGGGTATCTTACAAGCATTTTTTTCTTTTAAATAAGCTGTGCATCACCCACGTTTATTTTTGAAGAGGGAGTAACTCTACCTTACTGTGCATGAGAATCAGTATTTACTGTTAATTATGCTGCTTCTTTGGCATTAATGTCATGATTAACTTTGACTTGGTTTTGTGATTTATGGGTGAGTTTAATTTTATGTGCTGGTATTTGAAACTCTCTGGTTATAACTGGTATTTTAAGGGTACTTTCAGTATGGTGGCAAGTAAAGGCCATAACAAACTGAGGTCAGTATTTCCTACGTAGAGCTTAAATTCTGCTTAATTCTGGACAAACTACAAACTGGGGCAGAAAAACAAACATCACCAGCTGTGTTGATGGTTTATAGAAGCTCAGTAGTGCAGGACCCTTGCCCTGCTTGAAGCTCCTGAAGTCAGAAAAACCTACTAAAAATAACTGGTATCATTACATAGCATCAAGACTGTGCATATGCCTTCCTGGAGAGAGCATCTTTTGGGAGGTGCTTGTTGGGGTTCTCCAGTTTCTTTTGATGTTTTGATAATGGCCCTAGCCTTCAGGTTGTTGAAATGTATATGTTTTTGTGAAAAGTGTGTCTGTCTTGTTTGCGTGTTTGAGTAAATGTTGTCACTAGATTTTGTTTGTGGGTTTTTTTTTTTTTTTTCCAGCCAGCTCTAGTAATTTGATGATTTTACATTTTCTGAGGGTTTTTGGGTGTTCGTAGTGCATGTATCCTATTTCATGGGCAGGTGGAGCACAAGTTCTGATGAGGATCTGAGAGCCAAGTCTCTCTGCCTTCATCTTTGTGTCAGAGGACATGGCAAGATGTCGTCTCTGCCCTCTTCTGTCTGCTACCCTCCTTTTCTTCCTCCTCCAGCCCATGCACCAGATCACATGAAGGAGCAGGCCCATAGTATGGACTTATGCTGGGCCTCGTGCTCCTCAGCTGTTACATAGCTCGTTTTCTTGTGCCGTGCATGCAATATGTTGAATTGAGGGCGAGATGCTGCACTGGGGTAGAAACTGCGCAGTTCCCAGGTATCATGCTGAGGAAGTGGGAGATGGAGACAGCTTCTGCCTTGTTGGTCATTTGCCTGGTAAATCTGTGCCTAGGCTCTTCCACCTGAGTTGCTGCTAACCCTGTGTGTAGGTGCTGCTATATGAGAACCATCCACTGACATTTCCGTACAAGCTGTGCAAGATGCATACGCCAAGTAGCAGATGCAGAGGGGAAGAGAAAGCGGAGACTGAGTATGCTGGATTTCATGTTTCTTTAAAAGAAATAACTTTAAATATTTGTGTAAAGCAAGCCAAGCAAGTAAATGTTACATTGCTCTTAAATCTTTCTATTAGTTAATCTATAAAGAGTTGAAAGCAGATGTTCCAGATGAGTGGTCGCCCACTGATGATGAATGGTTTAACTCACATGGGAAGGCAGTAAAGTCTCACACAGCGTAAACATCTGTAAAAGTAACATACAGACTTCTGCTTTTATCTTGCCTCCTCTCTTGGGGAACTTGAGAGAAATAAAATTTGTTGTCGGTGTTTTTTTAAAATATGACTAACAATATTCTTTATTTTTGTTTTTTGCCTAGGGTATTTATGTAAGGGATGCACCTTTGAAGGACATAAAAGTCTTCAACTTTCGCCGATTTGTAGCTCTTTTTAGTGTGGTAAATGCCACGAAGCGGGATGCTGGTAACTATCGCTGCATGATTCGGACAGAGGGAGGAGTTGGTGTATCGAACTATGCAGAACTGATAGTCAAAGGTATTTCACAATAAAAAAATCAGTATTTGCATGATCAGTGTATGGAATAAGGACCTGCAATTGCTAATTCAGTAAGAATGTCGATAAGAGGTTAATAGCCTGTTAAAGTTGATAAGACTTTCAATAAATAGACTCTGTTTATGTAAATCTTAAGAGTCTATCCAGCTGTAACAAGAGAATGACAGAAGAAGCCAGGGCTAATTAACTAGTTATTTGTTGATTGTTATTTTGAATAATTCCCCAAAATGCACTGTTTAGAACTACATGTCTTTAAAAGTATATTTAGCAGATTTTTTTTTTAAGGTACGAACATAATACTGGCTATTTACCTCCTTTATGGAGATTGCATTCTAAAACTATATTTACTGCAAAATATGAAAGTTTTACATTCAAATGAACACATAAAATACAGATATTCTAACATATGGAGGGATGTTTTTAAAAACAGCAGGAAACACTTAAATGTAAATGCAATGCATACAGGTATGTCCATCCTTATTATAGACAACTGTGCTAAAACAATTTTTTAACATTCATTATATTTAAATTGCATTTTGATTGCTTCTTACTTTTATACTAGTATTTTGGAGGAACAAAATTTTATTTTTGTTGTTTCAGAGACAAAACCAGATTCTGTAGCACCTAAGCTGTGGAGCCACATTATTGTGTTACATGTCTTCCTTTTCTGGTCCATTCTGTGCCTAACAAGCAAGAAGTGAGATGAAGGGCTAAAGGCTCTTTCTCTCTTCTTTCGGAAAACAATTTGATCCAAGTTGTCAAGGAGTGAACGAGTGCCTTAAAACTAAATTCACCACAGGTGTGGAATTTTCCTCTGGAAACTAGGAAGGACACACTTGCATCTGTTATGTATCCTCTGATTTTGGAAACAGTATCCTTCATTGGATAGGACTTTTTCGCTTTTGGGGATAGCATTTGGATTATCACGGATGGTATCATTATAGCTGTTCTAATAGAGTTAAAGAAACTTATAGGCTAAGCAGTAACACGAACAAGAAATTAATTTTTGTGTAGTACCTTCTTGTCACTCTGCTTTCCAAATCTTGCTCTAGGTTTTATCTTTTGGGTTAAGATACAAATTAACATTTCTTATGACTTAGTCATCTAATTAAAAAATCAGTACCTATTGCAGTATAAGAGCTTGTACAGTTCTGGTTGCAGACAGCAGACTGAATAAGGGGCTTTGTTATTAGTTGATCTGGAACTTGCTCTTTTCTTTCTCCTAACTCTTTAATTATTTTGTATATTTATAAACCTACATGGGATTTGTCAGGAGTTTTTAAAGATGTGATCCTTTTCCTAAAGGCAACTTATATGTAGTGTAATAAGCAAAGTGTGGGATAACAATTACATCTGAAAATGTAGCATGGATGTTGTTTCTGAAGTCAGTACAGAAAGCATGCGTATGAGAAGCTAGCAGTAAAGGAGGGGCAGGCAGTAAAGGAGAGGCTGGCAGTAAAGACAGGAGGCACGGTGGCATAAGTAAAGAATCAGGCCAAGACATTAAAAAAGCAAAGCAAAGTGGATGTGTGTTAGAGAAAATGGAGAGAAGCGGGACAAGACAAGGAGGGAGGAGGAGGAGGTTGCGAATAACCAGTGTATGAAGATAACATGACAAAACAAATTGTAGTATGAAAACTTAGATGAGCTATTTGAATGGACCGATGAAGAAAGAAGCAAATAGAGAAGGTGAGATCAGAATATAATTATAAGGCATGGTGGAAAACATGAGGTTATTTCAGTCCAAGCAAAGATAGCATGAAAAGGAAATAAAAGGAGTGGCCAAAAATGGAAATGTATGGAAGTCAGCAAAGAGAGCAAGAAAGGGTGGAGTATGAACCCCAACAGGAATGATGAAGCATCTTTCAGACCTAAGATTAGTGGAAATGAGGAAGAATGGAGACTGCCTGAAGGAGGCAGATGGAAGATTGACTGTATCAGTGACAGGAGATACAGAAAGCCAAAGAAGTTAGATTTTTTTCAATTTCTTTGATTTAGGGTGTTTTAATTTATTAGTGCTCCTTTTGCAGTGCAGTAGATGAAATTATGAAGCGTATCATTAAAGCATTTGTGCTTACCCAGATTCTTTCAGAAAATTTGCGCTGGGCGCTGTGAACAAGTGTATAGCCTTTGGGTGTAATCCCATTAACTACTTTTAGAGTGGCAAAGTAATTATGGTAATCCCTGTTGCCTGTATTGGAGCTTTTATGAGACCACCTGCAGGTCATGCCTTCTGACCTAAAAAGACCCATTTTAAACATTGTGCTGTAAAACCATAGATGACTATACTGAAATAGCAGCATTAGGGGCTAATTAGTAAATATGCTTTCTTATTGGTGGTGTATAATTAAGAAATTGTATTTCCTAATTTTTTTAGCAGCTTTTTTGCAATGTTAGTTAGCAGAATTCAAAGGTAATAGATTGATTTCAGTGCAGCTGTATCTTTTTTTAATCCATTACCATTGATAAATCATGAAAAAATGTACATTTACCCATATTGCATATAATGCTTAGTATACATGGGAGTTACTGATGGGTTAATAATAGTATGTGTAGAAATAGTGGTGTAATTACTCCCCACTCTTTGTTGGAAACAATGAATCTAATTCTCTTCTCATTTTCGCTGGTGTAACTAAGCTGACTTAAGAGGAATTTCCCTGGAATCGCACTGCTAGGATGACAGGAGAGTCAAACCTAGCGTTTGTAAGTTAAAGAGAATCAGTTCTTAACATTTATTGTGCTCTGTTTCATTCTGGTTACTGAACTTGTAACTCAAGTTGCAAATGACAATTCCTGCACTGGAATTGGGATTTTTTCAAAGTACCTTTGCTTTTAAATAGGGACATTTGCACAGTAGAGTGGGTTACAACTCCGTACAAAGTTCATTATTCTTTATTGTAGATATAGTTTCATTAAATAGGAACTTACTCTGAGTGGATTCCAGTTACTTTCTTATGTAAACCTCTTTAAGGTTTGTAGTGCTGCTGTGGCATGATGTTGTGTGGCACTGGAGACCAGGTACCAGAACTTCCAAAATCAGTGGAAAGGCTACTAGTGTCAGGTACTGCAAACCACACCTGAAATCACAAAGGAATAGGAACCAAGTCTTGAACATGAGAGATATGTAAGAAACTGCCAAATGTTCCTTTTTTTGTTTGTTTTTTTCTCCCCTTTTTTTTACCTGAGCAGATATGGTTATAGCAAGGTTTAATCTGTGGGGGGAAGCAATTAAAGAGCTGTCAATTAATCCCATGTTATCTTATTAAAGAACTGTAAACATGAATATTGTCTAGTTAATGAGCAAAAAGCCTGTCAGTGAACAATTAGTCTGGCCTTAAACAAGAAGGAAAAAAAGGTTGTTTTTTTTTAAACTTGTTTGTGTTATCTTATATGTCTTTTAGAGGATAGTGAAATAAAGTATTGATTGTTCTATTTAAATAAATCCTGAAGGGGAGGTTTTCAATTTACCCGAGTGTTTGTTCTGATAGGAAAGGCTGAAAAGACAAGTGCCTTGTCATTGTGTGTGCTCAAACTACACAGTATCCTCATTTAAGTTTGTCAGAGAATTGGATTGAAATGTCACTTCATCTGATGGGAGACATGAAATTGGCCTTGTCAGATCACCCACTTATTGTAAAAAACAGCAGTTCGTATCTAATAGGTGACATAAAAGTAATCAAACATTGAGCAAAAGGAAAATAGTAGGGTGGAATTGATTAAATGTATTTGGTGAAGTAAATTAGACTTCTACATACAGTCCCTAGGTTGAATTTTTCTAATAGTGGGCAGATCCAACACAGATTAGATTTAGCAGAACAGAATGAGCCTGTCTGAGCAGACATCAGATTATTACAGAGTTCAGACTGCTTATTGAGTTCAAACAAGGTAAACCTAGGTGTCAAATTGGTTAAAAGGAGTTTTGTTAGGTTTTTAAGCGAGGGCATAGAAAGGTAACCATCTGTAATGCTGGCAGCTTAAATGTCTGCATCTTTCCAAATGGAAGATTTAACACTGGGAGCAGAACCAAACCTCTTCTGGACCTCTAGAGCAAAGACTTTATTCTGGAGGGCAAAATCATTTTGAGATCAAGACACAGTAAGAAAATATTAAAGATTGCTTATCTGTTGTTCTCATACAGTAAGTATACACAGTACTTAACGCCTGTTTTCTCTCTGCCAATTAGCCTTTCATGCTGGATCCACCAGTCTGTACCCTTTTTTACAAACAGTGGTGGTATTAGGACTTATTTTTATGGTTGCCTGACAATTCCTATCATGAAGTCCTGCTTTCGGATGCTCATATTTTGGCAAACTGACTTCAGGCTGATATTTTGCAGCGTGTGTGTGTGCCTCAGCCTGAAGATTATGAGAAAACCTCCAGCCAAAACAGTTGAGATTGTTCCGCAATCTTAGCAAACTTGCCATAGGAAAGTGTTGAAGACTCTGGGCTTTGAAGCAGAAACTTTTTTTCAGGAGGGTAACAGTTATGTCAAGAATGCTGTTTCTCTGTTCCTGTGAAAATCTGTTTTCAAGTATAGTCAATTTACAAGCTACTAAATAAAACCCACCAAGACCCCCATTCTGATATCTATGATGAAGACTTCTCCGAGTTAAGCTCTCAAATTCTCCCCAAATTCTAGATACAGTGAACGGAATTTAAATGCAAGCACTGATCTGAGCTCCTCTGGGATGGGCTGGATCCAGGCACGGGAAGCAAAAGCTGTGAGCTTACCATTCCTGTGCTTTTAGTATACAGCCCTCCACCTCGCTGAGCCCTTGTACTGTGAGGGTAAAATGGTGACATGCATGATGGATAGCGAGGGGTGCAAGAGCAAGTAGCTGCATGCTCAGATGGGGTTGTTAGTGTTGGGATTGAAAGGTATGGCAAACTGGGAGGTGTTTTGAAATGAGAGGGGAGGTAGCTGAAGATTGGGACTACATAAGCACTAAAAACTAGGGAGAAAGATGACAAAGGGTGGAAGATAAACATATATACATACATGCGTATGTAAAAATATGTATGTAGGGGATGAGGAAGGGGGCTGAGGCCAGTGGAAGAGGGAACTGTCTGGAAAGGGGAACTGTCTAGTGCAGGAGGGGAAAGGAAAAGCAGATGCTAGGGAGAAGCATGCTTAGAAGAACAACAGCAGACTGGAAGGCAGGGAGAGGAGCAGGCACGGAGCTTGTAGATACAGCCTGGGGTAAAAAAACCCCAAACCTGGGGTGGGAATTTAGTGGTGTTTGGAATGTGGGGATGGTGACCATGGCGTGGGGAGAAAATGAAAACGGAGCAAAGCTGAGAAAGGGAAGGGTAGATGGGTTTAGACCACTTAGGTAAGCAGATGAGCATGGAGAGAGAGCAACGCAGGCTGAGGCAGCGCTGTCTTAAAAGAGAGTTGGCAAGTCAGGAGTGGGCAAGTCAGAGCAATTGGGTTTGGGAGGAATCATTTTTGGGGAAGGGAACAGTTTGTGCCTAGTTAGGGATGGGTGGTAACGGTCATACTACAACTACTGCAGGGTTTAGCAGGTTATTTACTAATGTCAAACTAATTAGATTGTACTTGCGTAGGCTTATCAGTGTATAGTATAAGGACACTTGTTTTTCTGTAAAGTTTCAAAATATGTATAAAATACAACAATGACATTTTCTTAAATGATGAATTTACAAGTAATTTTAAGAACATTCGGATACTGGGTCAGGTCAAGTTTTCATCCTGAACAGTCTCAGTAAGGAATAGTGTAAAATTAGCTCATGTGTTATGCATCATACTGTTTAGAGGTATCGTTTAATTAAATAATTAAATGCTTTGGCAGGAATTATCTAAAGACTTTTTGAAAAAAATATTGCATGAAGAACTGTGGTGTTTCAAAATCATTGCAGTGTCTTTTGTTATCAGTGGGGGTATTTGTTGCGCTTCATCCACAATTAAATGCTGCAAAATGGCACTGCTCTCCGTTGTTTCCAAAGGGACAGAATAATTTGCATGCTCAAGAGGGGAGCACAGTAATATATATATGTATAAAAAAAACAAAATAGAGAGGAAAACGGAAGAAAAACATTCTTAAAGGTGTTTAGTTGTTTTCAAGACTATATTATAATGGTTTGATTAGTTTTATAATAAAGACTTTTTAATGTGGACAGAGCATCAGAGATGGTTGATACCTTATTTTTATCACTTCATCTACTTACGATGTGCTGAACAGTATCACGTGGGAATATCGTTACATTGTCTTACTAACAGTTACTATTTAATTAAAAAAAAATTAGCATGCAGGATAAATCTTTCTTCCTTGTTCTCCCACAAATGTAGCATGGCTCCATCCTCTCACCTCAAAAGAAAAATCAAAAAATGTTCTCGTTACTATTGAAGTAGATTTTTTCATTTTTCAAGTTAGCTGTTCTGAGCCACAGAGAAAAAAAAGTCTATTTTTTGCGTTCTGTAACTCACTTAAATCTCAGAGATTTACATTATCTCCACTGGCATCTCTGTGTGATGCCTTTCCCCTCCCTATTAAAATTTTAAAAGAACTGCAAAACATAAGGATCTTAGGATCTTGTAGAAAATATTTGGAAATTCTGTATAATTTAAAGCACAAAGCAGTGTAAATAAAGAAGTTCCTATTTCAAGTATGTGTCCAGTTAATATAGAAGCACATAAGAATAAATAGTTCATATGCAGGTACAACTACATTTGTTTTTATCCTCTGCATAAGAGAAGGGCTGCTCCTTATCATAAAGGCTTTGTCTTTTTCTCATAGTCACTGTAAATGATCCATTTACGTAGGCTGACATTAAGAGCATCTGCCTAAAGCTTTCCATTGTCTTCAGACCTCTGGCTTTGTAAGGTGGCCATTGTTTTCTTTCCATGAGGGATTATGCCCATCGCCATTTGCCACAGAATTCAAGAAGAGGTCACCTGTCTGTTCAAAGTCTAAAAAGCATTAAATTTGAAATTATGGATAAACTTACCTTCTTTTTTTGAGTTAATATTCTATTTTAAAAGCCTATGTTTAAAGGGTTTCACAGTACGGAATAGCTTTGTTTTCTTGTGTTTCAAGAGGGATCTACAAGGAAGAACTCCTCTTTAAGCTAAACCATCATACTAAATAGCCACTGCTACGAACTTGATTCTGCAGGAAGTTGAAATTCCTTCCTTGAATGTACACAGCTGTAAAATCACAGGTCTATTGTACCATTTTCATAAAGGTATTAATCGGAAAATAATTTGTATGTTATTTATTTGAGACTACAGCAGTGGCCACCAGTAAAACTGCTTTTAGTGAAAGATGGTGCTGCAGTCTGGTACTTACCTGATTAAGTGATTCAAACTCCTCAGTATCCTAAAAAAATTAAATCATTCTGCCTAAAGGAGGAATAAATGAATAAGTCAGAAGAACAACTTTCATACCTTAGTCATGAAATCGGCTCATTATATTTGGTAGTACACCATTTGTATTAAAGTGCCTGCTTAACTCCAGGTCTCATGTTTTTAACCAGTCACTTAATAATGAGCATCATATTTGTAATGAAAGGTTCATTTTATGTAACCTCGGTCTCTGGTAAGAAGACTGCTTTTAGTATTAAACTGCAGTATATGCAGGCTTTGCTGAAATCATGCAGCTTGCATTAACCTTTTGCACTTTGGTCACAAAGGAATGAAAAATATGCCCCAAGGGATAAAAAGACAATAAAATACTGTCTATTTCAAGTACTTGTAATACTTGGAATGAATTGGTGTAACCACTAACCTTAGTGACCTAACTCCTGAGTTCGCATTTTGAATGGCACTTCAACAGCCTTTAGTAGCATTTGAAACTTGAAAGTAATTAACTGTTCTTTCAGCATGGCTAAGTAAATGCCTTAGGATGCTCTATAAAAGTTCCATTTCATGTCTTGGTTCACAAAACAGCCTAATGATTTAAATTGATGCTAAATCATTTTGAGTCAAGTCAGAACTATTTCCAGACATGCTATCGCTGTATGAAGCCATAGTTTATATACTTCAGGAACAATAATTTCAATAAAACTGCAGTATGTGTCTAACCGAAAGATGACATCGGTTTGCCATATATTGCTACTGACATATAACAGTGTTTTCCCTAGAGATTTGAAAATGTAAACAGTATTCTTTTCTTTGTTTACTGGAATCTACCACAATATATTAAGCTACTTTTATGTCTATTGAAATCAGTAATAATTAGTAGACATCTTTGGAGAAATTCTGGATTGTTGCCCACTGTATCATGTTCTTCGTGACAGCAATCAATTAGTTTTGTTAAGATGAAAATATATAATGCCGATGACTATGTTTGCTGGTTTGTGATGTCATATTTCAGCAATTACTAACAGATTGCCCAGATTGAAGCTTATGTACAAGTGTACAGCACTAATTAGAAACAATACCTATCTGAGGCATAGCTAATCTTCAATGTACTTAGTGATCTGTGAGTTGAGTACTCTTTCTCTAAGTGAAAAAAGGTGGCATAACATAGGATAATTACATGTTTGTTAAAATAGCCATTCTATTTCTCAGGAAATACTAGTACTTATTTCCAGAGTTCGTTTCTCCCTTGTACTTCATTCTTTTATGTTCTTTGCTTTAACTCTGACTTTGAAGTCCTTGAGAAAATGATGAAATATATAAATTCAACTTCTTTTCTGTTTGACTACCTATATCTCAACGTATTGGGAAATGGTTAGCAGAAGAGGATAAATCTGAATCTACAGCTTAGGGAAGACAGATGTTCTACATTCATTATGTATTCCGTGTAGCCTTAAGAAGGTGGCAGTGTTTGCTGATAGATATGTTAAGAATATTGGATCAAACAGTGCCTTATTACAGCAGCCTGGCTTCATTCTATATAAATATATTTAACCAATGGGAAGGTGAATTTTATGCAGATGCGATGCATGAAACAGCAGAGTAATTTCCTGGTTAATCAATAGGAAAAAAATGAATTTGTTATTTACCTTTAAAAAGAGATGATGTCTGCAAATTATTTCTGCAGTCTTATTTAAAATGAGATGTCCATCACATAACAAATAAAAGTGGTTTTAAAATTTTGCTCACTTTTAAAATCTTTAGAATGCAGACTATCAGGAGATCACACACATGCTTGCTCTGTGAGACAGAGTACTGCTCCTGTGTGGTAGTTAGTGAAAATAAGCCATTACATGAAATAGAGTCAGAGTCGTAGTAGAGACTCAAGAATTCCCCCAGCTCTCATTTAGAAGCTCTTTCTGTTTAACCAGGATGTAGGACTTGAAAAAATACTATATTTATGCTGCTTACACAAAAGTCTGAAAATCTGAAGGCTGAGTAGTACAGTCCGTGAGAAATAATGAATAAAAAATTCATTTTGTTTTCATGCAGAAATCACTGTTCTGGCTATGTCTAGGAATAGACTTCAATATCAATTTTAGCTTAAAAATGTTAGGTTTGAGTAGGATTTATATTTACATCCAGTAAGAACTGTATTTTGATAAAAAAATTGAGATCATCTTTCTTTTTAAATTGGAAGTTAAAAGTTGCCATGTAATGTCTAGTGAGTAGAATTGCAGTTGCACCCGGTTTGAAGTTATATGGTATAAAACAAAAGCTTCACATTAAAATCTCCAAGTGCATAAGCAAAAGTTTGCATATTGCGGTTTATTGGAAATAAGTTAATCTGTAGTGATGATTTCTTTATATCCATATTTTTATGCAATCTTCAGCTCTAATATAGTACAAAACCCATGGTTTATTTGAATGTTTTAGAAGCAGAAAAAATGCCAAGATAATCATTGCTGCTTTTTGTAACTTACTGTGCTTCAGAGCCACCAGTTCCCATTGCTCCACCTCAGCTGTCCTCAGTCGGTGCAACTTACCTGTGGATACAGTTGAATGCCAATTCCATCAATGGGGATGGACCCATTATTCAAAGGGAAGTTGAGTATCGAACTTCAAGTGGAAGCTGGTATGACATACAACCTGTGGACTCCACAAGCTATAAGATTGGGCACCTGGATCCTGACACTGAATATGAAATCAGTGTATTACTTACAAGACCAGGTGAAGGAGGAACCGGATCTCCTGGCCCAGCTCTCAAAACAAGAACAAAATGTGCTGGTGAGTACTCAAAAGTGATTGGAAAGTTGTAAGCATCTTTCTAGGGTTGAAAACGTAAGTTATTTCACTAGCAGTTTTTATTGGCTACCTTAAACCAATACGCTGCAGGAATTAAGACTGAATGCTTTTAAGTGTAAGCTATTAGCATTTGCCAGCTATGATGATCTTGAAACCAACCTTCAGTGCCACTGTAGATTGTAGATTAAATCATACCTGTGCATGCCTTAAAGTGGTCAGTGTAGAGTGCTGTATAAAGAAATGATTTTTACTATCAGGTATGCACTGAGCTCTCTCCATTTCATTACACCCCTCTCTTGCCAGTGTATGTTTGGGTGTCAGGTTACTTCATCCTTTGTTTCTTTTTTTTTTTTTTTAAATTTCTTTTTTTTTTTTTGGCTAGTATCCCAAGCTTGATAAGAACTTTGTTTTTAATAAAGTTTCTTTTTTCCATTTTTCAATGTCAAGTATATCAAACTTGTAGATAAAGTGGAAAGAGATCCTGTGTAACAGCAAAAGTATGCAGTGTTAAGTCTCAATTAGCAGATGAGGTTTAGCAAAGGACTGCTTTCTTGAGTGACTGATAGCATGTCTTTTCATTAAATGAGATAGTGTGATTTGTGGTGCTGTGTAGCAGTCTTGGCTCCTGTTTTGAATGTTATAATTAATAGTGCTGACCTCTGACTGTGAAAAGATACAAAGTAGACCTATTATACAAAAGCAATTGTATAGTAATTTTCAGGAAGAGTGGCAGTGAAATTAATTTGGGATTCAGCTGCTCAGAAAATAATAGAGTATATGATGACCTGGATTTTTTTCTGTCATTAGTATTTTCCCCCAGTATTTTGAATCTTCTTTCTGCTGCTGTAAAGTTGGTGGAAGACAGGCAGAAGTGTACCTAGAGGAAATGGAAGTAAGCAAATGGTATTAGCTTATTGATCCTAATCTTTTAAAGAATGGCTTGGTGTTATTTGACTTTTTAACAGGAAAAATTACATACTTCAACAGAAATGATGATGTATTTCCATTGCATATGAAAGTAAAGTTACTTTTTATAAAGTCACCTGGCCACCTGTCAGTGGCTAAATGGCATTTCAGTTGAACTGGTTGGTGTGATGTCAAACATAGAATGAAATATAGTTGCTGTCAGAATCCCAGTGTTATGTTTTGAAGTTTATACAAGTACTAACTCTGATATTCTTTTTGGTTTTTTTCTTCATCTCATTACTGGAAAGAAGTATTTAATGAAAAATACCAAAAAGCAGTAGAGTTAGTTGTTATAATAATAGTTAAGTACTTAGTATTTATAAGATTTTCTTTACTAGACTAAGATAACTTCAGCTTGGTCAAAAGTGAGGCATAAAAATTAGAGTTCCCTTCAGGAGGGTTTCTGGGTCACTGCCTTTTATAATAATGTAAAATTATCTGGTAAGGTAAGTATGTATTTAATGCACAAGTACTTCAGTTATTTTAAAATTAAACCCGTTTTTCTCATAATTTGATCATCTGCTTGTATGATTAGATAATGTAGCATTGGGTGAGCCTGTCTGTACTAAAGGGCTAGAGAGCGTGGTGGGTTGACACCAGCCAGCAGCCAAGTGCCCACACAGCCACTCACTCAGTCACCTCTTTTACGGGACAGGGAGAAAATAGAAGGAAGACAACAAGACTCATGGACTGAGATGAAGACAGTTTAACAGGTGAAGCAAAAGCTGCACTCACAAGCAGAGCAAAATTAGAAATTTATTCACTGTTTCGCATCGGCAGGCAGATGTTAGCCACTTCCTGGGAAGGAGGGCCTCAGCACACATAATGGTTACTTGAGAAGACAAACACCATAACAATGAACATCCCCCCTTCCTCCTCCTTTCCTTGAGCTTTGATTGCTGACCATGACATCATATGGTATGGGATATCCCTTTGGTCAGGTGGAGTCAGCTGTCCCAGCTGTGTCCCCTCCCAGCCTCTTGTCCACCTCCAGTCTACTTGCTGGGGGGGTGGAGTGGGAAAAAGAGAAAGCCTTGAGGCTGTGCAAGCACTGCTCGGCAATGTTCAAAACACTGGTGTGTTATCAACCCCATTTTAGTCACAAATCCAAAACACAGCACCATACAGGCTGCTATGAAGGAAATTAACTCCATCCCAGCCAGACCCAGTAGAGAGAGAAATCCAGAATTTTAGTTACATTTAAGAACATCATATGTTTTCTGGTCTTTTCAGTGATACATACTGTTGAGTATTAAAACGTGCATTCAGTCTCATAAACCACTATGTACTGGAAGTATTTTATTACCTGGTAACATCTTGTAATACATTAGCATTATTTGTGTTTTCATTAAGCTAAACAGTAACCCTCTTAAATTAAAAGCAGAAAGGGATGGCTGACTGAAAAGTTTAAATTGAATGATGATATTAAATCTCTCTCTACAAATTGGCTTTTTTGTAGCAGAAGATCCTGCTTTGAAGGTGTAGTCGTTATTGGTTAACTGTTAGCAAGTGACAGGCTAATAACTGGCCCAAGGGCTCAAAAAAGATGTTGATAAACTAATGACAGTGTAATTTAGCTGGGTAGGAGTAAAATAATGCCAGTCTCCAAAGCATACCATAGAATTAATAAAACAGGAGTCTTTAAGAGAAGAGTCATTGCACCTTTTTAATTACTGTGATAATTGTATGCTGCTTGGCTGTTCCCTAGGGGTCTAGTGAACCACTCGGAGAGTTGAAGCAGTACGCTAGACATTCAATAATCTTAATAGTTCTTCAAAGCATTTGAAATATGTTTTCATTTTAGCAAAATGAGATTTCAGAGGCTTGTAATAGACAAGTCCTATCTGTAACTTTAGTAAATAAAAGCATCTACAATTAGAATGCAAAGAAAAAAAAATCTCTCCAGACTTGGCTGCATCACCCTCAGTGGAGCAGTTACATACTTTCTGAAGTGCTTTGCTTCCTTTTGATGAAATGTAATATAAATGTAAGTGCTCTTTCAGTGCAGTGTTCAGGAAGGCCGAGGAATTACATTTAGGTCTGGATTAGATTTAACCTAGAACGTGGAGTTCAGGTTTGAAAAAGAGGGGTTTAATGGATTTGGCCGTTGTGAACCACATTTGAGTCAGACTTAAAAAAAAGGGTTTTCTCGTTTCAAGGTCTGAAACCGCAGCCTCTGCAGATTGTCTGGAATTTGAATCACCAGTTGCTGTGCTCAAAGCTTCCTCTTCCCACAGCTGTCTCATATGGTGTTATGAACCTAGAAGAGTGCTGCCATTTAAAATAAAAGGGGGCCAGGGGGAAATGGGAAGAAAATTCATCAGGGGATACATGACAGAACATTTCCATTATACAGTATATCTCAAATTACTCTGATATACATTTTCACTCTGGTATAGCTGTAAAATAAGAATTCCAGAGTAGTCACCCACAATTAGAGTTATTCAGGGGCAAGATATCAGAATGCTCCACACTTCAGACACCATTACCTGAGGAATAAGACTGTTAGTTCGGTGTGAGGCTTACAATGCCAACCACTGCTATAGAGACCTCAACCACCCAGACATTGCTAGCAGCTAAACAGCTGCACAAATATTTGAACCAAAGAAATCACCTTGTATGTAAGCACAGAACCAACAGTGGCTCTGCCATATGGGATATAATCAGTTTGAGGATCTGGGAGTCAATAGTTATTAAAAAACCTGTTATCCCTTATTAAAGTAGATTGGGAATCCTCTGGTGCCTGAAAAATGCCAGAATCGGATCTTCTCTAAGTCTGACCCAAAACCAATGGAACTCTCCGTATTAAAACCCAAGTAGGAATATTGCAGGATTAATAAGGTAGACTGTTTTGTAGTTTCCTCTTATCCATATCAATATTTCTGTGAGTAGAATTATTTATTTCAGTGCTTTGCAACATGTTTTGTCTTTGACATGCATTGCACGATACGAATCTTGATCCAGTATGTGCCCCTGCACTCTGACAGTGAGGCAGTGCCCCAGTTAAAACAGTCTCCTGGAAAATCCAGAACTGCTAAATGAGCTCCTGCAAATTTTTTTGTTATGGCCTCTCTATTATGAAACTTTATTTCTAAACAATGTTGTTCCTTGAATCTGCTGGTGAACAGATATAGCTTAAAGCCAGCTACCTGAGGAAGAAAAAGTAAAATAAAATCCTCTCTCCTGCTAAGGGAGAAGATTTTTAAGGCCTTCTAGGGAAAATTGTTGCCTTTTTCTTATAATGTTTCTTTTTTTCACTGTGACATTTGGAGTAATCCTAGAAAATTACCATCTTTTCCTTTCCTGAACCAGAAAACTCTATTGGAATTTAAGAAAATAAAAAAGAAATAAAAAGGCTGCCATGAATGAAACTTCTGATGGACTATCCCCAAATTGTGGGGTTTTCTTAACAGTCAGAACTCTACTTCTCTGTGCTAAGACACAATTATTGCACTGGAGTATTTGCAAAAACAATCACTGTCAATTTACCAATAATTTTCCAGGCAGAGAATTCACACTTTCCTCATACAAGGAAGTAACAGGAATGTTTTAATTAACATAGTTAATTTTGCTGTGTCTTCTACCCCATCACCTGAGGTTGTCAGGAGGAAAGCTGTTACTCCCAGTACAATTGAGCTCTTGATTCACTGCTGCAGGTTAGTTGTAAACTGTCTGTTACTCCTACAAGGCTTTGTTACAATCTGGAAGAACAGAGCAGAGGAACTTTTTAAATCCCCACTCTTAAAGATTATTCTTTCTCATTTTATTCATTTTGCTCACTGCTTTGGCTTCAGCTGGGTAATTTTCCAAGGTGTCAAAATTACTTCGCTAGTTCTGTGCTGCCCACTGGTATCCACTGGCATTGTGAAAAAATCTACATGTGCCAAAATGCTCACTGATGGAATGAGTATCCTCTTCCCTCTGATTAATTGAGACCTCATCTCCTGTTACCAGATCCTGAAAATGATCAGATGTGGATGAGAGCAACAACCCTATTTTTACTTGGGAATGTTAACTAAGTTCCCTGTTTTCTCCTTTTCATTGCTAAAAGGGGTGCATAACTTAATAGCGTATAAGGTCTATAATATGGAAATACAGTATTCACATAGGCAACATAGGTTCACTCTGTTGAAAACTGAATGATGAAAAAACAGCCTGATCCGAAGCCAAAGTATAAAATTCTTAATCTTCCCCATCTACCCGTTTTAGATAGTCCCTACAAATTATACAGTACTTTGCTGTCATACACACTCCAACTGCATCAGGTTGCAACAGACAAAAGTATCTTTAGGCAGGCAGTATGGGCCAGCAACTGTCTTGAACCCTGCGTGCAAAGTCAACATCCTCAGGTATGCAAGATAGTACTGCATGCTACCACTTTTCTCCTGCCCCATGACACGGAGCACTTGCCAGGTCCTACAAGATGGACAGTCTGCAGCCCCTAGTGTATGATATTCTGAATACTCAATCATCTTTGCAGTTGGTCTTCCCTATTTTCCACCCTCCCATCTTCTTTTGTCATTAATTCTGTAGTTAGTCCCTCCCTTTGTCAGTGTTCATGCCCTAGCCTGTCTTGAATCTCAGTGGTACTTACAGCTTATTTCCATGCCCTTCCCCATTCTGTATCACTATTAGGAAAGATGAGTTCCTTCCTGAGAACTTCTCTAGGTTGAAATGGCAGCTGCCTTCCTCTGTCCTTGCAGGCTTCTTTGGATCTTTTGACCTTTTTGTCTCAAGAAAAGAGGAAGGATCTTTGTGTCACTGGGAATCAAGTTCTTCCTTCTTGTTGCTATACCTTGGGGGACTGCCTATGAACAGGTTCAGGTTTTTTTCAGGCATATAACAAAGTCTTAAAGCGCTTAGTTTTGTGATCATAAGAAAATGTCAACTTGAAGCTGTGCTGCAGGTTCTTTTCTACAGCTCTTTCTCAGAACTTAGCAATTTTCTCAGAAGTTTGAACCAAGGTTGTGCAGCTGTGTTGTATCAGAGCTAGACCTCAGATCACAGACACCTGAACCCTGAGAAGGAGGGTTGCAGATACTGCACCATTTGATTGTCCATGAAAAAGTTCAATGGTATTTCTAAACTCACCATTCCAAACCTGAAGCTGTAATAAACTTTAGTAGGAAGTTGCATTGATTGATCAGAACAGGAAGTCCACAGTGAACTTACATTTCATGTATGGTTTTATTGTGAAAGTAAGTTACAGTTTTAATAGAAATTTGAAATGAAGAATGTCCACTGTATTGTCCTTTCTCCTAATACCTTTCTGATGTACAAATTGTTTCCATATAAGGTTCACTTTCTCATAAGGGTAAAAGCTAGTATTGGATTTTCTGCAGTGTAGCAGGTGAATCACAGCTTTTGGATGTGCAGAAGGTAAGCTGATAGATTTAATAGAATCCCAATAAAATATTACCTAGTGGGATGTATGTCCATGTCTCTGTGTCAGTTGACACTTACCTCTCATTAAGAAACAAAAAAAATGCATCTTCTTGGAAAGGGCCCTACTGAAAACACAAATGATGTCAAGCTGTGACTACTATATGAAAGCTCTTCCTTGGCAGCTGCTTGCCTGGAGACAGGCACCCAAGTTGTTCCTTACTGAGCTGATTTCTCTGATGCTGTCTTACAGAACAGCCTTCCCTTGTGTTATTGGAGATCTTGGGTCAAGAAAAAACAAAATAATCCAAAATCCTCCCATTAAAAGTCTCTTTCAGTCCAATTCTCCTTCTCTTCATTTCACAGTCTAAAAATCCCCTCTGGGAGTCCTTTAAGTCCGTGAAAGCAAAATAAATGCAGTAAACGGCAGTGAATGCAGCTGCAACAAATGCCACTCCTATATTCAAGAAAGGCAAGAAGGAAGACCCAGGGAACTACAGGCCAGTCAGCCTCACCATAATCCCTGGGAAGATGACAGAAGAACCAATCTTGGAAACCATTTCCAGGCACACAAAGGACAAAAACATGATCAGGAGAGGTCAGCATGGATTCACAAAGCGGAGGTCATGCGTGATGAACCTGATAGCCTTCTGCGATGAAATGGTTTGGTAGGTGAGGGGAGAGCAGTGGAGATATTCAAAAGCTGCCTGGACATACTACTGAGCAGCCTGCTCTAGTTGGCCCTGGTTGGGCAAGGGTGGGGTAGGGAGTGGTTGGACCAGATGGACCAGACCCTTCCTACCTCAGCCATTCTGTGATTCTGAGTTTCTGTCAAACTCTGGGAAGAGGAGCTGTCACCACAGTGTCTATTAAATTCTCCTGGACTCTGCTTTCACAAGCAGGGATGTATCATGATCTCTCCAATATCATGATCTCTCCACCATATTCCTGTCCTTCACTGAGGCTGTATGAACAGTGAGGAACAGCGTGATGGAAAGACTCTTTATCATAGACAAAAGTTTGAGTTCCACTGCATCATTCTGGATGCTTCTTCAGATTTGTGGTTGCCAAAGACAGGGAAAAATAAACATTTTCTTTTAGAAAATAAAACATTATCAGGGTATCTGCCCTTTCATCCCAAGTGTGTCTTTCCTTTGCAGGAGAAATCGCAGGTTGGTTCTCCATTCAGTGAATCTTCAACCTGTGCACACACTTTGCTAATATCAGCAACCAAATGAGCTGGTGTTATGTAGAAAGTACTAATCCCTGCACTTTTGTGTCTGCATTAGTCCCTAAATACATTTTTTTTGTTTAGTTACAGCATCCAGAGGTCTCATTGGAGAAAAAGAACATTTTCCCTCCCCACCACCTAAAGGGGGACTGTACTGGCAGGAAGAGGAGAGGCAAACTCCTGCAAAGATCTAGGTCCGTTGGCCCTCTCTCTGACACGTGGGCTGGAGTGTATAAGGAACGTAGACCCATTCTAGTGATGATAAGGGTACGGAGTATGAAACCTGACTGTCAGATCGGTTTGTTTTGAGGAGCTCCTCATTATAATGAGGAGAAGCATTTAGGATTCTTTCCTGACAATTACAGCTGGATTAATATAGGGGTGGAAACTGAGTGTTCGTAAAAAGAACTGCCAGGTAGGACTGTCTTTGGTCGTGTGAAAAGCAGTCATTTAAATGGAGACTTAGTTCTTCACTTTATTAGATTCCCATTTCAAAACATTTGCAGAGGAAGGAATTAACCTGCTCTTTGAGACAAATGAACCTTCACCATCTTATAGCAAACCTGAGGGGGAAAATTATTAATTTCACATCTGCCAGGTAGAGGGAATGTGAAGAAAACATAATGACCCTTGAGAAAAAGTAGATAATATGATTTCTCCTATGACATATCTTCATCTCCGGATTTGTTGCAGTCTCTTATTAATTATAAGGATAAGCTCAAAAAACACACACTCAAAAAAATTATTTTGCCCAACTTTGATTTCGGAAGAATTTCTTGGTATGGAGTGAAAAAATCCCAGCAAGTGGGGAGTGTACTGATTATATACAAAAGAGTGGTATGTGGGCACCTTTAATAGAAGTGGTAAATTAGGTATACTTGTGAAAAATATTGATAGGGCATTCCTTAGTATTATTCTGTTCTGAACAAATTGATCATGAACTGTTCCATGGCTGCTTTGGATCTCTCTTTTCAGAAGTGTTATCACTGCAGATTTAAATAAATGCATTAGTACTCTATTATTAAAAGCAATTAGAAATACAGAACAGGGAATGCTTTAGGTATAGATGCCTTCCCTGTGAAGTTCCACAGGTGCCTTGAATTTATCCTTCACAACTTTCTGTTGAGCACTTTCTCGCCTCTTCTGAGGGCAATATTCACATCAGTTATTCCAGTTTTCACATCCAGTTATGCCATACTGCCCTCCAGTTATAGGCAAACTTCACTTCATTACTAATAATGCTGATCCTTTGGCAAAAATGTTAGCAAATGAGACAGGAAAGGATGGCTTTTCCTCTGACTTAGTCAATGGAGGAGGTTTTATCCAAAACCAAAGCAAAATCTTTTATACATTTGAAGTGGCCAAAGTATATTTACTTCTGCAATTTATGTCTAAAAGAATAACTAATTATGCGTGCCTGAGAGTGTGGATGTGTGTATATACATACACATACACACACGTATGTCCATCAATCCAGTTTTCTTTCTCCTTCATATATATGTATGAATGTATCACCCCTATGACCAAAGGGGATTTAGGCTCTAAAGAACAGGTTTTTTAATTAAAAAAAAAAAAAAAAAAAAAAAAGGTTGAGTGAACTTCTGAGCCATCTGTTTTAGGAGCCAGGAAAATAAGATAGACATAACCCATGTCCCATAGACAATGGAAGCCTAATTTCTGAAAAATTTGTGCACTAAATATTGCCACCTTATGATGGTAATCCCATTTTCCCTTACGACAGACCTGCAAAGCAAGAAGCAGCACCCAATTAACCAGGAATCTGCTGTCAAATGGAGTATTTGATGTTAGACTTCTGCTTGTCTGCCCCGAGCCTCCTGAATGAGGGCACTAGTTTGGCGCTGTCTCATCTTCTGGAATTAAATTCTGGCAGGACTGTGTCAAATTCCTGTAAATTTGAAACAAGTTATTTGGATGAAATTTGGCAATGGTTTTAAAGGGTATTGAGAGATGGAAATGGATGAACAGACAGGCATGCTCCTCTGTATTATTATTTTAAGGCTCACCCTTTTGTTTGAGACTGTTAGACCGTGTGTATGTTGCCCAGCAGCTTTAGCCAGTTGTAAAAAAACATAACCGCACAATTCTATTGGAGCATCTGTGAAGCATGAAGCATCCAGGAATTATGTATAAATACTTAGATACTTAAGTTTTGAACCTTTTAGGTTTGTTTTTTTTTTAAAATGCTCACGAAAAAGTAAAATCAAAGGTTTGCAGAATGAATGGTGCATTAATTCTACCTCACTTCAAAGGAAAACGAACAATGACACCACTCAGGTGGTTCCAGTTTTTTCAGTGCTTGGGAGGCATTTTGTCTTTGCAAAGCTGTTTGTTTTACAAATGTAGAATTGTTGTACACAGAATCCAGTCCAACCTTCTGAAGGTTCCCAGGAAGAAGAGCTGGTGCTGTAAGTTCTGGCTTTTCTGGTACTACTTTTTGCCGTAAAGTACAACTACAACTTTAAAACCTGGACTATAGATTAGGTGTCTAGTTTGAAACCTTAAATCAGGGCAGATCCCAATGAAGAAATATCCTGACTTTGGAGGAAAAAAAAAATTCTCTCTTTCTCTTCAGGGTGCTATGTCCCAGCAGTGCTGTAAATAGGTAATGCTGTCCTGCAGTCCAAGGATCTCTTCTGGACAGCAAGTGTGCATCATATTTCTGTTTACAACTACAGAAAAATAAAGTTGAGAGTTTAAAGAGCACTAAACCTCAATTTCTATAGATGTAAAAGCATAGTTTTGTTTGGTAATCCATCTAGTTACTGCTGAGTGTGTTGGTTAGGCAGGGAGGGGCACCCCTGTGGAACTGAGATTCTTCCAGACTCTTACAGGCAACAAACGTTTGAGGGAGGAAAGCTGCTTTGTATGCTTTTTTGCTACTCTCTCTTTTGCTACATGGCTAAATGGATTCTGGCCCAAAGAAAATAAAACATTTGACTGTGAAGACATTGAGCAAGCAAATACTTACTTAAATATCTAAAAGGCAGTAAGAAATAAAATTGGGAAACACCGTGCATAGCATTATCATGAAGTACTGTATTAAAAGAATAAAATGGAGATTAAAATAAAGACTGGCAATGAAGTTAATGATTTAGGGCTCTTCTATTTCAGTACTGATGTTCTTTCATCCACAGGATGATCTTTTTTAGAATGAGAAATATGACCAACCACCTAAAATACTTTATAACAATTGTGTTTTCAAATTTATCCTTCTAATGTCTGCATTTAGCTGTCTTGCAAGATATACCATACTTTGAGCACCCTTTTTATTATTTTAAATATATTAAAAACTCTCTGTGCATTTAGTTCATGCTTATTCATTCTGCTAAGCTTGATCCAGTTCCCGGTAAGGAAAAAAGAGGGTTTTCTTTTGGGAAAGAGAGAGTTCAGTTTTATCCATTAATTCATGATTCATAACTTTCAAAAAGCTCTCTGAAGGTGTTTTGGTCCAGAAATTTTGCAGTGGAAAATGATGTTTATAGTGGACTGTTATCTTTTAGTATTATACGTATGGGAAAATGCATGTAAAGCAAAAAGGCAATAATAAGTGTTTACTCTTGACACGCAGAAGTGCCTTTTCATTTCTAAAAATTTATGTTCTTTGGAAACAAAAATCAAACTGTCTGTCAGTTGCTCTTTGTTTTGACTGTTTCTGCAGATGTTTTGTTTGCAATTAGCTTAAAAAAACCCATCAAAAATATTCAATAATTTACTTAATTACTGTTGTATAGCGTTGAGTTTGAGAGGATGACCTGGTGTGTAACTGGCATGTTTGGCCAAGTAAATGAAAAAAAAAAACTTTTAATGACCTGAGCATAATTATAGATGACTTTGGAATGACAACTGGCAAAAATTGTACTATAATTAAATTTCCATTATAAAAGTTTCATCTTTTTTGTCTGACATGTAAGGCTAGATTGTGAAGAGTATTCATTTATAAGAGGAAGAATTAGAGAGCTATAATTTATAATTCAGGATAATCAATGAAAGCATTTCTTTTGTCAAGAAACCTTTCACTGACAAATAGCATTGCATTGTTAGTTGTTTTAAAAAGAAACTAAAAATTCTTTCGTTATTTATTTCACTTGCTGTAAAAGGAGATGAAAAATTATGGTGGGTGAAACAAGTCTTGCAGTAATTCAGGGTAATATTATGCAGATAGGGCTCCTCAGTCTGTTTTTCTCTTTGTTAACATGAACTTTGTCTCAGTCTATATCTAAGACTGTTCTTGAAGAAGTAGGATCTTTATAAGGCCATCTTATCAAGGTTCTGTTTAATCTTGAACAGAGTTGTTTCTAATACAAGAAGTGATAACATATTCTGATTTTCAAACTTTTCAATTATTGACTGAGATGGACCCTTTGCTTCCTGATACTGGGGTCTCAAAGAAAATTAATAAAAACATTATGAGGCTACCCTGTTCATTTCTACATAATCTTTCAAAGGGAGCTCCAGCAAAGATTAATATTTTAAAAAGTTTTGGCACAGGGTTTTCAAAGGCAACTGCAAAGCTCAGAATCACTCTCATTTAACTAACAGGTGGGTGATGCTTCTTCCATACACTCATTTTAGCTCCGTATTTACAGAAGTATTTTGTGTGCTTTTGTTATCACTGTTAATTAGACACAAGTCTACTCATTGTACACTGATTCCTCTTGCTATACTATCTGTTCATTATTTAAACAAAGTGTATATGCTATTAATCTCAAAATATGGTTCTTATGTACACAGAAAAGTTGGACTCTTGACTAAGTAAAAATGCCTTTCATCTTACCTATGAATCTGTTAAAACAATGAATCTATTTCTGCTCTATTAAGATCACAGAATAGTTTGGCATGAATCTTCCAAAGCTAATTTATTTTATTCTGTGATACAGTGACACAGTCTCTGTGAAGCATTTAATGTACAATGTTGTACTGAGTTCCTAAAACAACTGACTTGAAAATAGGTTATTTTCATAACGATAACTTTCAGATACTGTCTACTAAAATTCAAAGTAATCATTTACTTCTGTGTGTACTACCACTTTACTGTTAGTCTTTTGACTTACGGACCGTTGCTTATGAAAGCAATGGTCCGTTTTTAATATCTTAAAATCTGTCAGAAAAGTACTGTTCTGCATTCATTTTCATGCTCTGCAGTAGCTGCTTCCTGGACGTTACTGCAAGTTGCTGAGGCCAGTTTCTATGTCTCTTTCTTTTTGTTCAGACCACAGGCTTTAATCTCTGCAAACTGATTTATGCCTTGATTGTTAGAACTATATGATTTGCAATTAGACAACATCTTAAGGTTTTATTCTGCATTTGGAGCTTTATAGATGCACAGTTCTCCAGTGGATCAGACTAGAGTTTTTTCCTTAAAATGAAAAGGTTTGACCTGTCTCTGTTATTGAGAAGTTTTAAGTGGCATGGCCCTAGATGTCTTCTGTAACAATTCGAGTCTAATACCAGTTCATTTGACATGTTGAAATGCTGAAATGGCAGGGCGACATAGTATTCTGCCTTTGCAGTGTCTTAAAGATGCATGAAGAAGAAAAAGGTAGCCCTCAGAGAATTCTGTGAACATGAGTGCATCACAGATCTCCATAAACATTTAATTTTTTCTTCACAGGGGATAGCTTAGTATCTTCATCAAAAATGGGCACATCTAGTACCGCTGAGCAACTGGTTGGAGCAAATCTTTATGAAGTTCTTAGAATGTACATAAATGGTGACTTATTTATTTCTCAGATTTACAACTCATAAATCTGTGTTTATTTTTATGAGCACAGGTAATAAATTTCTTTTTCTTCTTAATTTTTTGCACAAGATTATTTCTGGCCCTAAAGGGATGGTGGAGCTATTAAATGATGGTGGAAAGACATGTAACATTGGATAAACTAATTTTAAACTCATTCTCAGAAAAAGCTGAACTATGTTTGCTAAAATTTTCCAGCATGATGAAAGAGGAAGAGTAGTCGTTTCGGTCTAAATTGTTAATATTCAGCAAAGTTACACAAACAGTTGGTAAGAGACTGATAACGAAATGTATGTGACAACTACGTGCACTGGTATCTATAGGCGTATACTTGCTTGTGCTGTTTCTCATGCAAAACACCAAATTTAAGGTTACCAAATGAATTCAGAAAATACTTAGTTGCTTTACTTTAACATGCAGTGGCTGATGCCGGGCTAAAATAAAATACATTGAATATCATTTAAAGTAGTAGTGAATATCTTTGATTTTATTCAGTATGAAATGTTAAAGAGATGCTACTGAGATACTCTTTGTAAAGAAACTTAAAGTGATGTAATTTGTCTTGGATAGTAAAAAATTGACCATGAATTCAAATTAGAATTTTATCATGCTGTAGTAAAAGCACAGGGCACATGATGTAGAAGAAAAGTAATTTTTGCCTATTTTCAGTTTTAAGTTTCCATGGATTGCAAAAAATACAATTTTTGCTGTTTGGGAGAGGAAAAAGGCTTCAACAGTGTTGCAGTAGTATTAGATGTCGAGATTATGACTGGAATTACTTCTCCCAGTGAAAAACAGAAACTGAAATGTGCTGCAACTTGAGATTGCTCTAGAGTGAGACAGCCTGCAGGAAGATACAGAAGCTGTCATGGGTCAGTAAGCCTTTACCAGCTCAGAGCCTAAGACTTGCAAAAGCTGACACTCTTTACAGCTGTATCCAAACTCTTCATACAGAGAAACAAAAAGGGCGAAAAGCAGAACAGCTTTTTCGGGTGGGTGGGTGAGCAGAAGTGAATGTGGAATCAGTCTCCTCTTGAGGAGGGAAGAGGGGAAGGAATAAGCTCGTTGCAGATAGAAGCTTTCTAGATGAGGATCAGGATACCCTTGAGTCCTTTGCTTTGGTTGAAGCTCATTAATCCAGCAAAAGTTAAACTTTTGCTTTGGCTGAAGCTCATTAATCCAGTCCAACCTGGGCCCGCATTTTTTGCTGCTTTCCAGCATTTTCTTTTGCTTATATCCATAGAGAAAACCTCTTTCCTCCTTCTCATTAATTTTCCCATTTTATTCATCATGTTTGACACCGGTTTTGGGTAGCATTTAATGTATAAGATGTATTACACAATAGGTTATGTAGGCGTAATCCTGAAAAGCACAGTTGATAAAGCAATAATTCAAATAACATTAGAATTTTTTTTTAACCAATAATGATCTATTGCTGTCTGTGCAATAAATCATTATTGCTCCAAGGCAAGTCTACGGTATTTATCAGGAGTAATCAGAGAAGCAAACAAACGTTTGTTTTCAAGGCACTAATAAGTAATCTGATTATGCTGTTTAAGTGTACTGCCATCGTGCTGTTATTTCAAGTCATTTTATTTGGGGGAAAGTAAATATAAGCCAGTAAGACTAGACTAATTTTGTCTTCTGTGATCAAACTTGGAAAGGTTTTGCCGATATTTTCGTAATATACTTTCTGCTGACTTTGCCCCAGAATTGCTATGAGTAATTTGAGGAAATACTGTGGTTCCTTAGACAGCTTAGTGCCTATGGAAACAATAAACGTTACTCCCATAAACTTGTTTTCTAAGATTCGGCAGAAGTATGGGTTGCTAATTGAGAATTGCCTTCAGCTTTTACATATGTTATCAGGAGCTGTGCTTGTGCTGCTCAGTGTGTATCTTCAGTAACTTCTGTAGTCAACATGGAAAGACAGACTTTGCAAGAGGCTGATTCAGAGCAGGATCCAAATAAAGTGTTCTTATTCATCTTTTAAATTTTAGCATCTTTCCGCTGATGATAAAATGCTTCTATGGAGACTAACCTCCTGCATCTTTGTAAATACCCTCAAGTCTCGTTGGGGATAAAGTTAAAACATTCTTAGGATGAAGATAAGATTTGCTGCTCCTATAAAATATGTAAAGACCTGCCTGGGCTATATACACAGTGATACTATCAGTCCTAATATCCATTGATGAAGGACTAAAATCCGTTATTTTCCTAAAATAAGGTCAGGAACACCTTGTTTAAAGCCTCATTTTTAGGCCATTGTTGATTAAGTTCTGTGTTATAATGTGAAATAGGGCTTTGACTTTCTGAATCTGAGCAGAATGCATTCTTACTCTGAATAGAGAAGACAAATGTCTCCTTAATCTTCCTGGTTTTGTTCATTCATTTTTAGATGGGCCATTGCCAAGGTTAAAGTATAACACTTTGACTCTGCTCACTCTCAACAGCCCTTTCAAGGATGATACTATTTGTTATGTCAGTGGAGTTAGAAATTGTCCAAACATCTAATATAAACAAGGAAATTTCCATACCAGGAAAAAAGACCAAATTCTGAAGTTAGTTGCTATGGATTTTATGCAACTGATTTGAAATACTGTGAGAGATGCAAGGGAATTGTGCTGCTTAAGAATAAGCTGACAACAGCAGTGTTACTGGCAGAGTTTCATGTTCTAGAAGAAAGGAAAAATAGTTCTATCATTTTGTGAGAAAGATTTGCTTTAATTTTTTTTTAACAGTTCTTAATGGAGGGGAGGGGTTCTTTGGATGGTCTTTTTGGTCAAATCTAGTGAAAAAGACTAAATTATATTCCTAAAAATATGTGTAATACACTGCTGTAGCTAAATCAGTTCCCAGATTACACTATGCCAATAGTTTACTTATGTGTCCACATTTTTTTTTTTAAAAAAACACCAATTTACGTTTTGAGTATAGGGTTTTTGTGCACACTACAGCTGAAGGGTGAAAATGCATTGCAGGTACATACCACTGCTAGCCAAAATAGACTAGAAATTATAGTACATGTACTGAGATGATTTACTTTTTATGTTCTCACGATGTTTTGATAGCTCAAAACAAGACTTAACTTTATACATAAGTGGAGTGGCAGCTGGAAGAACAAATCCGTGATTTTAGCAACACACCCTCCAAACCTGATGGGAGAGACAGGAGAAGGCACTTGAACAGACTGTAGGGGACCAAAAAAAGGGTAACACAATGGAAGAAAAAGCATAGGCATGCCAGACCTCCCCCTTCCCTACCGAAATACATACTAGGTGCAGTAGGTTCAAATCTGGGATGCTTGATTTTTTTTTAAATACATGTTGCAAACGTTTATCAAATTATTCTTAGAATGTCATCCTGTGCTGCCTACTGCTTCACTTTGTTTCTTCTTGTGACAGCTTATTTTGTCTAGAAT
Organism: Mycteria americana; assembly: GCF_035582795.1. Classification (NCBI taxonomy): domain Eukaryota; kingdom Metazoa; phylum Chordata; class Aves; order Ciconiiformes; family Ciconiidae; genus Mycteria; species Mycteria americana. The sequence goes on along the minus strand of NC_134366.1, from coordinate 119,355,101 downwards.
CTTTACTTTTTTCCTCTCCTTCCCCTGCTGCATATTTAGCTTCCCATCCCTCTTCAGCAAGGCATTTAGAATCACATTACACTTAAGTCCCACTGTAGTAAATATGCACACATGAAAGAATATGATAAATTTTATGCTATTCCATTTTACTCGGTTTGCTGTGGTAACACTGAATAGAGTGAAAATATTAAAATATATCTTGTTTTAAGATGCATACCGTATGTTTGCTTTACTGTTAGTATCCTGTCCACCAGAAATGGAAATGCTAGAAATAAAGCACTAAGGGATGATGATCTAAGGGACGGGATCTTTATTTCTTTTTTTCCCCAGCTTTGTATAGGTAATCTTTTAACAAAAAAAGCTAGGCTTATACATATGGGATTTAAAAAATTTCAAAGTACCAGAAATGTTCAAAAGAATTCTTTCAAAATACAGGCTATTGAGGCATTATTTGAAGTAAGACATTGTAATGCTTCATTCGTAGAATGACGAAACCTTTTTTGTAATGTTTTCAGGAAGTGATGTGAATTGTCACAGGATAGAAGAGGTTTGGCCATAGCAGTGACCACAAAAATGTTCCCAGCTTTAGATGCCTAACATTCGGGCTGGGATTTTGTAGATCATGCTATGGGCACCTCCATTTCTCCTTAGTTCCACTTTTAAGACTAGAAACCTCTCTGACGCTTTGGCTAAGTGACTCTTTCAGTTGTGATCCGTTGTCCTTGGCCAACCAAGGTCTGCTGAAGTCTCCAAAGGGAATGCCAACAAGGGAGAAGAAGCTCTTTTCTGTCCTGTGGAGGAATTATATTTGGCATAGGCCCTTCTCAGGTGCTTCAAGCAAAATTGCCCTGTGAAACAGATCAGAGGAACCCCAAAGGGAATACTGTCAAAGGAATCAAAGAAATGTGAATGTCCTGCATCATCTGGTTAATCTTCCTTGTAAAATAAAGAGCTACTTCAGAGTTCAATTTGATCCAAGAAACTCTTGACAGTTTCTCTGATGTTTTTTCAAACCAGGGAGGATTTTTTTTAACCTATAGTTTCAGCATTGAAAGGACATCTATCGTTGATACATATGTGCCATTTGGCTTCTCTATGATCCCAAGAATTTGTAAAGCATTTTTGAAACTTGTGGTGGTGAACTTTTTTCTTTAGTTGGATGACAGTTTCATCAAGCCATCATCCAAGAGCAAAGTCATTTAGAATATAACCAGGGTGAATTGTGAACTCAGCACACATTGATTTGCAATAAATCTAGACAAAAGCAATCTCATCTTCAGTAGAGCACTGAATCCTCCAGGGATTCAGATAAACACCAAAAGAGACAGAGCTGCTCTTTCAGAAATTAGATTTAGAAAAATGAAAGCTATATTTCCGCACAGATTTCCAGAGATGCATCGTGTTTTAGATTATTCAGAGTTAACGATATTTTTCCCCACAGAGGTTTTGCACCTGCTCAAACAGTGCTAACTTCAGCATGGAACCATTCCCGGATGCAAAGGAGTGGTTGGGATCCAGTTAATAATATTCTAGTTGACCACAGCCCTGTGTGACCCTGCATACAAGGAGGGTCCGCTGGCAGGCAGTATCATTCTGGAATTCAGAGCACATTCAGAAAAGGAGTAAGCTTAGGAATTTGGACATTAGCCAGAAGAAGGCGCAGCCTCAGCATCTTGGAACATGAGAGTGATAAAGCAGCGAGGAAAGTCCCTGGTAAAGAGAAGTCTTTTAGGAAATAGTTCCTGGACTAGTTTCAACTAGTATTTTTGCAGAAGAACATAAGGAGGAGTATTGGCTTCCCAAAGGGTTGGATTCTGGCCCCAGCACATATGCTTTCCCATATTTTTTTTCACCAGTTCCATGGTTTCTCTAGAAATGTAGAGCTGAAAACTATCATGTGGATAACTGAACGTCAAAGTAGATTTAGCCATAGATTTTTTCATTAGATAGACACAAGCCAAGGTATTTACTTGGAGGCCTTTTCCTTTTTCACAGACCAGTTTCATTCAGTCTTACTGCTTTGCTTTTGAAAGTCAAATTTTGAGAGAACTCAGATATTCAGAGAAAGCTATTTTTGGTGCCTAGTCTTCTAAGAAAGAATCATGAAATCGGTATTTCTGAAAGGGGATGATAAGAGATTTGCAGCCTATATAAATCCTATTACCACGCAGATATATAGTGAAATTTCTCTTACGTCATGGATTGAAAAATCTTTTGAAAATACAGTAGTGATACCTTATCCTTTCTTGGAAAAAATTAGTAAATTTATTCAGCCACTTTTTATAGAACCAGATTGTGCTATAATAAGTAACAGGATCACCATCAGGTAGGAACAGCACTTGCAAATCTTAAATGTCATGGATAATATCATAAATGGTGACTTGTATAGAGATCTGCTGTCAAGATACAGTTATACAGAATATAGCTATTGCTTGGAAAAGTGTTAATAGCAAAAGGAAAAAAATAAGAGGAAATATGTAATGATCCTTTTAACAATTTGCAAGTTGTAATATTTCATGTTACAAAATCAACTTTTACATGCATACAAGCAGCAAATAAAAAAATGGGCAGAGAAAAGTAGATGGAAAAAGTGTTTTCGCTTTCTTTATGAACTTACTTTAATCTGGGGGAAGCTTGGCATATGAAAATGGCAATTCCAACTACAAAAACATCTGAAATATTTCATCCAAGTGTATTTTAACCACAAGAATATTTTCCACATCTTGGACTGATATTACTGCATTGGTACTAAACTTTTCTGAAGTCTGTTCATTGAGACGGAAGGAACATATGATTAAATTCAGATGTTAGTATGTTTTCCCTGATGGCTAGTCTGTGGTTTGTAGAGCTGCAAATGTTTCTCTCCTCATAAAAGAAGCAATTCCTTAACTTTAATGATACCTGTAGTTAAGTGTGGTTCCAAAACACATAGCACTAATGATGTAGAAACTAATTACACCACGTGACTTTCACCGTAATAACTTGGGTAAAATCAATCTGTGACATGGTTGTGGATCTTATTCTTCATGTATTTTTCATGCTTTTATTTTATCGTGCTTGATTCTGTTACCAGTTCATTATTTCCTTTTAACCATTACGTATCTGAAGAATTCGTATTGTGTGGTCCTTTAGTGGCTTTTTCATGACTATACTGGGTTAGTGCTGAACTGGCTCTACTAGACTGCAGACAAAAAGTCCACATCCTGGGATCTTACCTTCTCTACAGGAGCTTTGCTGTTACCAGAGTAATTAACATCACTGTGAACATGAGAAGGCTCAGGCCCTGAACTTTAGTGGGTGTCAAAACTGCCTGGTCTTGGGTGCAGATAGTGGTAACATCTTCTTGTGTAAAATTGCTGGCAGAGGGGTAATTTCACTAGTGCTTTGTTTTTAATTGATATTTTCCCCAGCAATGGCTAGTAACCTCATGCACTCTTTAATTTCAAAATTAGTCTTTGAGACAAGGTGGAGGTTAGAGCTCTTAATTTGTACTTTCATTGTGTTGGTAAATCAGATAGCTTTAGAATGATTAAGTCATGGGAAGAAAGTGAAAAGTTTAATGATTCACTCATCTGTTTGGGTAAAGCACAGTTGAGTGATTTTTTTTTTTTTCCCCTCCCTCAATGTCTTTGATTTGCAGACCTTCATAAAAATTTTAATAGCCTTACAGCTGTGCCATTACTGCGTACAGCACTCTGTATAATGCATATAAGAGGTCTGCTCAGTTACCTGCTGAGGATCACATAGAAGTAATTGATGGAGCCCCAGAAATCTCAGCTGAGAAACACTGATCCTGGTGATTTATAGAAGGGTTTATGGTAAACTGTGTCATCTAGACTAAATCGGTTAGTGACGTTTGGGGAATTACAAATTTTGTAAATCTACATGATTGTTACTCGTTTGCTTAGGGTGTGTTTTCTAGCAAATGGTTCAGACCTGGCTAAATTCTGCATAAAAAGGAAGCAATACTGATACATCTCCACGCTTGTAGCTTCTTAGTACAACACAAGACTCCTTAGACTTTTTCATTTGACCATCTCCGAATGCTCAGTTCGGAATGGCATGGGTTAAAGGCATGTGCTGACTAAAGAATAATGGGGGACAGAGAAAATGGAATTACATTGTTCTAGGAGTAGAGGGGATAAGATTTCTGTTAACCCAAATTAGGTCTGTGTAAGTGTTCCTAAGAGAGGCATGGCTGTAGGCTGTGAGCTGGGCCAAAGCTGCTCTTTGCCTCGTTTCTGTTACTGAGGTTGGAAAACACGGTGTGTTTTTTGGAAAAGGTACATCGCAGCGCTGTACTGTACTCTCATCATAGCACCTCAGGTGAAGCGTAGGAGGTCTCAGAGCTCAGACAGGCCTGCTGACACCTCACACCCGGTAATGGGAATACTGGCAGTGCCCGCAGAGGCACGAAACGAGAGACCAGGGCTTTTCATCTGAGGGCTTCAGTTTCGAGACACTGATAAGATCAGAGATTTGCAGTAATAGTGATACAAACGTTAGGCCACATTTACTCTATTTACTGTAAAGCATTTATAATAATAAATTTATTGTACCTAAAATAGCTCAACATAAAAAGTTTCCTCATCTGAATATGGCAAGGGTTTTCTAAACTTCATATAAACCGTGTATGCCATAATTGCTGGTTATAATTGATATTCATTGTTCAGCACACAAAAAATACATTCCATATGGTAAAGCTTGATTAGCAAGAAGCATCCAGATATACTCACATTGTGAAGCTGTGTGGTTATTCTTCATGCAGTTTGGTCCATACCAAAACAGAGGTTACATTGTGCATAGAATAAGGAAATGTCATTATTGTTGGTGAGTTTTATTTATTTCCAGTTTTAAATGAGTTTTATTTTAGTGCCAGTAGAAAAAGATGTTTTCAAAGATGAAATATAATGTATATCTCGTTTCTAGGTATCAATAAGGTACATCAGATAACTTAACACTGAATAATTTTAAGAAAGGAAAAAATAAACTGTAAAAAATTCAGTCAAGGAAAAAGAGAAACTACCTGTGAAAAACAGGTGAGAATTTGGGAAATGCACTTTTACTGTGCTTGTGCTTCATAAAATTTAGCAGCTGAGTTATGTTTCCGTAGTAGAAGGAATGGATCCTGAAAATGCTCAGTGCTTGCACAATACCCTTAGACATGAGACAATAACTTTTGAAGATTCAAGTTCTTGGAATACAGTCTTCCTACAAACTTGTATAGCCAGCTGTTTCGAAAATACATATGTTCCTGAGTAATGAACACAAGTAAAGCTTTGTTTATGCTTGTGTGCGCCAGTGTCTTACCATGTTAATTTCTTCTTTCTAGACAAATAATTTATAGTTTAAAATAACTTTTCTAATTAGGGATGCAGTATTCTATTCTATTCTAGTTTTTCAATAAACATCAAGCCTGTCCTGGCAGGGTTCAGATTCTTTTATGCAAGCAGAACCCTCTTGAGTCTGTACGCTCTTTACAGATATAGTACAACTTCAGAAATTCAGATAGAGAAAACGATAAGTGATGATTTCCTTATCTTTCTTTTTTTGTTTCTTTTTTTTTTCCCCTCTACTCTTCAAAACTAAATCCCATACATATCCCATTAACCAATAACTCACTGCAAAGCCTAAGGAAGGAAATAAGTTTCTAAAGGTAGTGTTATCCCTAAGCAGTAATTATATGGGTTATAAAAGTAGTAGCTGTATTATATAAAATATAATATTTGCTATAATATTATATTTTAGCTATATTATTACATAGTATTATACTTTTAGCTATATATTATAGCTGTATCACATAAAATTAGTAGCTATATTACAGACATTGAAGGAAATGTATGATGCTATGTGACATGTAGACTAGGAAGAAATTCCAGGTGAAGTCCACAATACTAAATATTTATTTTGCATTTACTGCCTTGGGTTGCTTATTTCTCAGCTAGTATTTGTGTAGCAACAGCAATTCCAATTATAATGATCTGCCGTCACAAAGTACATTGCTAGGAAACTGAGCCACACACAGCCCACGGTTATCCATTGGTAGATTATCCATCTTCACAGTAGGTTGTGCCACAAACGCGGAGACCTGAGCTGGCTGCCAGTGAGCTAGCTGGAGTCTGGAAGCCGCATGGCTGTGTTTGCATGAGGTTGTGCATTGGAGCCCTCAGGCTGAATTGGCATTGCCTCCTGAGCCTGTTCTGCACAGTCTGTCTTTTCTCCGTTACACCCGTATTGCACGTTCCCATTTCAACTTTGCAGTGGCCTAGTTTATACAAATGTTTTGTATCACCTAGAGAGTTTCTGTTCTGTCTCGGCTATCTCATTGTACCACTAGTCTGAACAAGAGATAATTGATTGTATCTTCATTTTAGTTGCTCACAGCTCTGCAAACTGGCACTATAGCTTATGATATGCCTGTAAGGCTATACTGGTTTAATTCAAGTTCTGGCTTTAGACTGGTTTTTGAGGAATGAGCTATATGTTGGCCAAGTGCTAATCAGACAACGTCTAGATGCTGTGCAGCTTTGTTAACCTGGCATAACATTTAACATAAGTGTCTTAGAAGATGGTCTTATTCCAGTTTTGCATATGTAGCCTGAGTAAAATCTGTGTGCACTCCCGGAATTTTCAGATAATGTTAAGGTAACTAGGAACTGATTTAGGCTAAATAAGCCATTCTCAAGCAAATTTGAACAAAGGGCTAGAGTGTTTTATCTCAACTGGTGAAGATTTGCGTCTTGCCAGTCCTCTATTTATTGTGAGGATTTTTTCTTCTCAGTAGTCACAAGTATAACTGCTCTGGTCTTTTCCAGTTGCTGGTGGGCATGCTTCTTCCTTCTCAGCCAGCCATGGTGAGAAGAAAATCTAACCGGGGTAGTTTCCACAACCTTAGTCTGAGGTGGTTTGGCGGAACATTATATCTGTGGACACTTGAATATGGCCCATCTAACCTGAATTATAATTGCTTTAAACCTATTAAAATGTAGTGGAACAAAATCTACAGTTTTACATGGTTTCATGTGAGCTGTGAAATCCAGTTTGAATTTAGTCCTGCAAAGAAGGAACAAGTCCCTAGGGATGTTTAAAGCTTTAAAAGCTTGTTGTCCTGAGGAGGAGCCATATTCACACATTTTCCGTTCTCAGAAAGGCTTCTTTGGTTAAAAAAGAGCTTTGGCAAATCTCTCTCCTCATGAGCAGCAGGCTCTAAACAGTGGCAGAAGTCTCATGTATCAGGATTATAGCTTCTGCTCTAGGGGTCTGAGCAGAAGCTTTTGGATTGCCAGACTTAGTGACGTACCATGGAACCAGACATGTGTCATTTAGCTGTGTGTCTGTTCAGTACCTCTTCCATCACGTAGTCAGATTTACTTCCAGTCTGGAGGTACTTGGTTAAGAAACCAAGAATGGTACAAAATGAAAATAAAACTGATTTCTGTAATCATTATGTCCTGCATACACAAACCACAGTAGTTATGCTGAAGGGCAAAGTCAGATAATGCCCAAAAGCATTTTAATTTTTATAGCTTCTGAACTAATAGGGGCATGCTGTGACTCTGGGGCATATTAACAAACTAAAATCCTTACTTGGATGAACCTCTATAATACTAACTCAAGTATGATGCAATTTTTGTAAGAAAACAAAGCATTTTAATTTTTAATGCTGTCAAACATCTTTGTAATGTTCAGAAAAGAGACAGAATTTCAGTACTGTTCTGGAATATTTTTTCAAAATTATGTACCATCCATGCCTGGTTATGCAGATTGCAAAATTTTTAGATGGCATATGCCCTGACAGGCCCCCTCAGAGGATCAGCAAGTATTTTGGTATGGAGATGAACTGTAAAATGTAGGTGAATAGTTTTCAGCCTGTTATGATTTGAATATGTGGTAAATTAGCAGAGGAACATTACATAAGAAGTCTTCGCCAACTTAGCGAGGTGCTAATATTGCTGCCATGTTAACTACCAATATCAGATCATCCTCCTACACATCATGGAAATTGCAGACTATCAGATGTGTACAGTAGGAGGTTGACAGTGAAGTCCTGTACAATGCAAAATAGATGTCAAAAAAATCAATAAACAGCTGCTGACACACTATGGGAAATTAATGGGTGAGGAAGAAAGGTGGTGAAATGTTTCATTGTTAAGCTTAAAATAAAATTTTTGAGGAAAAAAACCCTCCTCTTTTTGTCTGAATATATTGTTTTTAGAACAGATCCATAAAGAAGAAGAAAATCCTCTTCATACTGCACTGTGAATGTGTTAAGAAACAAATATATTTTTAAGTATCCTTTTATGAAGTGTTGAAGAAAGCACATGATTTTCTTTTCCAAAGTGGATGGCTGTCTTTTCCATGGAGTAATAGTAACAGAAATAGCTTCTGATTCTTTTCATAGCCTCACTCCTTTCTTTGGAAATGGGTGTTATCCATAAGACAAGCAAGGAAAACCTTCTCTGCTTGTTCCACTGTACAAAACTGCTAATGCACCTATCCATTCCTACATGTTGTACAAAAGGTGGGAAAACTTGAATGTAGACAGTAGTTTTGCCTGCATGAAGGTATATGGCTCTGAAAGCAGATGCTGCTCTCAGATTCAGTTTGTGGAGCCTGACTCTCAGCTTGTGTTACCCAGACACACGGGGCCAAAGGAGGAACATCTCTGAATCCTGCACATTCAACCAGAGCAGCATTTCTAAGCTCCACCATGGAAAGCTGAGAGCAGGCTTTTGTCCTATGGCCTCATATCATATCAACATCAGCATCCAAAAGCAAAATTAAGAGGCGATTGGTTCTTTTTAAATGCTGTTGGAAATGGCTAAAGGGATGATGATGAAAAAAACCACAGCTAGAGCAGCAAGGTATGTTTTGATAATTCATTCCAGCACTGCTTATCAAGCAGACAAGCACATTAATAACCTGCAAAGGGCAATATGCATGTTCCCTAATGCATTTCCTCCAGCAGTGTGGAATTGCATATTGTGACTGGAATCAAAATTATTCTTTGCTTACGAAACTTAATATTGATGATATCAGTGTAAAATGCAGTTTTTAATTGCACAGAAGACTGAGAAAGCCACATAATTTGTTTACTCCCAAGTCGTTCACTTGTCTTAATTCAATGCTACTTTTGAAATATAAAGCTAACTTTTGTGTGTGCCTCCATTCATGTGCATTCATTTCACTTTCACACCTTGAATTTTTTTCTAGCCACAGACATGGAACATTGTACTTTGCTGAAAAAAACCTAGCACTTAAAGGAATTCTTTTCCATCATTGTGTAGTTAGTTTTGTTGGTTTATCTTCATGACTTCATGAAGAATGGAAGAAAGAAAGCAAGCAGTAGTGGATACGGAAGGGAATCATGAACCAAGGAATAAACCTGGATTCTCTTGTTGCTTTGTGCAAGTTGCTTCCCTGATTCTCTTGCTTCATTTTGTCTACTCCTTTCAGTCCACTTAGTCAAGCTAGACCACAGATATATTTGCTCAAGTAAAACTAAGGTACTCAAATGACAATGTGTTAGGTTGGTGTGTGCAGTTGGTATAATAATTTCCTATTTTTTATTTGTTATGCTCATTATACATGTAATATTAAAGAAGAAAAGATAATATATTGGTTTGTAATAGAAATAGCAGTCCAGGGCAGTCAAACATATAATTAATGGAGTATTTTTCTTGTTGCTTTTAGTTGTTTTCATGCATGATTCTGATAGTCTGGACCCTGGGTATGATAAAACTTTATTTAAAAAGTACTAACTAATCATGTTTACTTTGTTTACCTTAAGTCATAAGGCCCAGTTCAGTTCCCTAAACACAAGCAACTAGTGAGTATCTTTGGAGATTCCTCGTAGTGTCCCTCCTGGTCTCTCTGCCAGTCCAGGAAGGCAGGGGGTCTCCCATAGAGTCCATCTTACCTGAAATCCTTGTACAGATCAGTCAGATAAGCTAGAACATTTCAGGTAGCAGTAGGCACCTATGTTTAGGCAACTAAACTGCACCCAAAAGCACTGTATTGAGTCATGCTCAAATAATTTGTGTGGATGGATTTGTTGTTCATGCATTTATATTTTCAGATTTTGCTATTTACTTGCGTGGGTGAAATCTTGATAGTGCAGTAGCATCTTCGTCCTCGTATTGCTTCTGCAGAAGGCAAACATTTGTATTCTGTTACTCTAAAGTGCAGAAGTATTACATAGCAATTAGAACTGTGAGGATAATTGCCTCTTACAGGTACATTATGCCTCAGTTGTTTACTGCTAAGTGAAATGTGAAAAGTTGATATCAAAGTAGGCAATAATGAAGGTGAGAGCTTGACAGAAGGGAACCCATTCCTTGCTTGTAGGTTCTGAGTGAGGAACTCTTTTTATATATGAGCAGTGTGAGTCTACAGTCAGGCAAGTCTGTAGATCTTGTCAAAAAAATCTTCTACTGTGGAAAATAACACCATTCCCTGTGACTGTTCAGCATTTATGTTGCATCCCAGTAACATATTGCTATGAATCCAGAGAAAAATTGTCAATTACAAATATCCACTTGTATGCTCTGGTAGCCAGCCAGAGCCTTGAAGAAAAGGGCTTTGCTCATCTCTGTCCTTCACATTTCGTTTCTAAGAATGTTGTGCAGTTTCATCTGCAAAACCCATTCTGATAAGCTCACTGAACTGCTGAAATTGTCTCCTTTCAATAAATCTACAATTACACATGTTATTTAGAGCATCCACTGCAGACTAAATCACAGTATGAAAGGGCATAAAATGTGTATGTAATAACAAGTACAATGTGTACAGTTCTTTCTACACTGACCCCAATCACTGCTTTGAAAGAATGCCTTACACAACATTCGCAACACATACTAGACAAAATAACAGGGTTATTCACAAATCCTGCTACTATTTTCCTTATTTCATTCTTAACCGTAAAAAGAGAGTAAACTTATTTCTTAAAGCTTCTTCTGGAGCATTCTAAATTAAGATCTCACCTTTTCCACCTTGCTCTCCAAAGGGACTTCTGGAGTTTAGAGTATGAATTTTTGTGAAACGTAAAAACATGCCAAGATTTGAGCAGTGAAAGACAAATTTTGTTTCTGTGCCCATGACTTTTGGTGAAAAATAGGAGAAACACATTTAGGTTTGTTAAATGTTACACCCCGTGGAAAAGGAAAGGTAGGAATGTAGCCTACACACAGACTGTGGAGGACAGGATTTGGTGCTGAGGGTTGTCCCTTCCAGGCCTGTGCTATTGTCCTACTCCCTTGTGTTGTTCTGAGATCACAGCATATGCAAGAGCCCTGCATAAGTACTGTAGAGAATTTTTTGGATCAAAGTGAATTAAAGAATCCAGTCAGCCACACTAGGGACTTTTTATTCCAAAAACAATAATATGTGAGAAATATGTTTTAAACTGTATTCTGTATAATACTAAGTATTTTTAATGGACCATCCAGAATGAAAAACAAGATGATCAGAATCTCTCCGTATCTAAATCCATAATATCCTTTCTCCACTGTGAAAAGAAATGAGTTCCAGATAAGATGCAGTTATCCAAGAGATTTGTCAGAGATATGGAGAGATATATTTCTTCAGAGTTTTGAAATACAGGCTATAAGAATTTTTCCTCCCTGGCATAGAGTACCCGTTGTATATGTAACTAATATTATCTGATTTTTCACTTGTTCTCTGCCATCCTGTATCTGAATCTGTTCTGTGGTCCTGATTTTTATCTTCCATTTTACCAAGATTGTAAACAGGGGACAGGTGCTGTCATTTAATTTTGTACGTATTTAGCTCCTAGGTCAATGCAATATTGAATAATTATATATTCTAGGCCCACCGGTAATATAAATGATTATTATTATTGGTGTTAGACGAGGCACTACTGGGAGACTATTGTCTGCTTTGTTGATCATTTAATGATATAACATGTTATTATTTTAAATGTATTTAAAGTGTCGTGTTTTTGTTAGTAGGCTGCTGTTGAAAACTATATTCATACAGTATATAAAGTGTCTGTTCCCTTTCAATAGATGATTTTTTTTTCCCAAAAAGGTTTCTTTCACTTGGTTTGCCTTGTTGCTTTTTTTAATTGTTATTTCTGCTTATGCGCTAGTCCATTATCCTTTCTGGGAAACCAGTGTTGCATTTTAAACCAGTCAAGTGAGTCGACTGGATTTGTCAGTGTACGTGCGTGGAGGGCTTGAAAGGAAAGATACAATTGATTCCTTGTATTTATCTCCATTATCCTCCTTCACTTTTGGTAGATGGCCATTCAAGAGATAAGTAGTGGGTCAAGACTTTAATAAAATTGAGAGCTCACTGTTAAGTATATTAAAGGTCGCTGTGGTGATTTTTAATACCCAGTCTTGAATGAGAAATTATTACTGTCATTCTAATGCAATATAAGTAGGGATGTACAACTTAAATAATAGAGTAAAGCAACATTTTTAAAGTAGGTAGTATTGAAAACATGTTGCTTGTTTTTTTATTTCTTATTTGACACACACCATTAAACGTCTTTTCCTTCAGGCTAAACTAGACATCTGCTACTTTGGCCTACTTATCAAAAGAAATGAAACTTTATTGGCATGACATAATTACATTTAAGCTTCTTTAGAAGATGAAGAAAATACCAACTTGAGAAATCTAGGATGCCATTTAATATCTAGGTGAACTACCTCCTTTTAGCGGAAAGAAGTGCTAATTTGTAAATGATCACTCAAGTTCATGCACCTCTGTGTGCCTTCTCCTGCACACACACGCAAGCCCCCAGAAAAATTCTATTCCAAATTTTGACATCAGAGTGACCAGTAACCTCACCTTGGGAAGAAGGGAGAATAACCAGTCAGCAAAGGCAAGGAGTTAATGATGTTGATGTGTAGACAGGTTTTAGAATTAAGGATTTATTGACATCAGAGTTGGATTTAAGTCTTCTGAAGCTATTGTTTTAAATTACTGGCAGATTAAAGAAGAACGTGTAGTATACAGGCTATTGTCATCATTGTAGTTGTTTTCAAAACTTCAAATGCAAGATGGTTTAGGGTTTTTTGGGTTTTTGGGGGTTTTTTTAAAGCTGAAGTTAAAACTTGATTTCTGGAGCACAGTACTATAGGTAGAATTCTGAAGCTAGTCACAAAATATACGAGAGACTGCTGCATTCCACCTGTCAGCCTGGAGCTCTCAGTTTTTTCTGTTCATCACAGACTGCAGTCTCAAAGGAGTCCATAATATTTTCTTTCTAATGCTGATGTCAAGTATTGCCAATGGGCAAGCTACATTTTCCTGTGTCTAGAGTTTTGGAAGCTCTAGGTACTTAGTCCATACATAGCACTGCATTTCAAAAGGTAAGCATGGGAGCAAACAATTAATGGCAAACTTCTGCTTAGAATGAAAGCATCTATCTCTGTTTTCTTTTTTTAATTTCTCATGTTTTTTACTAAGAAACTTTCTTCAAGGAAACGATGTCGGATCGACTTTCTTAGGGGCTCGCCCAAAGCAAACCACAGTAGTAACTGAGAGCTGTGTTTCAAAATAATGGTGCAATACTAATATTTGAATATTTCTTAGTAAAAGCTATGACCAAAAAAATATAAAACCCCTAAATATATTGTTTAGTAATTTTTTCCATTTCTGTGTGTCACCATGGTTTGCTTCTCATAGGGTCCTAGAATGGAAAGAGTCTGTAGAGGCCTTCTGTTCCTTCCCTGTCCCACAATATGCTATATAGCATGTCAGCTATATTTCTGTTGTTCGTGACATCTTTTTGTCTAGCTTTCTGAAAGATCTCAAAGGAATGAAATTTTGTAATTTCTTCATCCCACCTATTCCAGCAGTTCATGCTGTTAGAAGTTTACCTAATCTCTAAGCTCAGTCTTTGCTGCAGTACAAACCTGTTATTTTTCAGCTGTAGACACAGAGAAAAGGTTATTCCCTTCCTGAACATGGCATTCTGCTTGAGTCCTAAGTAGTCCCAGTAGTGTTGCTTTTTTCACACGTGATACTGCTAAATCATAAAATCAAAGCATCATCACAGGGTTTTGTCTGGGGACATCATCCAGTCCAGTCTCCATTGCCAAGCAGTCCTTAAAAGGCTGGGTCAGCGTGCTCAAAGCTTTTTCAGTCATGTTTTGAATATTTCCAAAGACAGATTCCACAGCATCTCTGGGCAGCCTGTTACAGTGCTTGACCCTGTGAAGAATTTTTTTCTTCATAGCGAGTTGGAATTTCCAAGATGAGAGTTGTCTCTCATCCTTTTGTTTTGCACATCCAAGAGTCTGACACTTTGTTCTCTGCAATTCTCCTTCATGTACTAGAATACAGCAATTAGAAATGCCTCTTTGACTGAGCAAGCGCAGTTCCCTCAGCTTCCCCTCATTATTTGATGCATTCCAGCCACTTTATTCACCCCCTGAGACATTCCAGTTTGTTGTCAAATCTCACGTAGTGAGGAACCAAAGCGTGCACATACATAGAGCCTCACCAGTGCCTTATACAGACGAATAATCACTTTCCTTCACCTACTTGCTATGGGCTTGCTAATGCAGTCCCGTATGTAGTTAGCAGGGTCACATTTCCTGTCTCATGTTTGACTTGCCAACCAGCAGGATCTTTAGGTTTAGAGAGCTGCTACCTAGCCCATGGGTCTCCAGCCACTCCTGACACATGAGGTTGTTCCATCCTCAGTACAATGCTTTGCATCTCTCTTTGTTGAACTTAAAGAGGTTGGGCAATTCCTCCAGGGTCAGCTGGTTGAGATCCCTCTGATCGATAGTGATGCTTTCCCACATAGCAAGTGTTCCCCTAATTTTGTCATCTCTAAGCTTGGGGGTACATTCCATGGTTTTCTTCAAATCTTCAGTGAATATACTGAACAATGTCAACTCCAGTATCATCCCCCACGGAGCAGCACTTCTAACCAGCCACCAGTTAGACTTTTGAACTGTTGAACAATAGCCTTTGACCCTCATGGTGCAAACTTCGCACTAACTATGAGACCATTCTACAGAAACACAGCTAAAGCAGTTGTTCCCTGTCTAAAGTTTGTGCAATTCATTGTTGCTGCCTCATTGTAGCATCTTGCAATTTTAACTTAGGAACAGTGTCCTGATGGTTGGTGGTGGGGTGGGGTTGTTTCTGGGTTTTTTCAGATTTGGTGGCCAAGATTTTCTCAACTTTGCTGTTGCACACACCATTAGTGAAAATTTTGAATAGCACCAGATCTTAGACAGATCCCTGTTTGCTACATTTCACTTTTGCAGGGTACCAGATTACTAAATTTTCAGTGTAGTTTTCCAATGGGTTCTTTCTTTGAGTCTACAATGTAGTATCTTCATTCAGGCTAATCCTCCTTAGCTTCTTTGGGTTATGGAAAAGTTACCTAAAATAGTATCAAAAGCTTTAGTAAAGTCAAGACATAGGTATCTACTACTTTGTTTCCAAACTCAGGGCCTGTTGCCTTGTCATAGAAAGAAAACATTTGTAATTTTCTATGTGATGTGTTCTTAGCAAGTCTATGTTGTCTTCTACTAATTTGGCAGGGGTGAGGAGGAGTTCTGTGTCTTGCATGTAGTCTGGTTAGTTGTTCTATAGGCCTGTAATTCTTCATGCATCTTCCTTTAGTGTTTTTAGAAATAGCCTTTAAAAAACCAAACAGCATTATTTTTGTCTTTTTGACATCTTACACACAATTTTCCCAGAATAAATGCTAATATATTGAAGATACCACCAGTCAATTTTCAAGTAAACAGGATGAGCAACAGGCCTAGAGGTTTGAAAATATCTTCCTTATCTGAGTACCCTTCAGCATGCCTGTTCCATCCCTACTGTAGGCTAAGATCTTTGCCCCTTGAATTTGTATTTTTGATAACCAGTAGGTCATAGCTGATTTTTTTAGTAGAGACTAATACAAAAAGGGCATTACATACTTCAGTTTCCTTGATGTCCATACTGAGTACTTTTCCTTTTTGTTCAATAGCAAACCAGTTTTCTCTTTGGTGTTCTTTTCACCATAGTTTCTGTGCTAGGTACACAGTTCTGCTGCACCCTACTGATTCTGTCTTTGTGGCCAGACACCTGTACTTAGTGATTTGACCAACTTTGTCATATGCTTCCTTCTGTATGTAAAGTTTGAAAGTACAGAGAATTTTCCATTTGAGTTTCTCACATTTTCTGATGGAGAAAATTAAGGTTGGGGCAACAACTTGGATAACTCCTTAACCATCATCGTCTGTGCCCCAAAGATGATGAAATCTCCTTTTCAAGATTTAGAGGCCTATAAGAATTTCATAGGTTATAAAAGAATGAAATGCAAAAAAATCTCCAGTCTCTGTATATAAAAGTTTATAGGAGATTTGGATCTCGTTGCTTAGGTATCTGTATTACTCTGTGGACTCTTGGGACTTGTTTAATATGCACAGTCCAAGTACAGTTTTTCTGCAAGTCTCCCACTGCATCATTTTTTCTCCCCACTTCTGTGTTAGAGTATTGATTCTCTGCATTATTCAAAAGAAAAATGTCGGTCTGACCAACCATAAGCTACTTTACCAGCACAGCAGAATAGAACAGAGCATAATGTTTTTCCAGGTTGCAAAATTTGTATTATGCACTGTAAATTGAAGGAGTAATGACCTACCTCTCTGGTTTTAGGCACAACTCTGTTAGTCACAACGAACACTGTGCATTTTTCTCTCACTGAAATGCATATCAACATTAGCGGTGTAAATGACTTGCATATGATTTGAAAAAAGGTGTATGTATTTGTTTCCTTAGGAACCTGTATAGTACCATGCTGAATTTTTGCTGATCACTGTTTCAGCATGTAAATCTCATCTATTATCTGTTGATTTCCAGAGAATTTTGAGTCTGTCCATATAAAAGAGCTCCAGGATATTGTAAAGCTAGGCAAAAATGAATAGCCAAGATTTAGCATTTTTTTCTTATAGTTATTTTGTCTCTTTCACATTTGTGAGTCATAATATGTGGTTAATGAATGAAAAGTGGGTTATTCTATTTACAATATGAAAAGTGCAGTGTGAATGTATAGGATTTTCATTCCTAGCTGTAGCATTATCAGTGCAGCTGAAAACAACACAAGTTTGTTAAAGTTAAAAAAATTGCATAAATTTATTTTAGATTTATATTTTCAATATAAAAATGATAACTTCTTTACTTAAGGAATAATCGAGAAGAAATAGAGGAATTACATGTTATAGGGAGGAGACAGAGAAAGAGGTTTCTGGGATTGCATTATCAGAAATGTATTCCTGTAAGTAAATGGAGCCCTTGTAATGTTGGCATATATGAGGCATTGAGACTTCAGATTTTTCTGGAACATATGTTTCATGAAAATAACCTCACAAGTCATTATAAATTTCCACTTACAAGTCCACTTGTCCATGTTTACAACTGACAAGGTTCACACAACAACTATGTACATTCACGTGCATGTCTTTGTTCAGCTATAATTAGCAAAACCAGAGGTTTGTGTGAAAAAGAAGGCAAACTTCTGATCCTTAGTCACTTAAATGCATTTTGAGTCAATTAAATCAGAACAGTGTAATTTCTAGAAATGCAGTTAACTCTCTGCTCCTGCTGAAAATGCCCCATTTGTGCGTCAGATGTACAGTGGGCTGATGGTGATGATCTGTAACTGAAGGAGCAAAAGATTATTTTTTTAAGGGTAGTGAGAAAACAACAGTACCCTTGATCTCCCAGAGGTCTTGTTCATCTCAGAGGTGCACTGTATGGTGGAAAGTGTCCTCGCGTGTCTAAGACTCAGAAGAGCTTTTATTTATAGGCTGCTTTGGCAAAGTGCTCTGCATTTTAAGACGCTAATTCTGACCCTGCTTTTCAATGATCATGAGGTTACAAGTCCAAGTTCTCAACTTGCACATATAGAATAAGGCACCTGCTGAAATGATAAAGCACTATGATTGTTGCAATACCTTTTACAAGAGGGTGCTGCGAAGTGTTTCTACAGTAGCTAACTAGCATCATGGCCCTGAAGAATAACAGGAAAAAGAGCTGGGGGCAGAACATGAAAATGGTGGCAAAAAACACTCAGAGGAGAGAGGATGTTGATCCACACAAAGAACAGCCAAGGGCCAAGGTTTAGGAACCGAGACAAAGAAAATAATTAGTATAAGCTTAGTGAATGAGGAGGGAATTAGGAGGATCTCGATTGTGGAAATATGTAGGGAAAATTGATATCTCCCCATGGTGAGGAGGTTAAATATAATAAAATAATGCATGGCAAACTGAAAACAGCATGTATCAGGGTAAAGCGACAAATGGCAGAAGGTGGTTCTGCTATTTCAGGTGGAATATGAGAAATGTGGAGGCCAGAGAGGACTTCATTTATCCAGGATAACTTGGGCACAGAGGCTTTCAGAAACCCAGGGACTGAAGTCAAGTTGGGTTTTGATAATACTACAGGGACAGAGAGAACTGGCCTTGCTAATAGGCTGAATGTACTGGGTCTTAGAGGGGGTTGATGTGGGGGAGCTTTGACGTCTTTCTTGCTCTGCAACTAGAAGAGTTATGCTCTTTCCTTCTAGACTTCTGCCCATGTTATTACTTAGCTATAAGGTCTGTGGCTTGTAATTCTGAGTTTCTGTTGTCTGACCCTCAACAGGTACTTGTTCATTTTTTTTTCTCTCCAATTATATAGAAGTAATTATTTATTCATTGTTTTCGTTAAACTTTAATAAATACATGAGAGACTAGCTAACATTTTGCTTGACACATGTTAATGACTCCCTTACATCTTCATCTGCTTGAATATAACTGACGAAACCTACTGGAAATTAAGGCTATAAATTTACAGGTAGGGATTTCAGTCTAATCAATATTTTGCTGGTAATGATAACCATTTATTCTTATGAAATACATTGGCTGTAAGGTGGAGAATCAATGTCTGGAAATGAAAAACAGGTGTCACCTTTGATGGACGTTACGGTCATGATGTTTGGAGGCCAGTGGATTGTGTCAGCAAGCATAGCAGTAATTCTGTCAAATACAGTATGTGAGGAACTAATGAAAAACTTAGAAACACTGGTTCTCACTTGTGAGCTTGAGTCCTTCAATAATATGTTCATCTATTCTTGTTTTTATCTCACATCCCTTCTCCCTTTCTTTTCTTTCAAGCTGCAACTCATAGTACAAAATATATGCTCTCTACCTCAGTCAGTCTCTTCTCTATTATGTTCTGAGAGTTGACTTTGTTTAAATATGGCATGAGAAAAGCAGTGCTGTGTGCTTCAGTGTTCCTAGCAGTTCCTGCTCAGAAAAGAACCAGTGCTATGTGGTCAATCAAACTCTAAGCAGATATTACAAGATTAAAAAGATATTGAGGGAAAGAGAAAGAGAACATAGAGAGGAAAAAAGTAAACACATTTCTTCATCAGATCCCCAAGCACTAACAGAAAAATAAAAGTTGTTCTAAAAACGTGATTTATAATCAAAGGTAAAAGAGTGCCGTATTAAATTAAGCAATAGGAAGCTTTTCTCCAGTGTATCAGAAAGCTCTGATTCTGCAGTCTGTTTTCCTATACTAGTTCAATTTTACCTGTCTACCAGGAGGCATTTTAACAGAAAGGAAGAGGCTGAATAGAACATGTCTTTGCTATTAGTTATACTTCCTAAGTTTAGGAAACACTTTAGATACTGTGCTGAAAGCACACTGGCTTTCAGCCAGAAAAATACTGATTATTGTTATGCTAATACAGAAATCATGGCATCATTTTGGAAAAGGGTCTTTCCAAGCTTTGCAGCTGTAGTACTGCGGAGAGTTCAGATCTGGCACCAGGTAACAGTGGTCATTTTAGATCAACTGCTCATGTTACGCTGGGAGTTGCTCATCTTTGGAGCTACCTTTCCATCACTTGACAAGTCTCACTTCCTCTCTCTTTTTGTGATAACAGGAGGTACCCTAGCCACTGCATCACTACCAGCTCCCCCGGTATTGCCAAATGCATCAGCAGCTGCTACAACTCACATCTACAAATTGTGGGAAATATCAACAGTATGATACCATGCTGTTTCTCTATGAACAGTTAGAAGATGTCAGTCACATGCTCCCAGCTTACAACTGACAAGTCTGTACACTTGCAGTGCTTTGCAGCAGACATACTTGACCTTTAATTCTAATTATGCCTTTATAGTGACTAAACCACAAAGTCTGGATATTTTAGCACAATTCTTCTTGCAAAAGCAAAGTAAGACATGAAATATGTGCAGAGCTGCTCTCTTCCTGCGACTCCACATGTCACCTGATAAAAAAGAACTGGCATGGGACCAGGAGTTATGGTACGCCTGTCTTTTAAATGAACCTGAAACTGTTGCCTGCTTTCCTCATCAAAACTGATAATAAATGAGGAGCTTTTGCTAAAGATGCCATGTCTTTGGTACAGACCTCCAATTAGGCACCCAATTCATCTTATTCCATAGTGGTACCTTAGGCATCTGAAAACAAAGCCATGAGGCTTTTAAGCAATTCTCACCTTACATGCCTAGGTATCATTAGCTAATCAGGGGACTGCTGAGGGAAACTTTACAATGAACTGAAAAGAGGGAATATACTCCTATTTCCATGCCTTCTAGAAAGAGAAATCAGTGTATTCCAGAAATGGTATTTTCCTGATATATCTGTATGCCTGCAAAGTAAAGCAAAGATTGCACGTAGGGGATGAATACTGCATTCAATTATTGTGGCTTTATGGCATTAGCTTCAAGTGGTGATAATGCCCTTTCAATACTCCAGTTAGGGTCTTAGACTCCCTGGAGAACCTTGATGTTCATCATGAAATCTCAGGCTTCAACATTCCTTGTTCATTGCTGTTTCATTTTCCAGTAGGGTGATCTGTAAACTTAGTGTCTTGTCTTTTATGACATGTGGAAGCCATATGATTCACGTAGATTAAATCTTTTGCCCAGTGGATAAATGTGGATCTGATATTTCATCTCAGAGTGGATATTAAGAGCTGAACAAATGTGCTCCTCTTTAGTAAAGGAAGTTGTCAGCCTTCTACCTTGCAGGAAAATGATCAAGCAAAACTGGCGTGTTCACAGAAATTTAATTCCTCTAGGAAAATGTCATAAGAGATTGCAAGACTAAATTTGTCATCAGTCTGGTAGGACAGCCTCATTGCTTGACAATCACAACAATCTAGTCGTCATACGGACTTCTGAGGTGTCTGCTGCACCCATTCCAAACCCTAAGGTTACAGTGGTTTCCTGAAGAACTTATCAAAACATTACATGGGAGCATATACAAGACAGGAATATTGTTAGCACTGAACCTGCTACAAATCCATTTGCTAGGAGTCACAAACTTGCAGGGCTATGTTGCCAAAGAACCAAAGACAACAAAGCTTGTGATGACTGGAGAGAATGTTTTCCCAGGCAGAGAAGATGTCTCCAGATTGAGTTTACAGACGAAATCAACTGCTAACATTATTTCTTAAATGAAGGGAAGGTAGAGTCATCTTCTCACTTACACTTCTCACTATTCCTTCTCACTATTCCTAGAGACAGGCACTATAGTAAATGCTTTCATTTGATAGGCATCACCTTCATAACTTTTGTTGATAAAATAAACCAATGATGCCTAATAGCATAGACAAGTTGTATTACTCCTGAAGACATTAAAATGAATGGAGAAAAACAAAGCTGTATGTGCAAATCTTTGGTCGCCACATATTAAATGCTCGTGCATTATTTTGAATTAAAGCATTTCTCAGATACAATGCAGACTAGCTGTTCTGTACCACAGTGTATACCTAGCTAAGTTTTAAGGCATAAACACTTCTTGGTGTACTTTTAGGATTTTACAAAACATCCAAAACCTACAATAAAAATCACAGAAACTTTTCACCTTGTTAGAGCTAAGTAATCATCAAATATTTAATGAAAGTGGATGCTGACTGTGTCTTATCATGCTAGAAATTGGTATGAAAGATTAAAGAACCATCATGTAGAGTAAGGGAAAACCATTAAGTGAAAATATGCGCTTAACAAAGAAAGAGAAATTAATTGAAAAATATTTCAAATGTACTGGTTTTTTGAAGATTCAGGGGCCTCATGTCTGCTGTACTACTGCAGATACAAAAGCCTCAAGTCCTTTGTCTTCTTACTTTACAACTAGTAGGTGAACAGTTTGCAAGCAGTTTGCAGATACTCTAGGCAATATGCTTGGCTTAGCTTTGTAACCTGGTAATTCGTCTTTTGTCGAAAGGATGGATTTATTTCTTTTGCACTCACATGGCCGAATTCTGCCCCTGGATGTATACATTACGTTATCAGGTTGCCTGAACCAAAATGACAGAGTGTGTTTTCCTTTAGGCAATGTTTTACTATAATACAAGATTGAGATGTTAGCCTGTGGTCACAAGGTGAGCCATTTGCCATCTGATGAAGTTGTTTGTATTTTGGATGCAAGTGAAACAAAACACATTTAGGAAGGTAGAGTCAGTTGCAAAAGGAAAAGAAACCGTAAAAATTACCAGCTTTATTTTGCCATATGCCTCAAGCCATAAATGTTTGATTTATACAAAGGACTTCTGCTCTTATTCAACCTCAGATATTGTATCATAAAAGTTAAGTTTTCTGTTTCCACAACAGTACTGAAAAAATACTTTATTTACAGAAACACACTCAAACTGAAAAGCAATGACTATTCACAGCCTAACAAGTGTATGGATTGTGCTATCCATATACTTCTCCGATTGGAATAATTGCTAAGTAAAGTTACTAATGAAAGATTTTTTTTCTTTCTTTTTTCGTCTCCTTTTTAATGGTTGCCTCTTACAAGTCCTTCTGTAAAGAAAGTGTTTCTTTTTTTCTCCTGTGGAATCTGGCTGACAGCTTCCATTCCTTATACTTCAGCCTTGTCTTCGCTACTATTTAAATTCTGCTCAATAGCAAGGATGCTCACCTGTGGGTGCTCAATGTAGTGTAAGCCACCCTTTCCTCCCCAGCGTTTGGGAATGTCTCTTCCTGCCATTGCAGCTCTTCTGAGCAGGACCGCCAAGCTGGCTGTGATATGCAGTCTGCAATGGCTTAGGACACTTCTGTAGATCAGCTGTCACATGAATAGCCCAATTGTTTTCACCACACGTGCTTATCAATAAACATCTCATATGAGAAGCAGATCACAGCTGTAAACTTGATGGGAGTCAAGAACCTGAATCCTGTATTTTGTGAAACTGTACTTTTAATAAAAGAGAGTTTTGCTGTGCTAACCTAAGCCCTGATAGTACCCCCTCTTTGCTCTTCTTCAGTTTGCATCTTCATGCAGCGTGTGTTTTTTCTTCACTTTCTTTCAATAACTTTTATAATGATCCAGTTCTATTTCAACTAAAGAGCAAGTTATTTATGAGATATTTTGCATATTTTCAATAAATTAGCAAATGATATTAAATTTTTGAATATGGCTTTTTAATATAATTTAACAATAGAGTTCAAGATAAAAATTGATGTACTGACATTGCCTTATTTAAATTTTGGATCTGTAGATGTATTTTAAATTGGAACAGCAATCATTAGGGTTGCCATATGGACTGCCAGACTCACATACATATGAAAATATATTTACACAGGAGTGAGATATCTGCAGATCACTGCTAAATTTCTTTCCTGGTAAGACAAGCAGCTATACCTACCTCTAAATTTAATACTGAAGGCACGCACAAGATACCCACAAGAGCACTCAGATTGATACCACCATTGTTTGTGCAATTTTGTAGCTTTATTGAGAAACAACAAAATTCTTTAATTTTTGTAACTAAATAAAGGAACTCAGGATTTTTAGTGATGTCGGTGATACTGTCTGGCATTTTTCTGACTTAATTATTTTTTTGTAATGGCATTTTTGTATGTACAGTGATCTTTATAATTATTTCTAGGTGTTACACAGGGAGCTCTGTATTAGTCAGTGGTTTTGGTAGATCGCCTTCAGAACGTTTCAGATGCTCTTCTTCATTCTTCTTCATTAAAGGAAATGGAGAAAGCTCAAACTAGCTATTAGGAATTTTCTTCTAGGACATTTCAGACAGTGTCTTAGGCAAGAATAAAGTATTTCATGTATGTATAGGACGGCCTTCATGCACCTATTTCTTTTGTCTCCATACTATTACTATATTCGTTTTGTTGTCCATGTGTTTCCCTCTTGACTTAAGAGATAGCTCCACATTAAGATCGGGATAACTATCTCTGTTTTTAAAATTTGAAATGAGTTGCAAATTCTGCTGAAGCAAATGGGTTTATTTATTGTAGTTTTGAATAGCTTTTTGGTTGTACTGAGAGTAAAATTGTTTCAACAACGTACAGTCATGTAGGTAATCGTATGGTCTGCTGAATATACTGGAAGGAATAATGTGTCTATAGTTATAAACATTAGGTTTTACTTTTATCGAGATTCTAGCAACATCATAAACAACAGGATTGAATCTTGAGTCATTTGTTCATGTCATTGGAAACCATAGATGGAATTACTGCCTCATTTTATGTGAATTCACAGGGAGTACTTTTATATATGGGATCATGATTAATGCCTATGAAGCCACCAGAAGCCTTCTAGGGTTTGTTCTGCCATTTGTAACTAACAACTTCGATGTGTTTTTAAACTTGTTACTGCAGATTTATCTAGAGAAATTTTGGATAGGTGATTTGGCATGATCTTGTAAAAATAAGATGCTATAACCATGCTTTAGACTTCCCTCTGCTAGAAGGCAGAAACTCCGTAATAGTAGGTTCAGCTTTTTAAGCTTTTTGTTTGTCTTTTTAAAGTGCTCTTACAGATACGCAACATGGCATTGCACAGCACACGTAAACACTACCTGTTTTGGTCTTTCACCTATAGCATTGACATACAGTGCTTCCCTCTAGTGACAGGTGACATTCTGAGCCAAAGCCTAATTTAAATAAACAGCCTTTGTCTTTATTCAGCTGTCTTTCACATGCCCTGAATCTGCTAAATTAAACTATCAACTAGTACTGAGAATAGGCTTTCTGATGAAACATTTGGCGCTTCTGCTTCTTATCAGACAGTCTGGTTAACTTTAAGCTTTCACTAAGCATCTCTGCATGGCCATAGGAGTAACCAAAGGTGTCCAGTATCCTTGAGCTCCCTCATTATCCCATTACATGTCTGTGTATGGTGGGTCCCCCACGCTTCCCGGAGGCAGCTGAGAATAGCTGGAGCCTTTGTTCCGCTCTCCACTTCTTGCTGCATTTTGCTCAGGACAATGGAGAAAAATGAAGAAAACCAAAAGTGTGGTTTCCTGTTTGTGTGAGCCAGCAGCTTTTGCTACACCTGTCACTCAGGAAACAAGAAAGCAAGGATGGAGATTCTTGGGATGCCTCCAAAGCATAGGACTGCATGTCAGTCATCATACTGGGCACATGCCCAGGGTGCAGGGTAGTCCTGTGGTGACCATCTCGCCTGGGGCATTTGCATGTTCAAACAGAACCCTAAGTGGTAAGGATGAGAAGTTCCCTGAATGTAATAGGAGGTTAACCTTATACACCCCAATCTCCTGGTGTTACAGTGTCATATTTTGACTTCTGGTGACTATTTCTTATTTGATGGGAAACTTGAGAGCACATGAGACTTGTCTGTCTAATCTCTTTCACCTAAAATAGTATTTCATCCACATTCCTGTTCTATTAAGGCAAAACTTGCCTTTCCTAGCCTGCTTTCACTAATGGCTTCAGGTACAAGCCGTTGTTAGAAGAAGCCGCAGATCAGTGCGGTTAAGTCAACAATACGCTTGTACCATGCTAAACATTATTATATAAATGACCACTTAAGCAGTTCCATGCTGTTGCCTACTGAGGTTTTTTTTCTGTCATAAGCAAGGACTGCATCATGAGGGACCAGTCCCTCAAACCCCTATTCACTTATATTTTTAATGGTAGTATTAGATGCAGTGTTCAGTGAAAGGGCTGAAGTGGACTTAAATGCTTCTGAGCTGTCATGTGAGCACCTTCTGCTTTAATTCTTAAAAGGCCTGATTTTTTTATGTTTTGGGTTTTCTTTCGTTTGGGGTTTTTTTTTTTTTTTTCCAGTTGGGAACTGCTCCTGTATTAGAATACTTGTAAATATGCATTAAGGTAGTGAAATCTCCTTAGAAATAAGGAGTAGGAAAATCCTGGTCAAAATACTCTCTCTGAGATCTAACAGTAATGTGCTTTAAGGCTTCTTGAAAGTTCTGTCCATGCAAACTCCCTGTTTAATTTAATTCTTAATTAAAATCATTATTCTGTAGCATATCTAACTAACTATTTAGCAGGACTAAAAAATGTCTGTGTCTTTAATAATTTTGCAGACTTACAGAAATGTAGTTATCAGGAGAAAGATGTTCTTTCTTGGATACTTCCTTTTTATGTGTCTTGAGTAGTCTTTTGTAATTTTTAAAAATAATATTGTTTTAATTACCATGGTTACACACTGCTAGTGCTGATACAATTTAAAATGATTGCTTTCTACTCTAATACTTAATACACTGTGAATTCATCAAAAATTAAGCAAAAAAAAAAAGGTATAGTGCAAAATTTCTTGTCTGTTTTTGTCTCTTTTTTACTGAGGTCTTGATACTGTATTCTTCATTCAGGGAACACTCACTTGTACCTGGATCAGACCTAAGTATTCAAAATACCAAACCAACTGTGGTGGGTTGACCTCGGCTGGCTCTGGCTGCCAGATATTGCTGCCAGATATCCTCAGTTGCTCTCTCACTTCCCCACCTCAACAGGACAGGGGGAAAAAAATAAGATGGAAAAGTTCATGGGTCGAGGTGAAGACAGGGAGATCACTTACCAATTACCATCACAGGCAAAACAGACTCAACTTGGGGAAAATTAATTTAATTTACTGCCAGTGAAAATAGATTCAGGTAGCGAGAAACAAAGACAAATGAAACCCCCACCGTCCCCCTCCTCGCCTTTTTCCCGGGCTCAGCTTCACTCCTCCACTCCCAGCTCTTCTCCCCCTTCAACTGGCACAGGGGGTTGGGGTCAGTCCACAACAGCTCCTTTCTGCCACTCCTTCCTTCTTACTTTTCCCCTGCTCCAGCATGGAGTCTTCCACAGGCTACAGCTTTCTTCAGGGTATATCCACCTGCTCCAGCATGCTGTTTCCCGTGGGCTGCCAGGTGGATACCTGCTCCACACCATGGTCCTCTCCCCAGCTGCAGGGTGGTCTCTGTTCCGGCACCTGTAGCACCTCCTCCCCTTCCTCCTTCTCTCACCTGGGTGTCTGGAGGGCTGTTTCTCACACTTTTCCCTTCCCTTCTCTCACTGCCAGGCAGCGTTTTGCCCTTTCTTAAATGTGCTTTCCCAGAGGCACCACCATCTTGGCTGAGGGGCTCAGCTGTGCCCTGTGGTGGGTTAGCTGGAACCGGCTGGAACCGGCTGTGCCTGGCACAGGGCCGCCCCTGCAGCCCTCCACTGCCAGCGCCTGGGCAGCTGCACCCAATACACCATCCTAACTCACCTCTTTGTCTTGAGTTAAACTCTTGCCTTCCCTGACATCAGTTTGTCGGCATTTCTGAAGTCATGTGTTAACGAAGCAGACTACCGCGTACATTTAGCTTCAGTGCAGTTGTATGAATTGGTGAGTGCCCTCAGTAGTGGAATAGCTAGAGATACCCTGACTTCCATGTTGCTTTCCCTTCAACTTTCAGAGCATACTGAAAAAATAATAATATCTTCTTCCGATGTAGCACCTCTGAGCCATAAATATCGAAGTGGTTTACAAACAGAGGATTTAGTTATTCAAATCTGAGGTGTTGAGCGGGATTTTTACGACCTTCCAGTGACAAGTGCCTAAGCCAGAAATTGAGACGAGATTTCAAATTCCCCAGTACGGGGATCTTTCCCCTAAGCCCTGTCACCAGTGTGAATAATACCGATCCACACAGACTTCAGCTGATGGGTTGGATGGGGTAAGTGAGCAAATGAGCTTTTGTTGACTTCAAGTCTCTGTCATATTGTCTTTCTGTCAGGTTTTTTTCCAATTTCTCTCTACGATTGACCTTTGAGATCCAGCCAGGAAGACCTGACAGGAATGTTTGCACCATCTAGTACAGCAAGAGCAATTACAAGTTTATAACATCATATTAATGGCTATGTTCTGGTTTTTCAGATTAACTATTAGAAATGAAGTTCTGAATATCACGATCCATTTACAAGTCAATGAAATTATTTGTTCTTACAAATGTAACTTAGTTTAAAATGCAATTGTGCTACCAGCGGACTTACATAAGCATAAAGCAGTGTCTTGGTTGTCGAGAAACTTCTAGCTTAAGTTGGTTATGCATTATATGAATATTTCTAGATTTTGTGTGCATATGTATACCAAGACCAGCAAACCATTTTTATGTGCATGTAGATTACTGACAAAAAAATAAGCGTCATCATAATTCAAGATTATAACAGGCGACCCCGAAACCATTCTGCAAATGCAAAAGCAGCAGCTCTTCTACTGTCACCTTCTCATTTGGTTCAATTCTGAGTTACAAATAACAGCTTATATGTCCTATCACGCAAATGCAAATTTTGATACTTAAAATATCAGTGTGTGGTTTACATCTTTCTGAATATTTCCTATTTTCTAAAATTAAACTATTTTAAAACTTTATTTTAATTTTTAAATAAGGACAGCTCTGTGGCTATTCTGTGGCTGGAAGCTCTTGGAGCTGTTGATTTTGAGCTGTTGTAGGCTCTTGTTGCTTTTTATACCTTTGGTTTTGGGGGTTTTTTTGCCTTTTTTTTACTCTCTTCCCAGTTTTGTTAATGAAAAGCACCCTTAGAGATGAAAACCTGAGCACTCCACAAACTCCATGTTAATTATTATCCTGAATTTTTTACTTTCATAATCATGATAGAGACAGGGGAACGCCTGTGATGAGAAACTTCTGTGCTTGGAAGAAAACTGCATGATTTATAACAGATGTCAGCAATTTATAAATTCAAATTAGAGTAACGTATAAAGAGTGACTGTATAGCACTTGCTTTTTTATTACTTTGTGTATGACCTTTTTCAGAGTAGCAATTATTTTCCATTAGTTCAGTTCAATTGGAAAAAACAATGCTTAATGGACTTTGAATCCTGGGTCACTGGTGATAGAATTAGGCAGTTTTCAGATTTATGTAATTGCTGTCATATGCAGTTCCGTAATTTGTCACACCAGCTTATTTCTGGTGGACTTTTACCAGTCACCTCTTCTGTGTTTTCCTTGAACTGTGTGGTAAAACTGTGATGCAGGGCTCCTGAGTGACCTGCAGAGCTGGCTTATGTCTCGACAGCAAAGCAACTGCCTGTCTTTGACCAGTGAAACCGTAACCTAGTCCTGGCCCCTCTCCTTCGCTCAGGATTGCAGGTACTTTAGCAACCTCCCATAACCTCCACTTTCCTGAATATTTGATGGCTGCTTTGTGTTCTTCCATGGCAGTTATGGTTCTGGCATAAATGCACACGTTCTTTAATCCATTTAATAGGACGAAATTTAGAAGAGGGGAAGGAAGCAAAAGAACATAACCAAATGCAAAGTGACCTGTAGCAATTAAAGCAGGGGATGCTGCAGGCAACATAGGGAGATGTAGTCCTGATAAATGATTAATCTTTATGACTAGAGAAAGGAAATAAACAACACAGGCTCAAGACCATGTGTGGAAATAAAGCATGGCTTAAAAAGAAATAAACAACACAGGTTTATCTAACCTGTGATACACATTACACAAAAGCATGTTTATTTTTGTATTTTCTTCTTTAATCTGTGCTTCTGTTCCTTTGTCTACTCTTTTTGTCAGTATTATCATATATTTCTGTATCTGGGGCAGACATCAAAGTCCCAGGTATATGCATTTTTGTGGGAATCTTAGGACTTTCTTAAATCTTATGAGGAAAAAGAGAATTAACTTTGAAGCAGTTTGCCATCCACTACACCCTTTTTTCCCAGCTCTTCTCCTTCCTCTTCCACTGAAGTTTCTTTCCTTGTTACAAATGTGGCAGAAGCAAGGATGGGCTGGTTTCCTCTGTATTTCATAGTACAGTATAACAGTATAAATTCCCTTCATCAGCAAGCATATTTTCTTATGTTTGCTTTTTACAGGGAATGGTATAGCAGAGAATGCTGGTGGCAAATAACTTCTTCAGCTGTCACAGGAAAATTCAAAGAATTCTGCCAGAGAGGGAGCAGTCTGGGGGAGTTCTTCAAGAAATTTTCTAGATACTGTGATATAGCAGGAAAAAAAAGGCTGAATATATTCAACCAACAAACTCAACAGTGTATACTCTTAATGTAGGTACTTTTCTAGTACTTTAAAGACATTATGTATAGTTATTGAATGGGAAAGAGAATCAGCAAGAAATTCCTTTCATACAAGGTGGCCCGATACACAGAAAAACAAAAATTACTTTACCTATATCATTTATGTAAGTTCTTATAGCATTCTAAATTAAAACACCCAAAACTTGATGTGTTATCCAGATAGCACAGAAGTTTGTATTTTGCTTTTTTTAAGAAAGTCTGAGTAAAGTACTGTTCTCATTTGTGCTAGCTTGAGAAAGGAATCAGAGTTCAATGTTGCAACTGATATTGAGGCCCAATTTATTGAGGCCCATATACTGACAGTATATGAAGACAAAGATGGTAGTTTAGATTGGTGGGTGAAAAAGTAGCTAGTAACTCCTCAGGCTTGTGTGAAGCTCCTGGAAGAGTCCTGAGGATGCACCTAACCTGAGGAAAGTTAAAGGCTGTATCCAGACTGACTGGGTATTACGTAGGAAGTTCTTTTGGGAAAAGGGTTGTGTCACAAATTAAACAGATGGTCTTCTCAACTTTACAGTACTTACCTCTCATTTAATATTGTACTTACATGCTAATAGTAGTTAGCATGTAATAGTGTAGTAGGAAGACAGAATATTCTGTTTCCTTTTGACATGTATGTAGGTTCGAAGTTTCTTTTACCAGTTGTTACAGAGAATCTGATTCATTTATCAGGTTTATGCATTTGAGAGTTATTTGTCAAAACTGATCTCACTCTACATCATTTGGTTAAGGTTGATTGCACATGTCAGATTAGAAAGAATGGTAAATATTCTTTTTAGACGAGTAGCATTGATTGGTGGCATTTTCTCTTTTACGTAGATTTATATGACCATGTTGTCCTGTCATCTAGGTTCAATAAAGGCCTGTTTTCAATCCCCAATTTAGCTAACACCACTGTACGTAACAGCTCTGAATTAATGTGATTTGTCAGTAGCAATAGGCCACAGTGATAACCAGAACAGGCTGCTACATCTTATTCTGACTGATCTATGAAACAGCATTGCCCATTTATTCTTTTGCGCAACATAATAAACTGTCTCTGGGCTTCTACTTTCATGGCAGGTATTGAGCAGCTGAAACCTTCACTAATTTACACAACAGTTTATCTTTTCTCCAGTTGACTTTAGGGGCAAGTCAAGCAGCTGTACTATAAAACTTAATGAGTTCAAACATGCTAATGTGTCACACAACAAAGCAAACTGCATGCTTTGCCATTAATATTAGTCACAATTAGAAGGTGATTGGGGCACTTACTGTACAAAAATACATGTACTGTATTAGTGTATGAAGAGAACAGTTTGCCGTACTACAAAGTCATAGATGTATTCCAGCTATTTCCAGGAAAAATGGCTAGAAAAAAGATTTTTCCCTCACACCAGAACTTCTAAATGTTTATACTGTTCTCCTGAGTTCCCATTTTTTGACCACTGAGTAGAAAAGTGTATGTTACATTAATGCCATTTACCCTGTTCATGGTGCATGGTCAAATTCTGTCTGTTGTTCTCATGAATATACTTAATTATGAGCCAGCCACCTGCACCATCTCATAGTATATCTGAAAGTTTCTGTGTTGACCCTGTATTACCAGATGGTTTAATGTTCAGTGAAGACAATACTGTTGCGTGGTAACTGTGTGAAGGAGGTGTGTCAGGTGGCCACAAGAGCAATTCCTCAGACCTTCAGCTTCCTTTGTGTTGCCTGCGTCTTCTCAAATATGAGCAACATCTGGGCTGCACGCTGTATAAATTAGTCTAGAAGTCTGCTACCTGTGCCAACTTCTGAAGGGTGCCACAGGTGTGGAGGTACATGTCTGGTTAAATGAGTCTCTGTGTCAGATCAGGAGATAATGACATCTACTTTGTTAACATATGATGGACATGTGATAGAAAGGGACAATAATGACACTGTAAACCAGCCATATGATCAACTCAGAAAAAGGGTTAAACACCTGTGATAGATTCAATCGAGAGGGACAATATATGCAACATAGGTCACTGGACTTTAATTTTCCTCAGAGATCATTCCGATCCAAGTATCTACCAAAGGTAGGTCTACCAAAGGTAGCATCTACCAGAAATAGGCACTTTATTTGCCATCTTACCATAGTAATTCTTCCGAGAGATATTTGTCACAACCTTTAATTTCTTGTTGATTTACATATTCACGGAGGTTCCTGGGGTGAAGTTAGGATAAATTGTCACTGCCATATATGTGAAGTGAAAAGTATATGTCTGCACTCTTTATTTTTCATTTCTCAGTTAGATGTGTGCTTCCTTCATGCAAAAGAAAGAAAACCTTAAGAACACATGCTTGTCTGTCTTTCGAACTCTCTAGAATTAGCTTGTCATGAAATGTAAAACTAATGTGTAGTTGTAAAAACCACTGCCAGCATTTTCCTCACTAGTGGCTGATGGCTAAGTAGATTTAGAAATGAAAGGGGTTATTATAAAGTGATTACTGAATAGCTAGGTATGTCATTTTAAACAAGCAACTAAAATCTCTGTTGCAGATTCGGAATGTAATCTTGTTTGTATCATTCATACTTAAAATCTGATTTTGATTGTGGAGGAGTAATCATGTAATGTGGATAATTTGACAAAAATATATCAAATGATGTTTTTCTTCCATTCCTTATTTAAATGTATTAGAATTTAAATGACTCACCATTCAGGGTATACCTATAAAATGACAACATAAAGAAATATTAGATTCAATTTGCATCGGTTCAGATTTAAATTTTACTGTAAAGTGAAAAGTTCATATCAGCTCTCTCATGAAAGAAAACATTGTATAGAAACTAACACTTAAAAATACTACTAACTTTAAAAGGGTGTTCTTGATGATTAAAAGGGTGTTATTGA
This sequence comes from Mycteria americana, assembly GCF_035582795.1. Taxonomy (NCBI): domain Eukaryota; kingdom Metazoa; phylum Chordata; class Aves; order Ciconiiformes; family Ciconiidae; genus Mycteria; species Mycteria americana. The sequence goes on along the minus strand of NC_134366.1, from coordinate 119,321,914 downwards.
TGATTAGACCAATATATTTTGCAACTGTGAATGTCAGCCTGAAGACATAAGCCTCATGGGATATGTGTAGCCATGAATTGGAGAATAAGAGATGAAAAAGTTAAGGAAACTGTCTCATGCAGGATTGTATCACTCATTCATGTTTCTGTATCCAGTGCTTGTAATAATACATTACTAAAAGCTTAAATCCAATGCCTCATCTGGTTTCAAGCAACAGCTATGCTTATTTTTTGTAAATGGTGAGCTATTTTTTGTAAATGGTGAGCTGATGTCTTGGATGCTTATTAGAATATGCTTTCAATAACTCTTCTATAATTGGCTAAATATCATGTTTTTCTCCCAAGAATTCCTATATTTTTAGCTTGTGTTGCTGCTAGAAATATCACAAAGACAATTCTCCTAGTGAGAAGCTGATATTAGTACTTAGGATCCTTCCTGGAAAAAGTAGACCTCTACTATATCTCATATTTCAATTTGAGGAGAAGTGAGTGAGGATTCAAGCTGGCTCATTTTAAGAACTTGGCCTGCTCGTTTTATGGCTGTGAGCTGTGAGTATGTATTTTATTGTTTTCTGAGCTCCCACATTTTCGAACTAACCAGTTCTGGCCACAAAGTACAGAAAAACCTGTTGAGTGCTATGTTCTAATGGGTTAGAAATGAGACTGAGCATTAGGATTCCATGGCTTTTGCTGATGCTTTGTAACCTTCAGCAGATAATTAATTTATTTTGAGCTTCAGTTTCTTTGTATATAAACTAGGAGAAATGCTATTGTCATACTTCATACAAATACATAAGGTTTAACTACACAATACTTCCAAAGTATATGATAAAACAAAATCAGTGGAAGCACAATCTTGCATCTGGTTCCACGCTGAAGAAGAATGGTGTTAGCTATAATCTTACTGACAGCAGGATAGTTTGGGAGATGCTAGCTTTTCTCTTTTGCCCGGTAGACTGCTGGCATCTCTGGCAGGAAAAAGAGGCTGAACGTAAGCACATGCCGTAAGTGAGAATCTTCCAGTTCTCAGATGCTGGGAAGTGGTTTAGTCCAGAGACAGAAAACTATCTGTGGTGGGGTTGCCCTGCGATGTGGTTTTTTATACTTAAGTCTTGTCCTGTTGACACCTTCTCTCCATTGTGACACATTATGTGATACTGATCACATTAGTAAAGGTGCTGGGGGAAACATATGCAGGAAGCCTACTCCTGCCTGTCAGTGCTCTTAAGTCTGCAATAACTTGGAAGGGTGCAGAAAGGTTCCCCACAGGTTACTGCTCAAAGTTAGCATCCTGAAAACTTTAGGGTACAAACACCCTTGTGTTCATCTTCCTTCACTGGCATTTTGACTGTGGAAGACAAATGAATATAATTAAAAGAATATAATTAAAAAGAATAAAATTTTTTTTTAAAGAATATAATTAAAGAGAGACCATTTTTTCCAGAATTTGCTCAAAGAAAAACAGGCATAGTCTATTTTTCAGGATATAATATATATATAACTGATTATTCCATCCTCTTTTGGATTGCAGGTGACTATCATTTCAGTTTTGCTGTCTCATTAGCGCTGAAGCTCTGCAGGGCTTGCATCCCAACATTTTTTAAAGTGTCAGGGAGTACGTTTAGAAGACTGATAGAAGTGCTGCTTTTCTGTGGGAGGCATCTATTTTTGCAGAAGGAGGGACATGTTCTTTTGGAAATGCTATTAGCAAGTAACAGTGAAAGATTGGTAAGAATTTTAAATACCATAACTTGAAATCTTTCCAGGAGATGCTGGGTATCTTCTAGGGTCATTTACTTTTACCTAAATAATCTTAGTAGCTATTGCTATCAATTTCCATGACTGCTCCATGAAAGGAAGCAGAGATATCCCAGATGAAACCAATGTTTCAAGTTTTTTTACAAATTTACGATTGTTCTTTGCTGCTTTTAACGTTTTTGCTTGCTGCCACAACACGCTGTGGTCTTAGATAAGTAAGATGACCAACCTATAATGTGCCCCTCTTTATTCAAAGGGTTGTTTCTGGATCTTCCACAGCTTTGTGTAGCTTAGTCTTTGGTTTAACTTTAAAATGATTGGACTCAGCAGGACAATGACATCAGCAACATAATATTAGGATTTTGATTTTGCTCATTTTATGAATCATTTGTCCCTTTGTTTCTTTGTTTGCCTCCTATTTATTTGATTCCTTTCTTTTATTACCCAAATAACGGACAGTATGAAAAATCATGAAGGTAAAGTGCCCCTTTTCTTCCTCTAGTCCTAACTACAAAGCAGTTCTTTATATAACAAATTGGATTGCTCCTTTGGATTTGAGATGCAGCTGTGTAAAATCAATGTTTTTATTGAGCTAAATAAAAATTTGTTAAAAAGCTGTGAAATTACACTACCTAAAGTCTTGCCCACTGTTTCTTTCCTCACTGCACTCTGCAGTTTTTGGTAAATTGGAATTCGAAAAACCCTGATCTATTACCAGATTTGATAAATCATGCGGTATTTTGAGCAAAGAAAAGCTCTTTTTGAACTTCAATCTGTTGTTGAAGAAGTCAGATGAAGAATAATTACGGTATAAAAATCACTCCATCACGGTTGAATGTGATCTTTCACAAAACTGCCTGACGAAGTTTGCAAACAACCTTAAATTGTTTGCAGTCATGTATAGATTGGATATCAAACCAAATCAAATAAGGACAAGCCAAGCAAGTAAATTTCTTGTTTGATGTTGACTATAGATGTACAAATCTTGAGATTTGTTTTCTAAAAACAAAACAAACATTGTTACTTCACTAGCAGCTGGCTCACGAGGCATATAGTGTGCTCCCCAATATATGAAATGATCTTTCATTACCTCATGATCTGTGCCCCTGAGGCATGACATAATATCTAGACTACTGAGGAGCAGCAGACTATCTGTTTATCTGGAGAACTGTAGAGCGAGTAGAGAAGTCTGGCTTTATAACCTCTGCAGGTGAGGTTTTACCAAGTAAGGAGAAATATGGATTAAATATGGTGTGCATAAATATATATAAAGTAAGAGTTGTAATCTCCATTGTTAAAAAATGTTTAATGTTGTAGTTTCTCTGCAGGGAAAAGTGAACTTCCCATGTCTCCTGCTCAGCTGTTCTGTTTTGTTCTTCCCTGGAAGGTACTTCTGCTTCAGTAAAGTGCAGTGACAGCCTGATCACTTTTACCAGTGCTGGTGAACTCTTAAAGCATGTGTTTGACTTGAAACACAAGTAGCCTTCTTTGAAACAAAGCATGTGTCTTAAATTGTCTGCTTAATCAGATGTGGCCCTGATTTAGTGTGTGGAATCAAGTCTAAAGTTTGTATGTGCTTATGGTCTCCATCACTGTAGTGATGCAGGCGTATGCAGGTTCCTTGCAGGTGTTCATGAAATTATATCTGACACCCTCTGATACTGATGCTAGAGTACAGTGACTCCCACTTTACTCAGAGGGAGTTGATGTGAAAAGATGTTAAGTAATTTGAAAAAGACTGCTTAAGCAATCTGTGACAAAGCCTGTACACCTAATTATCATTAGTTAAATTTTGTGTTTAAAAGAGCTGTAGTGGATAATATCTTAAATCTCAGATGATTCTGGTTTCCTCTTAAATTTTTACATTTTCTTGTTCTGTTCATCCTTTACTTCCTGTGGAAGGACAATAGAGTCCAATCTGGAATTTAAATCACAAGAGTTGTGATTACAGAGCTAAACCACACTAATAGCTTGCCTAGACAAGAAGTACATTCTTCATTCCTATTGTTTAGATGTCTTTCAGATGGTACCTAACACACACCAGATGTCTGCAGCTACTGGAGTATCACAGAGTGGCAGAGAATCACCATGCCGTTCCTTTCTTCATCTCTTGTTTCAGTAGGTTTGTGCAGTCTGTGGTGAAAAGACAAAACTTCCAGTCTGAGTTTTCATTCTGAACCCAAGTTTTGATGATCAATGAGAGGATGCTAAAAATAGATCTAAAAGTCTCTCTGATTCTGAAATTGAGTTTCTGAAAAAGCATTGTACTTGCGGTAAGAGGTAAAGTGTGAAGTTCCAGAGAAATGAGCTGTGAATTGCAGCTGCAATCGAAATTGATCCTGTCTGTCAGTCTCTGCTCCATATTCTCAGGAAAACAGAGAGGAGCAGAGAAGGAGCCAAGATCACCAATTAAATTGGATGCTAAAGTGCCAGGGGCTAGAACCGGGCTTGCTGGTCCCTCAGGTCAGGGCTGCAACTGTCAGACTTCACTGCTTGATACCCTGCTGAAGCTGGCAGAAGGAGAGCAGTATGAAAAATGCTGCAGGCACCAGCAGGGGAATTAGTAAGAGCTACCTGGCCAAGCTTCAGGCATGACAGGCAGTGCGCTCCTTTGGGAGGAAAACCTCTTCTCTTATGAATTGGTAGGCCTTATTTTCCCCATTCGCCTCATGATTTGTACCAGTGAGGCATAAGAAAATAGCTGGAATACTGAGGAACAACAGAGGCTCAGTTGATCTAGAGAACTGCAGAGTGAGTGGAGAGGTCTGGCTGTATAACCTCTCTGTAGGTGGGCCTTTACCAAGGAAGGAGGAAACAAAGGTTCAGCAAATAGCTGTTGTGATATGAGGTGTATATGTTGCATATAATATAATTGGTATGGCATATTAATCTCCTTATTTGTCTTCTACTTTAAAAATGTGATTTCAGTTGTGATTAGCACTGTGAAATGACACTTCTCTATGTAGCTATCACTTAACCTTACCCGATGCAAGTTAACAACAGCAGACCGTTGCTAGGATGACAACCTTCAAGTACTAAATGAATAGTTAGTGCAAGTCTCATGAGCACAATAGCAGCATCTCTATAGAATGCTTACTTTTTCACTTAAAGTTGGGAATTTACCATGGGAAAGTGATAAAAAGATCCTGCAGAAAGTAAAATCAACAAAAGGAAGTCATCACGTTGTGGTAATTAATTCAGCTTTTCCTTTTAAACCATAGTCATTATCTGTCATTCTTTTTGTGTTGCTTAACAGTTTTCTTTCCCCAAATACATGCGTCCTTCATGATGAAGAACATATACTTTCCAGTGTATTGGAAACGATGTAGTGTGCTCTTAGAACCATATCACGTTGAATATTTCCTCTGGGGTATACAACAATACCTCCAGAGAAGCTCAGTGCTAACTTGATCAAATGGAAACTTCTTTTTCTATCTTTTGTTGCAATACCTGCTATTTTTCATGGCTGTTTTGAGCCACATGTTTTTTAATGCAAAAATTCCATTGTTACCTTAGCCTTTTTTTCTGGTTAAAAGTAGACATGTTTCCCTTCATCTCTTTCCTTCTTATTGTATGAATTAACTGAATTTAACCAAAAATTGTCCTATACTTGAAGCGTATAGATCTGTTATGACTGAGAACTCAACTATGTAGAGCAGATGAGAACTGATGTCCTCAGGTCTGTAATGAAGTCATGTCTGATAAATGAAAGAAGTGTGGTATTGGAAAGAAAACTAAAATAAAGCAAATAAAGTAGTGGTAATTCAGGAAATAGGTTTATTTGATGAAAGAAATAATAAAGCATCATCTATTCCACTAACCATATCCATTTTGAGAATTTAAAGGTGAGGTTGAGGACACAAAGTGGGTAAATTCTTTGGAGTACAGGCCTGTACCTTCAGAGGCTATTTCATGGACAAACCTCTTTGGAATATTCAACCTGAGTTTCTCAGTGGGCTTCCCTCGTAAACCAGTGGTTATCCGACCTGGTGCATCATATAAGATCTTGCTTTATTTTTCCTTAATTGTCTTTCTCTGCTGTGTCCCAGGGTTTTGTTATATCCTACCTCTCCCTTTCTTTCCACTATGTGCTGTCATTGACTGGTTGACACATTAACTGGTTGACACACTACGCTTACCCCATGAAGGGGTTATTAGGGCCCTATCAGTTGCATAATCTCTGAATGAATGGTAAGAAAAACAGATACGAGCTGCGTAGCTATCTGATACTATAGATTACAGAATCAAGTCGGGAACCAAAGCACCCAGGGTATTTGCCTTGTCTGATGAGCTTTATCCTGTGAATATCAACAAAAGCTGTATTGTCTCCATCTTTTACAATCTAATCTCTTTTTTCCTATGTCTGTTTTGTTAGAAGTGAAAATGTATCAGTCATTTGCATAGCAATGACTTCAAGATTTAACTAGAGGGCTAACTTGTACTTTTTATTAAGGTAACGTGACATAAGAATGTCTTCCTCCTGGGCAGAAATCTTGGATAGGTTTTGATCCTTTTTTTTTTGTACAGCCACTCGATTTCAGTTTTAAAACGCTACGAATTAGTTTTATGTCTCTAATAAAATGATTTCTCAGCTCCCCTGTGAATTTTCTGATGTGCCTACTGTGAAACTAAGCAGGCTATTCCATATTCTTGCAGCTAGGAACTTTGTTCAACTGCTTAATGTTGTATGTCAGGGTCACCTCAATTCTGTTGATTTTCTAGTCCTATTTAGCCCATTCAAATAGTATTACAGTTACACAATAGCCATCAAATGTCTTTTCCTATTCATAGTCTCACCTAAATGAAGAAATTCTTAGAAGCTGATACGAAACCAAAAAAAAAAAGGAAAACTCCTTTTTCAAGAAATTTATGTCTGAATTATGTAGAAATAAATGCTTAAGGAGAACATGAAACTCTTAGGACTTGCCAGTCTTTGAGGTTTGCTTCTCATTAATCTTAATTGTTGTAGCAATAGAAAATATCCCAAACACCCCAAACACCAGGATTCTTAGCTGGGGTATCTGACTGTGGAAGTAGGTAAATGGCTCTATACTGATTTATCCTTGGTGAGGACATTTTTACTAGTCAGTCTAGTCACTAGAAAGGAGACCAGGATTAGATCTGTTATTGAAGTTGTGATGCTTTGCCATTTTGTCACCAATTGGTAAATATTCTGTATTGGTGATCAACACTGTTGGGTAGTGGCAATTAATTAAAAAAAAAAAAAAGAAGCAGCTGGAGGGTTTAAAAGGGGAAAAAAATAACCCTGCTTTGTAGATGTTAGAGAGAACAAGCAATTTCTTAACACCTTTTCTTCAAGGAGTTAAGATGAATAACATCTTTGAACAAATATTTCAAGCATGCAGGGATTTTATTAAAAAGTAAAAAGATGAAATCCTGTGTAAATTGTTTAGAACATTCCTAGTGAAGACATGTTGATTAATAAACATAAAAGAAGGAAGATGCATATTAATTTGTTTACGTATAAGTGGCTTCTAGCTCATTAAAAGTCTTCTAAGCATTTAACTAGTGAAGCAGTGGATAAAACCAGACATTGTCTTTAATCTTGTTGAGAGCTCCAATATGAAAAAAACCCAGATTATTGCTAAATCTGTATAATAGCTCTATTAATGACAGTGTTTTGAAAATGTGGGGTGTATGTCAAATCAGTGGTTTTGCTGTAATATGGCGGCAATTTGGGTTCATTTTTCTATCTCAATTGCTGGGACTAGTAGGACTGAAGAAAATTTAACTTCATCAGCCAGTCTTTGGCTCTTGTATATAGATAGCCGTAAGTTCTTGGGTATGATTTTGTTAGATGTGATTTATGGCTGGTAGTCAAATGGGAGATCTCTAGGAAAGCTCGGATGCAGCAGGATATTGTCTGATGTGCCTCCTGTCGTTTCTTGTGGGTTTTTGCTAAACCAGTAATACAAACTGAGGTATTTGCATTGTTTATTTTAGATGTGGTAAAAAAAAAAAAAAAGAAGCTGTTAACAACTAATGTTTATGGGAAAAGAACCCTATAGACTATTTTAAAGGAATTGAAATATTAACTGAATGTCCTGGCCAAATAGAGATTGAGTAACTGCATTCAGTCTAACTTAAAAACAAATGAATAAGAAACAGCTAAAGAACCGCCTAATACTTTTTCTTTGTATAAACAGTCCTGGGAGAAAATCACCAGGTTTTTGTAAGTTTTCCCTAAAATTACCTTTTCTTTCTAGATATTTGTTTTGTGAAGTTTTTTGCTCTAAAAGTGTTAACACAAATTAATTTTTTGAAAAAATTTGACATATTTATTTTTTGCAAGCAACAAATAGGTAAAAAAGTAAGCGTCATTTAAACTGTATCATGCAGTTCGAGTTTAAGCATAAAAACTTTCTGGTATTTTGTTTGCTCTTCATTTTTCATCAAAGACACTTCTCTCTCCTTTTCTCACTTTTTTTCCCTGATTTCTGAAAAATCAGAGACCTATACTTTTATTGTCATTTGCAGTAAGAGAGATAAAGCAATGAATTTCTGTTTCTGCCTATATGTCATATTTATAGAACTGTATAACTTCTTATTACTCATGTTACTTACTATTATAATATGAAAAAATAATCATACCAGAATTATGTTGGTAATTTTGCAGATCCAATGCGTGGGCCACGAAAACTAGAGGTTGTGGAGATCAAATCTAGACAAATCACTATTTGCTGGGAACCATTTGGATATAATGTCACACGTTGCCATCGATACAACCTCACAGTCCATTACCGTTACCAGGCTGGAGGACAAGAGCAAGTCAGAGAAGAAGTAAGCTGGGATACAGAAAGTTCACATCCCCAGCACACAATTACTAATCTATCACCATACACAAATGTCAGCATCAAATTAGTACTAATGAATCCCGAAGGACGAAAAGAAAGCCAAGAACTTGTAGTACAAACTGATGAAGATGGTGAGTTTTTGTATTTACGTATATGCATACATTGTATATGCATACTACCTGATAGTCAATATGCGTTTCTATATAAGTGCATGTTCTACTTTCACTGTAATCTGTAACAGATTTTCCACCAACCTCAGCAATTTTAAGGCAGTAAAGGGTCCATTAAAAGTCTTTTAATGATCTTTTACGTAACCTATAACATCACGCATTTAATCATTTCTTCATTAAACTCATGACTTGTGCTTGAACTATGTTCTGCCTCTTAAAAGTTCCAGTATCATTTTGAAGAAATTTCAGATGATTGTCCACAGTATCCTCATATAAGCTTTTCTGTTGAGTGATATGCTAAACCTTAAATACTTGTTCTTGATTTGCGGTTTCAATTTCTCTAGCTTTGGCTTTCCAACCACTGGACGCTGTTAGTTGCTCATTCAGACAATATATTCCATATACAGACATTCAAATACAGATATTCCCTTCCTTTTAGTAATTTTCAGCTAACGTGGGGTTTTCAGACCTCTTTTTTTTATTTTGAGCAATAATGTAATTTGTGAGTGTCTTTTTTGAAGCATGGAAAGCAGAATTGGCTACTGTGTCTCTGTAATGCTCTAGTAATATTGCAGGAAAAGGTTATACCATCATCCTAAGTCCTCTGTGATATTATTGTGATTATACATGCAGAGAGTTTACTGGAGCTCTGTTAGCTATGATACCAAAATGGGACTTCCTTGTTGAATTGGCCATGCACCAGAAATCAGTTTCACGTTTCCAGAACACTCTGTGCTGAGGTATAGTCCCTTAGGGCCCTCTACAAGTGTACCTTAGGTTTTTTGACCTTGCTTTTAGCCATTTTAAAATGCATCCTGTTCAAAGAAACCTTATCAAATGACTGGCATTGCTTTATATAACAGATCTGTCCTCCTCCCATTTTTATTGTCTGCAATCTGAACAGGAATGGCTTTGTATTTTCTTTGAGATCAATGATAGATTTACTGCAAACATGTTGGAAAGATTTCTGGAAAAAACTTCAGCAGTGATGAGTTCCTCTTATAATAAACACTTGAAGTTTGTCATTTAAACCTATTAAATCATTTAATATATGCTGTATTGGTTTTGTGTAGTACTAATTTCTAATCAAAATATATGAGGGAATAAATTAAACAATTTAGGAATGTATAGTTGCTAATGCAACAGATTTGACAAAGCATAGCTAACAAAAAATTGTTTAATTAGAATTAATTTTGCTGTCATCCTCTAATTTTGATTCAGTTCAATTGTAGAATGACAAAGCTAAAGACCTTATTGTTATCTGGGCTGTTTATGTATTTTCTCTAAAATTTTTCATAATATTTTCTTATTCCTGGCCCTCTGGAACTTTATATTATTCCAAGACCTATTAAAAACCAGCATCAGTGGTTGAGAGAATACCTGGACAAAAATGATAACTTCTTAGTATACCATATGCTTTCAGTAAGGTACATAAATCTGGATGTAACACAACAGAGTATACTGACCCAAATAATTATCATATTTTTTTGAATCACACAATCATGTAGGTTGCAAGGGACCTCCAGAGCTCATTTAGTCCATCCTTTTGCTCAGAGCAGATCGTGTGAGAGCAGATTGCTCAAGATCTTGTTGAGTTTTGAGTATCTCTGAAGATGGATATCCCACAACCTTTCTAGATAACCTCTGCCAGTGTTTGACCTGCCTTATGGTATAACTGCTCAGAGTTGATGGCCTTCAGATAATTTTAGAGGGTTACCACATTGTTTTGCTATACTTCCAACTTATTTACACTATATTTAATTCCTCTCCCTTTACACATAAATCATTAACCCCATGATTCCAAAGGAGTTTCACCAGTTCTCTCCTACTTGGAAGCAAGATTTAGTGCCCAGACTTAAGGTTGCCTTAAAGGCATAATCTTACTGGTCCATACAGGACTGGTAAGCCAGTTCAGAAACCATCACCTGTGTCCTTGCAGCTTCCCTTTGGTAAGGGAAAGGACTCTGTGGAGAGCTATAGAGAGGTGATTATGAAGTCTCAAACCATGTAAACACCCAGACCAACAGCATAGAGGAAGAGGAGGATGATAGTGCTCTACCAGACCTAGCAACGGGAAGGAGTCACCAGATGTCTTGCTTTCAGACCTTCCTATTCTTTAACCATTCAGGTAGATCTCAGTAAGGGGTCTGAGAAGTTAATTCAACCACTGCAGCAAGTAGTTTCCACCTTCTTTCTCTAGCATGTGGAAAATGTTAAGTGTATCTTCTTACTGGATTTTTCACATACAGTTTGTGGAAAAGTGCTAACCCATCAATGCCTGTTGCTTCACAACAGTCCTGAGTGCATTTTTCAGGATTTTATTTTCACATTCCATTGCAAGTGTTCTTACAAAAATAAAATAGCAGATACATGTCCATGTGCTGTTTACACATCTCCTTCTCTGAAAACTGCGTTGAGGTTGGCTTGGGGATAAGGTAATTTTTGCAGAACAAACAGGAAACAGAAGTAGATACCTGAGAGCAGTTGACATACCTTTTATCAGAACTTTCTGACATCCCTGACTCTTCAGAAGTCATTCTCATAAATTAAGATACTTGAAGAAAAATTAGTAATGTCAGATTTTCAGTTTGGCTGCTTCATAATTTCCTTATGTTCACGCTGTTGTAGGTCTTCAGGCCTAATGTCAGTGAGCATGGCTGTTCTATGCAACATGTGGCTCATCTTTCCAAGCTAACCATTCTAGTTCAGTCTGTTGAAAATATACCTTGTTAATTCAATGTTTATGCATTTTCATATATGAATGGTGAATATGTTTTTCACTATGGGACAGTAACAATATTGATAAGTAGATATCACAAATAGATTTTATTTACAAGAATTTATATTTGAGAAAGCGCCTAGTTCCATATAAAAAGCTGATTTGTCCTTTTCTCTCATCAATAGTGTTTTACGGGAAAAGTGCAATGCTCACTAATTCCTTCTTACATTGAAGGTGACACATATGTTTCTTTAATGGCACTATCTTGTTAAATAAATCATTATCTTCCTGAGCTACCCTGGCCTTTGCTTCAGTCTTGGGGAAATAATAGTGGGACAGTTTTTATGCCTCAACAGCGCAAATATTAAGCAGCGTCTCCTTCTGAATTTTTTCTCAAAACAGCATTTTTTCCTTGTTTTATCCTTTAGTTCCAAGCGCTGTGCCACTTGAATCCATTCAAGGGAGTACCTTTGAAGAGAAGATTTTTCTTCAATGGAGAGAGCCAGCACAAACATATGGTGTGATTACTTTGTATGAGGTACCTAGCATTTTGCCTGTTTTAATTTTTATGTATAGTTTTGATTTTCAAAAGTGCATAATTAGGAAGAATTTTTTTTTTTTTCAGTTTATGTAAAATGAATCTTCTTTTTGAAGATAGTAGCAGTCACAAAGTAATAAAATCAAATACATAATGTAGGAGTGAATTATGCAGGACCCAAAATGTCCTTGGGTTATCAGCTTTAAGAAAACTGCTATTTTTAGAACCATGTGATATAGCATTCTGTGTAGTAATGTGGATCAAATATTTAAAAGATTGAAAGACAGATCTTAGTGAATTTTTAAAAAATAGGAGACATAACACAGTGGTGACAGTCAACATCACATTTAGATAAGACTCATTACAGGAAGCCTATTGTAATAGAAACAAGCAGGCATAATTAAAAAAAATCTAGCATTTTTTAAATGCAAATTCAACAAAATTATATGTTGTTAGATGTCTAAAAATCGCTGCTTTTCCTCATGTGGAACCTCTGCCTGAATACCTTTTAGAAAAATTGACAAAAGACTGCACAGATTAAGCTGTCAGACAGTAATCACTGTTAAGCTTCTTACCTGACCTTACTACAAAATTGGTATTGAAATGCTTTGTTTAAAAAAACCACCTAAATGAGATACGGTGTAAAAGAAAAGTTAAATTGAATGGTAACCTATTGATACTGTTTTGAAAACTATTTTATTGTAAGAGGATAAAATGTTATGAAAAAGTATGAATTGATTTTTTATAAAGCTGACTACTTTCCAGCTAGTTCAACCGTTGCCTATCTTCAGGGATCAGAATGTTTTAGTTAATATATTAATGTTTTTATTGATGTTAGGCTTTATGTACATAGAAACACACAGTGGTGAATCATCTTTCTACTTAGAAACATGCATGCATGTCTAATTACATTGCCAAGGAGTATATGCACTGTATATATGCAGTTCATTCTTAAATGTATATACATACATAACTCCATCAGCTGTAATAGGAGTTGTGCAGGTGTATTCAGAAATGGAAAAGAATAACTTGGCCAGACTTTCTAAGGTAGTCAGGACTGTGCAAGTCTCTGAACATCAAAAGAACCTAGCATTCCAATAGTGAAGAGAATATTGAAAAGAAAAGAAAATACCAGTATCTCCTTATACTGTTTATCTAATACACCTCAAAGCAGAGAGGGAGGGAGCAAGGCAATCAGTTCAATCAGAAACTTGATTTAATTAATTTTTAAGTAAAAGATACCAACAGCCTAATGCAACCAAACCGTCCCTTGTTTTAAAGATGCCAACTCAGTCCAGTCAGGTGGCTGAATATGAACAGACACCTAGTTGCTGAAAGCTTGTTGATCAGTATTTTTTCTGCTCTGATGTTTGCCTATAAGCCTAAAATGTACCACGAAGTTTTTATAAATATGACTGGTAAACTACCTGGAGGCCAACAAATATACACAATGAATTACAGGGACATTTTACCTGTATACTTCAGGTGAAATATAAAAACATACTTCAGGTATATTTTAGCTACCTGAAGTAGCTCACAGGATAAGATCCAGACAAGTTAGATGAAATTTAGGTACCTGTGGTTTATAGGTTGATTCAGACTATCCATGATGTCTCAGTAGGCACCTCTGGCTGATCGTTGTGCTGTTGAGGTAATGCATCCAGCACAGCTCCAAATCACCTAAGCTTGAGAAGTGAGGTGTCTAGCTCCTGCCTATGCCCTGTTGCAAGCCAAAGCTTAGACAAAAAGGCATCTAAGCCTTGGTGGTGTGTACATCAACAATTCTGATCTAAAAAGCATAGCAACTAAAGCTGCTCTTACACAAACATACGCAATATTTGGTATGTTCATGAAACTATGGTGCTCATGGCATTCACCTTTCAGAGAATGGCCTAGCAGATGAGCACTAACCTAGTGAGGGGGAGGCCTAGGTAGGGGACATTTCAGCCTGAGGGATTCCCCAGTTCATGCTAATCTGCACGTAGGGCAGTGACCTCAGGAGCAGAGCCACAGCAAGGGGTGAATGCTCCTTCCATTCACCTGTCACCTGCCACTGGGCTGTACACAACCAGGGGTGAAAGAATTGTAGTGCCGGGAGGAAAGCAAGTACGACAGCGCAGGATACCTTAGGGTTGAAGACACACAGGTTGAGTGAGGCAAGACTGCAAGTACGTAAGCCTGAGTCAGACCTAGGAGCAAGGTTGCTCTTTCCAGGGCAAGCTCTTCAGCTGGTAGCCGTGTTTTGTAGGAGCAGCCTTAAGACTACAGCAGCAGACAGTTTCTTTCAGCAGGACGTCCCAGGGTCTTGATACCAGCAGGTAGATGAAATTAATGTGCAGTCCTGAGTCGGCATCCCTGCTCCCAGAGGCAAAGCTCAATCTCACCTCTCTGTCTAGCATTTCTTACTCTAAGTACCTAACTTTCTATGTTGTTAAAAATCTCATAACTTAGTCTGTTCTCTGGGGCCCGACATTTGTTTTTAGTGCCTGAAGGAGACAGTCTTTTAATATGGGTGGTGGGAAAAAACCGTGCGTTGAAGTATCAAGTATTGAAGTATTCATTGCTATTGTGAAATTAAGTGCAAATCCAATTATTTTACCAATATTTAAAGAAAAATGCCTTTAGATGAAGAAATAACATAATGACAAATTATACAATTTTGCTCCTCTATCGCCAGTACAGGTCCACAGTTGTAGGAATAAAGGGATTAGTCCTTTGGGCAAGGTTTCATCTAAAATTGATAAAAATAGTCAACATCCAGTGATAAAATGACCCTCATGCCCTTTTTTTTCCATCACTGCAACGCTGAACTGGCATTAGCAATGGTGGACATAAGAAATTAGTTTAAAAAAAAAAGTAGGAACAGTCTTACAAGTAGGAATGAAATACAGAAACAGTGCAAGTTCATTTTAACCAGGTAAAACACTTCTTTTTTTCATGTGTTCTGCATCATCCATGGAAGAACTTATTTCATTATGGAACATCAGCCACTTAGCTACCTAACAACTAAACGCTGCAAAAAATTTATAAGAATCTAACATAGACTGCAGAGTCTCCGATAGCCTGGTATTATTTTGAATAAAACTTAAGTGAGATTTTGGAAAATGCAGTTAAGAATCATAGGAATATAGAAAACAGAGTTAAGGAGAGCTGGAAGAGGTCATTTAGTTCACATACCTGTGGCAAAACGGGATCAGCTGTATATAAAACATAGTTGCAATGTAGTTGTCTAACCTGTCTTTTAAAATCTCCAAAAAAAGTTATGACCCGCTCTCCCACAAGCAGATGTAACAACACTTACCATCAGAAAGGGAGATTCTTTTGGGCAGTATGTAACCTTAATTTCTTTACTGATAAAAGTTCAGATATTTGGTAGTGTAATCTTCTTCTGTCTTCTGTTATAATTAGGAGGGTTAGCTGAGCGGTTTTTAAGGCACTTTCAGTTCAATTTATGGATGAGGAGTTGTAGAGGGCCTGCCTATATCTACCAAAATTATGTCAGGGTTTATCTAGATGATATCAAAGTTTTTATTACTAATTTTCAGCACTTTATTGATGTTATATTAGATGGGTCATATAAAAATCAATTTTCATTAAGGCAGAGGTTTTAGGAAATTGCAAGTGTTTAAGGTGTGTAATGCTGACACTTAGATGTTTCTATGTATTGTTTTATGAGTCTTCTTAATTATAATGATATGGAATAAATATAGCAAAAAGAATGTCAATCATCACTTTATATAAGTGTTGGAATTATTCGCATACAAATGAAACTTTAAAAGTAAAAAGGAGGGATGAATAATTTTTACTTTTTAATTTTTTAATGGATTTCTTATTTTTAAATTCTCATTACAGTGCATGGAAATTAGTAATTAATAGAAGAAATCTGGATCAAGTTTTGCTGTGAACTTATATTAACATTTCTAATGAAAACTAAAAATACTGTTTGAATCAAAGAAGGAACTGAAGATACAATATACACTGTGCATATATTACTTAACATTTTATCTCTCCTTTCCTCAAAATGAGAATCTGACCTAGGTACAATATAATAACCTGAAAATTTCCAAATTAGCAATTACAATAGCTAAGCTTCAGACTAAAATACAAGCTTACCCACTTTCTGAAAAATTTGCCTTAAGCTGCCCTTATCATCTTTTACGGATAATCTTATTCAGAGCAAAGTGTAATTATAGTGAAGTCAGCTGGAACTGGGGGCTATACCTTCTGTTATTCGCTTATCTGTTTTTGCCTGGTTGTTTTGGTTTTGTTATTGTTGCTGATCAAAACCAACAGTAAGATGAATTCAAAAAATGACACTGGTAAAGCCAGCATCTTGAAGGAATTAATGTAAGCCTGAACCCATCCTTTAGAGTTGTAATCTAGCTGCCTCTAAGTCTCTGTATCTATAAAAGTAATAACTCATACCAGTTACGGCTGAGTTTCTGTGTCCCTTCGTGAGATTTGGGATTTGAAGAGTATAAGAGAGTAAGATAGCTTATCATAAAATGTCTGACAGCGCATACATCAGAAGGGTTTACTGGATAAAGATGCAATCTCTGTCCATCTGCTCAAGGCAGTTTATAACTTTCTTATTCTTTTGCAGATCACCTACAAAGCAGTCAGTTCCTTTGACCCAGAAATAGATTTATCCAATCAAAGTGGACGAGTCTCAAAGCTAGGAAATGAAACGCACTATCTCTTTTTCGGACTGTATCCTGGCACTACCTACTCTTTTACCATCAGAGCCAGCACAGCTAAAGGCTTTGGACCTCCAATCACAAATCAGTTCACCACTAAAATATCAGGTACTTGATTAAAGAGTATTATTGTTTGCTTATGAGAATGACATGGGTGATTCTTTTGTTGTTTACTTCTTCTTTAGGATTTAACAAGCAGCAAATTGAAAAAGTAAAATACGTGTTCATCCCTGAAGATGTCAAAGTGACATATATTAACATATCTGAAAAACTTCCAAGTGCTTAAATATCAGCTCGTACTTTGACATTCCTATTCACAACTGTAACTTATCACCCAAGAAACCCTATGAATTATGTGCCTGCAGTCAGTGCCAGCTGCTGTTGCAACATTTAGCATAGGGTTTTTTGGACATGAGGATGAGGGTTCCATTCAGAGCTTAGTCAGCCTTGACATGATTCTAAATTAGTACAGTAACGGTGCTGGAAAATCTCTTTAATGAGCCATGAACAATTGAGAGTAGAGCAGAAATACTATATGTCTAGTGCTCGCTTAGGAAGTGTAGCTAACTGCCAGCCTGCGTATGTTCCTAGCAGGCGTGTGGACTGAAGTGGATATGAAACTGTATTAGACAAGAACATCAGGACTAGTGGTTTCCAGATAACAGCAGCATGACTCTGTCACTTCCGCAGATCCATGAACAATATTTTAAAGCCCTCCCAGAGGCAGAGGAACACTTCATTTCTCTGGCTGATGGGATGCAATACTATTACATACTCTAAAATGCTTATGTAATTGATGACAAAATGTTTTGCAAAGTTACAGTTGAAATCCCTTTACTCTTCACTTCTTTACAACCTTCTTGGGAATTGAACTGACAGTTGGACTATGGCCCCTTCATAATATTTACAGAAAATTACCTTATCTATTTGTGGTCAACTTTGCTTTTCAGAAAGGATAAAGCAAGGCATTTGGGTACAAAATATTCTTTCTCTTTTACGCTCATTCTTTGTACTTTTCCCCATCACTCATTTTCTGTCCTCATTGAAATGAAAAAAAGTAACAAGTGTTAATCAGAAATAGAGCAATTTCTTTTTTCTTATTATAGGAAAAGGCAGTTAATGCAAGATGGAAATTATTGCCAATACAGGTGTTTGGAGAGAAGAAAAAAAGTTGTTAATTTTCAAGTTAGAAAATTATTCTTTATGGAAAGTCTAACATAATTAACACTGATGGGTAATGATGGGGTTCATTTCCATCCCCTTCCCTATACTGAGCAGAAACTTTCTCTGTCAGAAATCAACTTCTGACATAGCAAGACTTGATATGAGTTAGGATGGCAGAATCAGCCCTTATTAGAGTGAGGAAGGAAGGAGACTTTGGAGAGTGGATGAGAATATGGGCATTTGGGAATAGTGCTGGATCTTAAATTGTTGTTCTTTTCTAAATTTTATATGTCACCAACTAAAACTCATTAGTGTAAACAGACATTGCAGGCATGCTTGGCAATGAGACTAACCTCCAACCTACCATGCAGTGAGGTTCTGCAAGCTCTCGTCTGCACCCCACTCGCTCATTATTTCACGTTAGTTACAGTACTAACAAGGAAAATTTATGACTTGTCTTTGGTTAGTTAAAGCCAATCTCTTGATGAATTTAAAATAGAAGCAGAATACATACATTTCTTAGTATCATTGAAAAATCACAACTGAAACTTTAGCTTTTGAATATGGTACCCTCTTTGCAGTGCTATTGGCCTGTGATCTCATTGTCTCACTGTAGGGCTTTGAGGGTCTTGCTGTGGCCAGTGCTCTCCATTTTGGAGAGATGTGCAACAAAAATGCTGAACGTTTATGGCCAAAAGGTTTCACTATTTTTTAGAACAGTTGAGGTGGCAACAGTGCATTCTGACCAATTTCTGAATTGAGTCATTGCATTTTAATTTGTCTGACTCTAGACTCCATTTTCATTTGAATAAAATACTCTTAATTTCCTAAGTGTTTGAGTAGTACTATTCTGTACTGTGAATAGTTGCCATGTTTCATTCTGCAGTTGTGTGATTGGCACTGATGGTTAAAGTGATCTGTATGTAAATACGTTTTACCAAAACCAGAGCTCATAGCAGTGCCTGCTATCAAAATTGATGGGCACTCTATTAGAAAACAGTTTTCTGTTGCATATAACTTTGTCAAAAGTCAGCTGTGAGGGTTGAAATTTTTTATGCTGCCTTTCATACAAAGAAGAATTTAATCCATTTCAGGAACATGGCTGACATTGTGAAAAATTCTGGTGACCGATACATTACTGAAGTGCTTTCAAACGGGGATTTAAATATTTAGCAAGAAGAGAGACATTACTCTGAGCCATCACTCTGAAAATCTGTCTAGATTTGGGCAATTTGTAAATGCTGCAGTTTGCACACAAATGGTGGAAACTTGACAGAATTGAGCAGTGAGTGTCACCATAGATGACATCCTCACTAAAGAGGTTTAAGTTCTGCAAGCTTTTCAAGCCTTGCCTGTGCGTTCATCAACTCAGTGTGGCCCAACACAGACAGAGAGTTGCTAAGGGCCTTACCTTTTAGTGCATCTGAGCTTTCTGCTGCTGAAGACCAAGGTGTGCAGTTGCAAAAACTGTAAACAGGAAGAATATCTCCTGTTTTCTCTGTTTATTGATAAGCACCTTCTTTACATGTGGGCAGTGTGGAGGAGAAAGAGTTGTAACCTAGACAGGAGAAAAGTGTAAGAATAGATAATGTCCAAGAATCTGTGGAGAATAGAAAAAGTAGCTAGGACTAAAAGGTGGGACTGGAAGAACCACAACTCATCTCCTGGACAGGAAGACAATTTTGGTGGAGGGAGACTAAGATTAGTAAAGAGTGCAAGTAGGGACCTAGGAGTCATAAGTTAGGAAGATTACAAGACTCGTTAAGATGTGGGCAGGAGACCAAGGGCAAGAAATGACACTTAGAGTCTTCCAAAAACGTTCAGAGTTCATACAGCTTTTTGGAGGTGCAGTTACTCTGTGCTTCCCTTATTTTCAGGATGGTCAACTTGAGAATGGGGCATTACATGAACAAGTGCTGGATATTCCAAACTGCAAAACTGAAATATGTGAAAATTGTGTCTGAATCTTTAAAGTACTGTGGAATATTATGCCTTTAGGCTTCTCAAAGTGGATACCCAAATTACTTAAAAGGATTAGTCTAAAAGTTTGTGCCTTATATCCAGCATTGTAAAAAGAATAAAACCCTCTCAGCTTACAAGGAGGTTTTTGAAGATTAATTTTTTTATTTGTGAAGCATTTCAAAACTGGTGAATATCAGTGAAAAGCAATGAAGATGTTGTTAATGTTTTCACAGCAGACTGAAGAGTTGTGGACAAAAGTGTTAATGCAGTCCTTACTTGAATATATAGGGCAATATGGATAAAGGAGAGAGAAATTCATACACCTTTCAGATAGATGCAGCTACTACTGAGCAAGTGAAAAGGATTGGAAAATACACTTGAAAATCATGTTGTTGGAGCTACTTAATTTGCTAGAGGAGCCTAGAGGTTGATATTATCTGTATGTGGAGCATAATATACTCTGAGTAACTTCATCAGTATGGTACACAAAGTAACCAGTGGCTTGAAGATGAAGCTAAACAAATTGAGATGCCAAAGAGGTCTCCATGTTCAACATGTTCAACATAATTAGCCACCGGAAGAACCTGCTAAAGAAAAGATTCTTTTTCAAGCAGGAATTAGTTTAGGGAAGTTCACTACTCTGCATTATTCCTGTAGTCAGAAAAGATCATTGCAATGACCACTTTTTGCTTCTATAGCCTTTAAATCTGTTAATTGTGTATCATCATTAACAACTGGACAATAAGGATACAACAGCCTGCTAAACAATCAATTAACTGAGCAGCCTCCCATCCAATATAATGATAAAAATGTGACTAGATGATAGCACTGAAAAAAGTAGCAACAGTAAACGAAAGACAATAACTGAGGCATCGTTTGTTTTAATCACAACTGTAATTCCTTAATGAAGACACAGTTTGCAAAAGTGCTATTGAGTGTGGCTTCAAACTAAGATAAGCTCTCGTAGTGATAATCCTGCTTCATTATTGTAAATTATGTCTGTGGTGGACAATAGACCCAGGACAGTTACAGCACTAGTTAAAATTCCAGGAAAGACAAATTCTGAGAGTGCATCCTAATACCACTGACATATTGAGAAACCTGGGCTCAGTTTCAAAAACTATAGTCACTTCAGCATGCACATTTGCAGATGCTCTTCTTGAGATAACTTTCCATTTCCAAGTCATGGATTCTCAATACTTTCTGCAAACTTACTCCTACTAGTATCTGTTTCCTGTCTTGAAATTGGCAGTGAGCTGGGATTTCTTTGGGGTTGTTTTTGGGGTTTTTTTGGTTTTTTTTTTTTTTCTGAAGTTATTTAACAGTTGTATCACGCTTGTGTTGTAACAGAAAGCATCTTAGACCTATAATATGGTCTTTATATTTGAAGAAGTCTTTAAAATTACCTATTCAAATAAAGATACAGCTCTTGAAAGAAGAAATACAGGAATAATGATTATTTTTGCCTCTTTTCTTTTCTTATTCTAGCACCCTCTATGCCACCATATGAACTTGAAACACCTTTGAATCAAACTGACAGCACTGTGACAGTCTTGCTGAAACCTGCACAGAGCAGAGGCGCTCCTGTCAGGTACTGGGGGAAAAATCTTTATAAAATTAAAACCAAATTGATTAATTTCTTGAACATGTTTTCTGGGGATTTTCTACACAGCAATCAGTGTCTAAATTCATGTCTGTATTAGCTCTAATTAAATTAAATAACTGAAGAAAATGAAAGTGCTTTGATGTTGAGTGTTCATGTATTGTTTAAAGGATTTGATCCAGATGCAAGTGGCTTGTTCTTTGAAGATAAGGAACAAAGCCATAGTTCTGTTGTGTGGGTGGCTTCTTTAAGGTAATTGCTTACTGCAGTGTTATAAGTTCAAGGGCATATCACATTTTTTATGCTGAGCTACTGTCTTTAATATTCACTCTTCTTGTTTACTTCACAGATTTAGGATAATCAACTCTTAGTAAGTTAGCCATTTTAAACAATATGTACTGTAACATTCATAAAGTATTTACATTTAATTGACCATGAGAGCAGAAATAGAAAAATAATCAACCTGGAAAACCAGTAGCTCGGATTCTTTAGTGTTATATAGTACCTGTCAATGAATTTCCAATTTACAGAGGTTTATTTCACCGCCATATACACAGTACTGTGTAGTCCTTCATTGATTAGAATAAAAGATGCCTGCTTTTCAGTAAAGAAAACACAGGAATGGTTAGATGATTTTGAATGAAAACTGCTAATGAGCTCAATACTGTGAATAAATGAAAATACAGATGAGAGGAATACAGATTTTTCAGAGGTTTAGGATGTTTTTCCTTTTGGCTAATCATGTATCATCAGAAATGGTTAATTCTTTTGTTACTGGAGGAAGAGTTTCCACCTATAGTGAATGACCATCAATTATTTTCCTCAAGCTGCTAAGGTTTTTTGTAATTTCTGTTTGTCTGGGAAATACAGATCTGGTATACTCGTATATGCATGAATGAAAATAAATGGGTTTTGGGTTCCTTCAGAATATTCAATATTCCAAATAATTAGGGTTTTTTACTATGCAACATACTCACTGTTGCATTATATATTATATGTGTGTAGGTTTGCATTTAGGAAATGCTATCCTGTTGGTCATTCAGACAACTTTTTAAAAACAAAAAACACATTGGGGAAGTCTGAACCAGCTGAGAAAAAAAACAGAAAGCAATTAAAGCAGATTTAATGAAACTGTTTGATTTAGCAGGTTAGATTAGAAACAGCATGATTTGATGTTTGTCTTACTTCATCTCACAAAGCTATAGTGTAGTCCTTCTGAATTCAAGCATCTGGATTAAAATAATACAGGTTGGAGTCATTGATGTTTAAATACAAACGTATTAGACCATTAATAAAAAAAAAGTTTCATTCCTTTTATCTGCATCATGAACTAAAGATGATTGACTCCTATAGCAGTAGTGACACATCAGAAACTTCACTGACAACAGAAAGGAGCTAGTTAGGAGATTAAAGCGTGCCAAATAAGGGGATGAGTGGTTAGGAAAACAGGAGGAGAGATTTAAAGTAACATGAAGCTATAGAACTGACAGATGAACACAAAGCAGCAAATTTACTGAGGTCCTTTGCAACAGGTCTTAAAATAAAATGAATGCTGACTGCAAACTCACAATGTAAATACTGCGTGAAGCAGGGTGAAAATTAAAGTAAGAAATTCTTAACACTTTTAACATTTTATTGTTCATTACACTCTCAAACACACTGTCATTGCATAGCTTGCAGAACACATTCTGCATATGGATTTTATCATCTTAATCTGTATTCATTGGATGTTAAAAGTTTAGTCATACTTCATTTATGCACACCACTAAGCAAGATGCCTTGTCTATTGATTCTGCTACAACTACCAGCTTGGTTAATGCATATTTTTGAAACTCCACTAAACTTGCAGTGTAAATGATTGTTGTTGTTTTATTGATCAACACATCAGCCATGTCACATAAAATTCTTTAATTCCTGAGATGGATAAGGAGAGCACAAATTCTACCATTCAAGTCAACAAACCTAATACCTGAGGTCATTCAGAATTCCAGCTTTTTTCTGTGATTAAATTCTTTTTCTCTACTTAAATATGAAAAATCCTGATAACATAGACCTTATTTAGAATCTGCACATGACCACCACAACGTAAAAGGAGAGAAAGGGCAATGCTGATTGTTTAAATGTTGATTCAAAAAGCAGACTTTATAGAAATGTTCAGGAAGCTCTGTTTACAATGATAAAGTACACATTAATCATGAAGGCCAAATGGCATTCCAGGTTGTTTTAGAATTCATAAGACTGGACATGATTAAAATGTATTTTGTCAGAGTTTTAATACAACAAATACTGCTTGCTTTGTCTTCAGCTTCAGCATGCTTTATGGCTGCTGCTGTTTGTTTCAAGGAGATTATTTTGGAATTATATATGTTTAAAGCAGTAATGCATTCAGTAATGATGAATGTATGCACTTCTTTAACAGCTGGCTAAGCTATTTTGATTTTTAGAATGACTGTAATTGGCAAGGCTTTTTTTTTAATTTAAGATGATGGGTCTGTGGAAATTGTGTAATATATGTCTTATTGTGGATATTCTCTTTTTTTCAAAGAGATGTATATGTAAGAGTCAGTAAAGTTTTAAAGAATTTGCATAAAAAGCATACAAATGCAAATATTTTTTCTATGAGGGCTCTTCAACATCTATTGAGAGACTCACTCTTCCAAGGCAGTATCATTTGTACCTTTTACTTCTTCAGAGCAAGTTAGCCTAAAGTTTAAAAGACCGTGGGGCCAAATTGTCTGCAGGTACATAGATTGGTCAGTTCCATTTACTTCAACTAAGGAATGCTAATTTATTGCAAAGCTCTGGTTCATACACAGAAATGAAAAATGTAATGCTCAGTAACTGCGTGTATTTAGTGTTATTTATATATTCATCTATGTTAGAAAGAGCTTTAGATTGTTTGCCACATTCCATTATAAAAGGTTCTTGTGACCTTCTCTGGAAAAGTTTTCCTGCAAGCTTTTAGCTTCAGCAGGGAGAAGCAAGTTTTCTTTGTCGCATATATTTCCATTCAGTCTTGCCATGATAAAGGTTGAGTGTTCCCACTTCTTTTATCTCGCTTACATAATCAGCAAAATGCTGTCACCATACCACCCTCCTCCTGCTATTCTGTGCCACATCCTCAAAAAGCCTTAAGAGTAAACATCACAAAGATTTTGGCCCAGATAACACCGGAACCACCTGGCGATAGCAAGCACTCTGGGAGCAGCAGACTGGGGAAAGGAGCAAGAAGGATAAGAAAGAAGACAAGACCATACAGGCTCTACTCTGCCTCCTGGTCTCTTTTTCATATTACATTACAAAGCTTGGCTCAGCTGGATTTGCCCCATTAAACCCTTCTAATCAGTTAATGGCCCATTCAGCCACCCTTTCTGCTCTTGTAGACACCACAGACAGTTGGTACTTTCCTCTTCCAGCCTAAAGTGAGAGAACAGGAGGGCCAAGCGTGTCAGCAAGCAACACCCTGTGGATGCAATACTTGGCATTGAGGATGCCTGGCTGCTTCCTGCGCTGAGTATGTGGGATCAGTCCTGTAGCACCTGAAGCTGCAAAGCCCAGACAAGATGAGAGAGAGAGAGAGAATTGCAGCAATTGCCAAGTAGTATAATTTAAAAGCACCTTAAAGAAAACATGCAGAAGGAAGCAAATAAACTTTGAATTATGCAAGTTGAAAGCTGAGAGTGTGCTGGAGTGAAGGCAGTTTGTGTACTCTCAGTGCATCCCCTTTATCATCAGTGTGCCCAACTTCTTCAACATGCATAATTAAGAACAACTCTACTGGGAAAATAAAGCAAACATCTCTTTACTTGAAGTGCTTAATTTTGAAACATACTTTTAATCTCTCTTCCCTGAAGAAGTAATGTATATTCTATTTCAGCCCAAAAGGCCATATTGAGTTATTAAGTATTTTGAAGTGCAGCTGAAAACTACCATAGAAATTTCAAACTACATGTTATCTCAAGTGATGAGCACTCCTTTCTACGACTTCATCAGATAAACATTTCATGACGTGTACAGATTGTCGAAATTCCACAGAGATTTACATTTCTTATTGGCCTAATCCAGACCTTTAAAGGCATCCTGTAAATACTAGGTTCATTGTCCCAGGTGGAATTAAAGCCATCTGCACATAGTCCCTGAGATAGGAGCAGCATGGTTCAAAGGAAGATGCATGGTGTAAAGAAACCTTTGTCAGCCCAGGGAGACTGGAAATTTCGTATGTGGCTTAGCCATTTTAACAACACTTATAGTATAATAATTCTTAAGTGAATGACAGAGGACATCTAATTCCTACCCACTGACTAGCAGTAGGAAGGAATAAATTAAACTGAGGTGGTCGCCTTTGAAATGCAAAGACTCGTATGTAATGCAACAGTTCCCCACTGGAACCACCATGCGCTGCACACGAAGCAGAGGTCACAATTGCCTTCCCATCGCTGCCACACACATTGCAAGGTAGGATGACGTGTCTTAGGGCCTCATCTCTTTCCTTCAGCATGGCGTGCCATGAGGATCAGCCTTCTACGTGTCTGGTCACCCCCTCTGCTTTGTCACTGTCTACTCACTTTCTCATAGGCTGGCAGCAGGAGTTTGCACTCCTTGTGCCACGTCAGTTAGGGCATGCAATACTGTTCAGACACTTTCATACAAAGAAATAGGATCATCTGAAGCCTGAGACCTTTTGCAGGACCCTCCAATCTGACAGACAGGCTTCCAGAGAAGCCACTACCTACCTTCATTCTTGAAACTTAGCGTCTTCACAAAAACGCACACCTGGTCGGCAGATCAGCAGATCAAATTGTTTCACTGGCAATCAATAAATCCAAACAAAAGCTAGCAAGCTACCCAGGCTGTTTGGAAATCTGTGGCAGATATCATTGGAACTCAAAAAGCAACAGGGCTTCAAGCACTCTGAATACAAAAGTTTCAGGATATTTTCCATAACCTTGAAGAGACCACGGGGCACTCACATTGCTGTTGTGAGTACATGGTAGCCACAGCGCTGGGCCTCAAAGTTGCAATCCACTTTCCGGAGAAGAATAGGTACCGATATCTTAGTCTGAGTTTCCATGTTGCATGGTAAGAGTGCAGCATTAATTCCCATGCATGAATTATGGAGGCAGACATGATGAGTATGATTATAAATTCAGGATAAGTGAACAAATGAGTTTTGAAATGCGAGAATGCTGATTTGCACAATAAGAGACATGTTAGCATTCTGTGTGGTATGGTAACAGCACATGCAGATAAAAGCATTACAATATCTGTATTTTTAGCTCTGTCCTCTTCACAATTCCTACCTAGCACGTTATGTAACGCTAGCATGTTATTTGATTTCCTTCTATTCCCAGTGACATTACATGGTAATGCAGTAATGAGAAAAAAGAAAATCTCATGTAGACACAGCTGAGGAGAGAAATATCAAAACTGTGCATTAACCAAGAGAGATTTGGAAAGCTTCCCAATAAAATGAAAAGTGAACTTTGGCCTTTCAAGAGCTCACTGATAAAAGAGTCTAGATATTTGGTGGATTTATGATAAAGAAATGGTTATGTTGAAATACTGTTACTGTACATGTTCAAGTAGCATTACTAACTCCCTAGTATTCTGAAATGTTATGTTCAAAATACAGCCTTTTGAAATACTGTGAGACCAAAAGGTCTAAAGAGTTATGAGGGGAACTTACTGTCCATTCTTTAATTTGCTTGCCACAAGCATCCTTTCTATTGTTTAAGGGTCTGTAAACATAAAGACTTGAATTGTACGCTGTAGGGTCAGCTCTTGCCTGCAAACTGTATTTCCAAATCATAGTTTTACAACCTGTAAGGCAGCCAGTAAACTTGTTTGAGGATGTCTGTGATACAGAAGGGACAGGGTTTTATTAGTGCCCATAATAGTCAGTTCTTTATAGCAACAAGTATAATTATTTACAGCAGAAGGGTCAATTTCAGTTTCATTGAGGGAACAGTACAATAATTGCTTATGCTGTAAAAATGCTGTAATTCGTTTTTGTTATGCAGTAGAACTTGTCCTTGGATTTTTACTGTGACTTAAGTTAGAATTTATGGTACATGTTGCCTAGGCATGTGTGCTGCAGCTTCACATGTCCTGCTGATTTGTTCAGAAATTTCCATGGTCCTTTTACTGTGATTTCTCACATAGTCCCTGGGCAAAAGGGGCATTGATCTTTGATTTCTTGAAGTAGTAATTTTTGTCACTGAGAACCCAGCACATAATGCTATCTGTCATTTAGCAATGTGATTAATAAAAATTAATCTATGATAAATAAAGCAAGCTAGAGCAATTCCAGAATAAAAGATAATAGATTATTCCATATCTCTGAAGAGATTATTTTTCAGTTTCATAACTCACCAATACTTTCTCAAGGGTTTTGGTTACAATTAACAACTGAAAAATTTGCTGTGCTGTTATGAGGCTCTGCTTTTTTTTTTTTTACCCCCCTTCTACATGCTGGCCTTAAGTAGGATGCAGTGGAGACCATATATTTGCATAATTCCTAATGATAGTCTTCTCTATATTGCTTACCTCTCATTCTGACAGTGTGATAGTCCAGTTCAGCTAGACTAGCTCTCTGCTAACATCCTTTCGACCACTGGGTTTTTCCAGTCTCCGGGGTGAAGGCTGAAATCCAGCAGCAATTCAACTGGTGAATCATAAGCTCTTGGAACTCATACCCTGTTTTGCTGGCTCTAGACCGCCAACTTCAGTCAGAACTGATAAAACATGTTTTTCTTAAATCTACTTACTAAAATGAACAGCTCGGTCTCTGAGTATGCAAGGAACAGAACACTGTCATTTTTCCATGATTCCTTTCCAAGGAATGGCTACTTAGCGCCCAGTTTAGCCCACTTAAGTTCAGACTTCAGGCATGCATATTTACTAGTGAATTTTGTATGCCCTGTACCATTCTCTGGTACTGAGGCCAACTGGCTGAGAAGAGTCCATGTTCATACTGCTGAGCTCCCAGGCGCAATGACCACCTACAGACTGCCAGTTGGGAACGGGCTCTGATTCATGTCTAGAAATTTTGGGGAGAGTGGTAGCTGGCTGGTGCCAAAGCCCTGCTGGGGACCTTTCAAACCATTTGACAGGGAGGATGGTGTTGCATTTCTCTATTCAATCTCCTGTTACGCATATAGCTTAGGTGGATTTTAGGCAGGTCAGTGTTAGCAACTCTGAGCCACCAGCCTGTTCTCAGGTGTCACTATGTTCTCAGTAAACCAGTAGAAACCTCTAACTAGGAGCACAAGGTTCCTAAAGCTCCTCCTACACAAGCGAGAGACCTGAAGTCCTTGTTCCTTTCCCACAGGACTTGTAATGTGTTATATTTTAGATGGTCATTGAATAAAACCAGAAATAACGGACAGAATGAGTCTCCATTTGATTAAACATGAATGCTCTCCTGGTTCTCTGATTCTTCTTGTATTTCTCACTGCATGCTAGGCCAGCCACAGCAGGCGACCAGAGTAACACTGTTCCGATGGCTGGGGGGTGGGAGCAGTATGGTGAAAACCTCTCAGGTTGAAAACAATATTGAACCCTGTCCTCCAGTCTGAGAACATGCTCAAGTCATTAGGTTATTGTGGAAAAAGCTGGCGTGAGTGTCACATCTCACATGAGACATTTGTATCCTAAGCAGATGTAGACCTGTATAGTAAAACCCTAAATAAAGTGCCTTTCAGGTCTTTAAATGTAAGCATCTACTTCTGGCTGAGTTTAGGTAGTTCCTCAGTTATGGGCACATTGATCACCCCATAGAGACAGTATGAGAGGTACAATCCCACTTTCATCTCAGAGTAGCCCTCTGGAGTTGTAAAGAGACATGTTTCTCTCTCCCACTGAGTGTGTAGGGGGCTCAAGTGTATTTCTGGGCACTTGCCTTGAGAGAGAGAGAGGTGTTTAATTTAGAGACCATAATGAAAGAGTTAGGAACATCACTGGAAATTACTACATTGCATGATTTTTAAACGTGTACTCACTTTATACATACCTGAGTTCAAATGCAGAACAACCAGAGCACTCCTTGAAAATGTGAGAAAGAGATGCTGTTGCCCTGTGTTTACTGAAGTATGCCAGGGACTTGTTTTCATTTTACTGTGTGCTGTGGAAGTATTGAAGGGGGGGTATGTGAGTCAGCTACATTTCCCCAAGTGGTTGTTGAACAGGATTATGTGGGGATGTACTTTCTGGAGACATTTTAAAGTCATTTTCTGACGATGTGTATCACAGTAGCTGTATGTTACTTTGTACCCACAGTGCTGAGTGACCCATTCTGAATTCCTGTAAAACTGTGGTTAGGAATTGTCAGGCACATATAACCCATTGCTGTCTCTGGGAGCTTTCACTGTTGATCTTACTGTGTATTATGCATGTACACTTCCCATATCCTTAATGTCAATGTGAAATTAGATTTTCTGCTGTGGCTTGTCATCTCACTACAGTTCTTTTGTTTTCGTGGAGGTTTGAATCTCATCGGTATTTTTGCTCTCAAGTGCTGGATGCCGAAGTGAGATGTCCCAAGTGAAAAGTATGGAGTCACTTTTAGTGATCGTTCAGCCATTTGACTAATAAGCACTCAAGTCAGTCTTGCAGGTCATATTGGAAGCCATAGCTGCTTGGGTCCTGTTAGTACTGAAGCCTTGCCAATGTTGCACATCAATCTTCCTGTGCTTTAGCTATGTTGTATACTTCATATTTTTTGTGGTTCTTGAGATTCAGTTGCTTTTCTTTCATAAGTATTTAAATTAACTATGTATTTTTAAGTGGCTCACAAGAGCTCTAAACCAGTGGCCATGTTATAAGTACATGTTCATTGTGCCGTATTGTGAAGTACTGAATTATCAACTGAGAAGTGACCCAATAACATTCTGCATGTTTTGTTTATAGATATCAAATATAAATATAACACATCATAATCCATTTTGCAGTAAAAGTAGATCCTGCCTGCAGCATTGGATTGAATGCTGCACAGAAAATATTGAATAGCCTTTAGGATTAACCTCCTACAAATAGGATGAGATGCCAAGTTTGCATTTTATGAGCTAATAACAAGGATGCATGTTGTAAGATAGAGGCTCATTTTTGGAAATAAAAGAGGAGAAGAAAGTGTATATTGATGGCTTGTGCTATGACTGTGAAACATCAAAACATGGCATGACTGTGAAGTAGGCAAATAGACCGTACGCAGCAGGTGGGGTTTCCAGCAAAGGTGACAAGCTATAAATGCCATTATTACAAGACACTGGCAGGACCTCATGTGAACTCCTGTGCCTAGTTCTGATCTACCAAGAAATACGAATTTACTAGGACCACGCCAGCAGAGCATTATGGCATAAATGATCATGGAATTGGCAAACCTGTGTTACACATGGAGGGACTGAGAGAACTAGACTTATTTCAGCTAGCCAATTAAGGCCAAGAGAAGACATGGTTGTTTTCTAAAAATACATCAGGGGAATAAACTTCAGAGAGGAAAAAGAACAATTTCAGTTCAGAGAGCATGTAAATAAACAGCTCAAATATAAAGTCTACCCAATGGTGAATTGAAGCTCTGAAACAGGTACAGATATAAATGTCAGGAAGGTGGTGCTAGATAAATGTATAGAAATTATTATGAGATGCAGTATTGTGTGAGAGTTAGTCACACGACACTGTGGTGCCAAAAGTCCCTTTTCAGTTTTCTGTACATAACAACCCCCCAAAAAGCACAAGCTTTTGTCAAGATGCTCACACAGACTAGGGTTTTCTTCATCAGGGAGCCAAAAGTGAGTGGGTTTTTTCTCATAGTTTAGATTACAACACAGAAGTAACCTGTACCATTTTAATTGCCTTTTCCATCGATTCTTTGACAATGGTGCATTTTCATACTGCCATTGACCTCAGGATTTTTTCTTCCAGTATTGTGGTTTTTGAGCAAGTCTATATGAGCCCTTTGTTCACTAGCAAACACTAAGTGGCTGCATTAAAAAAGATTCTGTTACTAATACATAAATGTATGGCAGGAGGACTGTGTTTTCCAGGACAGAGTAATTTGGGGAAATTCCTAACTCTCAGTGTAAATAATATTTGCTTGACCCATTCTGTGCGTACTAAAGCATTTTGTTCATGCGTTGCGAGCAAACAAGTGAATTAAGTAGTATTAAAGGAGGTGAAAGAACAAAGAGGAATGCTACATGGAAAGAGGAAGAAAAGCTATAGATATGCTCCGAGTGAAACACTGTCATTTCCCATACTGGATGCTGAAAGAGTATTCATTTTACTGAACATTAACATGAAAACTTTATTTCTGTTACACTGTTCATTTAAATAGGAAAGGAAATCACTGGCATTTACAACAAGCATCATGACTCTAAAGCATTGCTAAGTAAAAGCTAATCTGCTCAACTGGATTACATTAAATGACATAAAGAAACATTAGAGTCACTTATTGGGCTCTACAACTGAAAGCAGCAACTCTTTAGTCAGGAGCAGTATAAACACCTCAGCCTAAAACAGTCTCAGAGAGCGGTAGGATAGATGTCTAAGGCATTATAAAAATGTTGAATTTAGGGAGAAATTTCCATGGGGAAATCAACAGCAAATGATTTAACCGTGTTCTCACATCTAGAGCTGAAGCTGTTTTCAAGATTCGTCTCGTAGGGTAGTAGAAGCACAAGGCCAAAATCTCATCTGTATTTAACAGTTGTGCTAATCCTGAACTGTGCAGAATCTTTTATCTACGGCCAGATTTCCTGTGGGAAGAGCTGTACAATGTCATGCTGCCAAGGTTTCTATGCCACCTAATCCTACCAGAGTCGTTCCCAGTGCAGGGAGGAGGAAGAGTTATACCTTCACTGACAGAATAGAAGGTCAGCCTTGTATTTATCCACAGAAGTCCTGAGAAACTGGGGACAATGCCACAAAAACTAGCTGTTTTTCTGTATCTGCCTGCATCATTCTGCGCTGCTGATTAGAGTGCCCTGCAGAGCCTTTTTGTAAAGAAGAAAGGATGAAAATGAACACAGACAGTAATCTCCGTTTCCAAATTGCTGGACCAGGACCCACTGCATTTAAGTGGTGGCAAGAGACGATAGCACTGAGAGACGAGAATTTTGTTGTGGTTATTTTTGCTGTGGTCCTGCTCTCCCACAGCAGAGTCGACAGGAGAAAATGTGTCTGTGCTTGACTTGCTTAAGTGATAATGCTAGGCTTTTCAGTTGCAACTGAAGCACAGGCACGCATTGCTTTCCACCAAGTCTCCCATGAAAGCATAGCATGTGGCAGAAGGAGAAAATGGACAAATGAGACAACATCTTAAACCACCGCAGTGGATCTGTTTGAGCTAGTCTCTCTGTGCTCCATGTTGTATCCCCTGGTTGAATAGATTAAAAACTTCATATCCTCTGTGAGTGCTTTAATGAGCAGTAAACAGTTTTAAGCTTTGAATCAAAAAACCTGTTGAAATTGGCTTGTGTATTCATTCAGCTGCCTCAGCAAATATTTTTCTTTCTGTGCTGCACACAAACAAGCAGGTTGCAAAGCATCCTTGAAAAAGGGAGAAAATAAGCATTCTCCCTCTACTTATAAACCACTCATTTTAATACATCTGTTTGCTTAATTCCCCAGCCCAATTCAGTAGTGAGTTTCCAGTGCACAGCTTAGTAGAATATAGAAAGATCTCATTCTTTCTATATTCTAAAGTGTTCTATATTCTATCTTTCTAAAGTGCTAACATTGTATCATTAATCCGTTCGCTGATCTCCTGCTCTAAATACTACTTCTTCATTTCTAAGTAATATCCAGGCTCCTTGATCAATTTGCATGTGCATATTATTTTGCATTCATAAAAAAGAGCTGTGCAACTTGCCATAGTTACACACGTGAATGTTGTTGCATATGCAGAGTGTCCACACCTTGTGGACGCTCTCCAGGGCATAGTCACAGCATTGCAGGAGTTTGTGGTTTACTAGAAAATATTGAAGTAGAATATTGCTTACTTGTAATCAGTTTTTCTTAGTAGGAGTGATTTTTTTTTTAATTTGTAAACCTCTGAAGATATTGCAGTGTATGTGCAGATCTTTACGTTGCGATTTTAAATCTATAAGCTGTATGTTTGGTTTTCTTACCTTTTGCAAACTGTGCATCCTTAGGACTTTGCAGAGAACAGAATGAAAACCACTGCGCTAGGATGCAGTGTCTTATACAATAAACATAAATTGGGAGTGGAATACAGGAGAATGAGCAATAGTGTATCTTATCATTTATGTACAGATTTAGATCTGAGGAAATCTTCCTCTTCTTTAAGAACATCACATTATTTCTCAAGGTATTTTTTTCATTATTCATATACTTTATCTTTGTGTAGCTACTGACCTTTTTCAGGGCTATTGAGGAAGAAACCTGTGGTTTGCAAGTGGCCCCTGAAATGACTCAGGCAGGCTCTTATATGAAGACTGCCTCTTTATCTGTTACTCCATTCCTTTTATTTCCAGTACAGTATTTTATCATGTTATATCCAGCAACTCTGAACATTGTAGAATGATAACAACATAGTATAGTATTTCTTAAAAAAATACTTGAATCTCAAAATTATTTAGTGGAAATGACATAACACATTCATCCCATGTAGATTTAAAGAACTAGTAATGTCACTGTTAGCTGGGAGTCTGCCTTCCTGTTTTCTTGGGAATCCAAGTGAACTGGTCATTTAGACCTTGCTAGATTGATTTTCTACCTAATTTGTGAAGACTGGGTATTAGCATTGTGTCATAGTCTGTAATGAGAAAAATAACTAGTTTGTTTCTTTGCACCCTGCCTTATGTAGCAGGAAAGAACCAGGTGGAATCTGATGGCTCAGGCACCGTCAATGACTTTGCTGAAGCTGAAAGTGTGTTGTAATGAATCTTTCCGTGCTAGTCAGACCTACAATTTGCAAGCAGTAGTGAGCTTTCTTTGAATATCAGAGAGTCAGGCATACACTTTCAGAAATGCTACTACTGATTCTGATAAGATGGGCTGTGTGATCTCACAGGTTCCTGCATATTGGTTTGCATGGGTTCAGACTCCTGGAATTTCCTTTTGTTTCTTCCTCATTGATCTGTATTTCAGTACCATTGTGCATCAATGTTTTCTTTCTCTGCGATAGATTGAAAAGAAAGGATCAGTCAGATCTGCCATGGCTTTCAGTTTTGAATATTTTCTTCAGATCCCCTCTAACTTCGTTCTTTTTTAGACTAAATTATTTTAGACAGTTTTGCTTTCTTTAATTTCTTTTAATCGGTGACAAGGCTTTATTCCTTTTTCCATGCTTTCGAGTTGTTTTATAAATTGGCCTTGGCAACCTGAAAACTGGTGAGTTAAATGGTGTAATATTGGCTTATAAAAGCACCTCGCTTGCTGTACCAAGATATTTTTATCTCGTATTCATGAACTTATCATTTTTTGTGTTCTTTTTAAAAAGAAATTAAGCAAAGAACATAAAGCTGATTAAGAAGCTCTGAAATGGTCTTTGGATTGTTCCAAGTATCATAAATGTAAATCCATTGAAAGTATGTTTTCTGGCTTGGTACCAAAATATATTGCCATAGTTTCAGCAAAATTTGGTGAAATAGAAAACACTGTTAATAGAAAACACAGTTCTTCAGACAATGAAAATCTTATTTTATGATATAATGGCACATTTTATCCTGCAGTAATAGATAAGATTGCTCAGTTCTCATGATTCGCTACTATGCATAGGATTTCAAGGTCATATTATTTGATTTGGACTGACTTTGGCTCACAGTTGTGCTTGTTTACAATCTGGTCACATTCTATTAAGTCTTTGGTAATTCATCTCACTCCACACTCAGGTAAATCAAACAGATGAACAGAAATGTATTTATTAAGAAGTCTTAAAATAATTTATATTCCACTGCTGGTATTTAAAAAAAAAAATTGGCTTTCTAAGATGGTAGGACCACATCTGCTATAGTTTGGTGTTGAGAAACTGCCAATCTGACTGAAACGAAGACTAGTAGAATCAACTGCTAGTTCTTATCTATTTTTATACCATATAAGGTGATAATTTTGCATACTGTGTATGATATCTAACCTTTAATTATAATTGCTGTGTCCTTGTGCTTGTTACAAATTTCTAATTACTAAATTGCAATGACATCAAAGAAAAAATGCTCAGATAAAGAAATCTTTAAATTAGTTAAGTCAAAAAAATCAGCGGCAAAATCTTTCATCTTGACCTAATTTACTTGAAATTCTATGCCTGATGTGAAGATTAATAACAGGTGGCCTTTTAGGGAGCACTCAGCTTGAGTCTAATGTTCTAGTTGTTCTTTTATTATCCCAAACCTCTATAACTAAAGGATTTTTTCACCCTGCCCTTTGTTCACAATATGGGACTGTAATTGAGTTCATATTTCTCACCCAACCTTTCAGCTGTAATTAATATTTTATTAGATCAGATTTTATCACTAAATAGCCTAGCAGCAGGGTATTGAGCCACACACACGCTCCCACACATGCGTACACACACAAAAGTGATAGTGACTTATTGATGCCAAGCAAGTTCCATGTAATGAGTTATGGTTGAGAGAATACAAAATACATTCGTGGTACCCAGCTAATATTCCAAAGCAATTTAGGACCGATTTTATCTTGATCAAACCAGGACAAAGAGAAATTAAAGTTACAAGAATGAAATATTCAACGCTGTGTTATTATATCAAACATGTGGCATCTAACAAAAATTGTCTGTGCAAGACCAGCTATTACCTGTTTTCATTATTATATTTTATGAGCAAGAATGGTTTAGGTCATACGCTTTTTGTGCTAAGAGTTACACACTGTTCTCTGAGCTTTGCTAAGCACGAACACCTCCACAGCATGACAGTTGTAAAAATCTGAGCCTTTGAGTTGCTACGCTATTTGTTCTTTAAACTGGAAAAAAACAAAATGCCTTCCTTTCACTGCACTGCGTACTGAGGGGTTTTTTGTTACTCTAAACTACTCCAATGGAAAGAAAGTGTTTTTAATACAAATTTTGAAAGATGGAGGCAGTCTTATCATATAAATAACTGTAAACAAGATTGGAGGAAATGTTTCCTAAAGCTAGATAACTTTGATGATCAGTGGTTTTCATTATAAAAGCCTCCCACATAATTTGGAACTAAGTGGCATTCCTGTTCCCGGCAGGATTTTACAGAAACCTCCCTCCTTCTCTGCCTCTCCCTCTCTGTCTCTCCCTGTTCTCCTCTGCATCCCTCTCTCTCCCCACCTCCCTCTCACCCTCTTCCCCCTTCCCTCCTTTCCTCCCTGCTTTCAATATGTGATTGCTGGAAAAAAATACTCAAGACAGAGGTCACCAGCAGGATAGTGTAGAAGAAGCTCTATACTTGAAATGGTTTGTTAATTCTTTGATATCAGCAGAAATAGCCTCTTGAAACGTATCTCCGCAACATTTTTTTTTAAATTATTTTTATTTGTTTGTACACTACAAAGCCATCCAGATAATGAGTAGGCCCATCTTCCCCAAGGGAGAGCTCTGTTGTAGAGACGAAGAGGAGCTAAGCCTCTTAGCTTAGATGGCCAGGAGAGGAATTACAATGTGCTTCTGGTTACTGAAAACCATAGTCTTACTGCAGTAGGAAGGGTGGCCTAGAAGATACAGCACTGGGGCTCGATGCAGATGGGAGCATGGTTTTATTTCTGGTTTGGGTAGGGACAGTCTGTGTAGCTTTCTGCAAATCAATACATCATGCTCTCTCCATTCCTATCTCTAAAATTGAAATAAATGGAAATAGCATTTTCCTCTCTAAAGGAAAAGAGGAAAATATATCTATGTAAGGTTGTGAACAACTTGGCAATGGTGAGGGGTGTCGTAATAAGCAGCTGTATGTATAGCTAACTGTCTGGAGAGAATTTTTTTTTTTTTTACTCACCTCTTCCATGATGCCCACCAGAAGATCTCAGAATAGTGGCTTGGTGGAATATTTTGTGGAATTATTATCCTCACAATCCATCCCTGGTTTTCTATCATTTTAAAGCCATGTTGTGAGGAGACTACAACAGAAGTAGGAGGCATCCCTATTTTATACTGCTCTGTAGTGAAGTCAGTCTCAAAGCCCTGGAGAATCTGTTCAGTTTAGACCAGCATCATTTCTGTTAGTGATACTGTTGCTTGGGCTTTAAATTAAGAGCATAAAGCCTTGTGGAATGAGATCAATAGTATCTGGTGTCTAGAGG
The DNA here is from genome assembly GCF_035582795.1 of Mycteria americana. Classification (NCBI taxonomy): domain Eukaryota; kingdom Metazoa; phylum Chordata; class Aves; order Ciconiiformes; family Ciconiidae; genus Mycteria; species Mycteria americana. The sequence goes on along the minus strand of NC_134366.1, from coordinate 119,284,250 downwards.
GACTGAGTCCTTACACGCATAGGAATAAAACTTGTTCACTGGTAAAATGAAGAAAGGAAGTACTCCTTTCTCCTGGATTGTGTGTGCTATATAACATATCCAAGATAAGAATTAAACTTTCTGGAACATAACTAAGTTAAAGTTTACACCTGCTTTTATCGTAGTTTCCTAAGAAAACAAGGCTTATGTATCACACTGTTTACCTGTCTGTACGTTCCTTCCTTCCCTCATTAATATTGGACATTTTGGAAATTTTCAAGCACATATGAAATAGTTTAAATGTTACATAAATAGTAAGTTTCTCCCACATTTTGGAATCTCTGGGTACAGAGGAAAGACCCAGATTAACATCTATGCTGAAGGATAGGCTGTGTTACGGTGTGAACTAGTTAGTTCATTTCATTTGGTCCGTCAGTAGAGAGCTACAATTCACGTACCAGCAAGCCCATATGATGTAGCCCAGAAGCAGCCACAGCATGTGTTGCCTCTTTTCCAGCCAGTATTTGGGAGATACTAAAAGGAGCTGAGCATATTGAGGGTGGGAGCTGCGTATCACAGATGATGTGTGGAATATAGATGGGATTACGGCATGTTCTTGGGTACACATTCTGAACTTCTCGCTGTAAAACTTGTAGTGTCTTAGTCTATTTATAAGGCTTTGAAGCATCTTCTGTTTCAAATGGCGTTTTAAGAATCCAGTACCGGATCAATGTAAATGGGATGTTGTTGTCCCATATACATGAAAGAGATATCAGCAGAGAAATTTTATGTTTGCCAAAAATATAATGGTGACATAGCTATTAGGCTATCAGCTTATGTATTTATGGAAGATGCCAAGTATCAGTTGGTAGAGCAGTTCAAAACATACTCAGTAGATCATCATGAGTGTAAAGAGATCTTGTAGCAGTCATTCTTGGGTAAACAATCCCCCCCCGCTCCGGTCTTATAAAAATATATGGTATGATATCATACCTATATTATGAAATATAGTAATTTTATAAATTACATGCAATATGTTTGTAAAAGGTATTTGATTTCCTAATATAGTTATGAACATATTGCATATTTGCATGTAATTTATAAAAAGTAGCTGTCTGTAAGTTGTTGCAAAATGCTTTGTTTAAAGTATATCTGTATTAGATAGACTTCATCTTTCCTCCTACTTCTTTTTCTTTCACTTCTTATTTATCAAAGGTGATGGTACATCTCAACCTGTTTTCAGTATATTATCTGTTCTTTTACTTTCCTTTTGTTTTCTTCTTCTCTCCCTCTCTACATTCCTACCCTGTGTAGTCTTTTATATGTTTCAATCTTTTTCTGGTTTTGTTTGCTTTACAATCTTAAGTGTTTCAATCTTTTTCTGGTTTGTTTGCTCAGTATTTCTTTAGCTTTTCACATGCACAGTTACTTATCTGCAAACTAAAACTATTTAAATGTTTCCTTACAGTCTCTTCATTCTAAACATTTTGTTTCCTACAAAAAAAATAAATACACTGCCAAATCTCTGGTGCCCTCCTTAGCTTGTCACTTGTAGTCTGTATGTGGCACCTATATCTCGTTGATACAGTATGGAGCACATTAGGGGAGATATGTAATTAAAGGTGTCTTTTGCTTGTCCAGCAAATACACAGTTAATAGCTGAAAGAATTTATAAATATAGAGCCAAATGCTCTCTTGCCTTGTATTACTTACACCTGTAGAAAATGACTTTGAAGTCAGTGTGAAACAGTACTATTATAAGTAGGTTTAATTTTATTTGCATTTTGCACTCACTTTGTTCTGTGCAGGAGTACAGAATACATACAAAATCTATATATTTTCTTGACATTCGTGAGTTTGAAGAAAAAGCAGCCAAATACATGAATCCATATTAAGTATGGAGAGCACAAGCCACAGAGGGGTTGTAAGTGGTTCAGAAAAAGTATGTTTCTGATCATAGGGGTTTTTTTGTGGCCTGCAGTATTTTAGAACATATTTTTTTCCAGCAGAAGAAATAACAATGAAAAACTTTAACTTCAGAATGACAAAGGAACATGTATGCTTTTCTTTATAGAAAAAAAAAGGGTAGAATTATGTGGTTATTTCTAAGTATGGAGAGTTGCTAATACATTGTCCCTCATCAAACTGATCGTATCAGTATAGAGTAGTAGTCAGTCCCTTGGGGAGTGGGGGTGGGGCAACTTTATTTCAGGATTAAGGAATTTCAGGTGTAGAAACAGTTGTGGAGACACAGTTGTGTCCTTGTCATCCTGTTGTAATCCTGACAGTCTCTTACACTTGCATACCAGTATGGTAGTATCACTCCCAAGTCCTGGTTGGGCACCAGTATTAAATAATTAGAAATAATTAACCATGGAGCTGTATACCCAGGGAAGAAAAAAAAAATAATTTCATCAATATTTATTAAGGATTTGGGGGGTTTGGAGGGTTAAGAGAACGGTTTTGATTCCCTTGCCAGTCAGTGAATCTCAGTTAACAGCAGACCAGGCTATTGTGCCACAATCATTGTTGGCATTATGTCTAACCACACTTATATATGTGTTGATCAAATGGTTCTTACCAATTTTAATACACTGTTTCAGTAGTAAACTAATACTTGCTTTGAATAAGAGTAGGTTAGCATATGTATTGAATTTATTGATTTTTGCAAAGGATGGACTGGACAAAGTTAAAACTACAGTTCATCATCATGCTATGTGTTTTAAAACAGAATACAGATTATCTACTACCACTTACATGTTGGCAATCTTTTATTATACTTCTAAAACAGAAGTGTTACAAACTGAAATCCTTAAAAGATTTTTTTTCTCTCCCTCTCCTTCTCTCTCGGTTTATTTACTAACAAAACAAAGTTATATTTTGAGTCATCATTTATGATAACTGAATATAAAGGCAGAAACATTTCACAAACATTTCGTGAATGGTACATGATTGCCTGTGATTACAAGGCTGAAGATCTGCTGGACATTCTCTGCCCCTGACGTAATGTGCTTAAATTCTCTAAAACAGTGAATCTGTATACTAGGAAATAAGGCAAAAAATTAAATACACTGTGTCATCAGGGCTAGGTGGCACCCATCCGGCCACTGGAAGGTGGAAGGAGCGTGCGTCATTGTCTCCTTTTCCTTTCTTGCAGATATTCTTCTAAGAATTTTTGGACCCCAGGTTCTGACATCTCTCTTAAATCCTAGAGAGTCCAAACTCACAAAAGATAAATTTATCAGTTCTTCTGTGATGAACTTACGGTGGCCATTGCTTTACCACTTTCAGAGCCCATCTGACTCTTCTGCAATTGAGTTATTATTACGTAACAAGTGTTTCCCTTCTCAAGGGAATTATATGCATTGTCACATCCTCCCCTGGTGATTGTCCTTGGAGGAAAGAACAAGCAAAATGTCTTTAACTTCCAGTGACATAATGCTCCCCATATGAGAACTGTTGGGATTTCCTGTATAAATCCATAGGAATGCTAAGGAGAGGTTTGCTTGGTTGTATTTTTCCCAGAAAATCCCCTTTGTAAATACTGACTTTTAAGTCTTTGAGACTGTCCATACAGAAGAGTTGGGCAGTCACAAAGCAGCTTAGGAGTTTTACATTAAAAACCAGATACTGTTCCCCAATGGACTTGGGTCTGTGAAGATAAAGCTTATTATGACACCTGAGAATTTACATTTGGCAGTATCTCTAGGGGCTGAACCTAAGCTGTCTTATCTCCTCCTTTACAGCTGTTTAGGTATTTCTGGTTTGATTGATCTGAGAAGTAGGGCTCCTTGCATGACAATGGAGGTGCTGTATAATAGTCCCTCTTGTGTTCACTCCAAGTCTGATTCTGAAAGATTTGTGGCTTTCTCCAATTTGACTTTTCCCATGGGCTGGAAATTTCAGGTGCCAGTAATAGTGTTTCCTGAGAACAAAGACAGACCCTGCCTTGGAGAATCTAACCAGACTTATCTCTTGACTTGCAAAGCCAGTAAATAAAACTGTGTGTAGAAGTAGAATCATTCCATTCAAGTTTCGACAAGCTACTAGCACAAAGTATTTTCTTTTCTGAGTCCCTTTCCTACACTTTGGAAGCACCAACTGTCCCGCAAACTTAGAAACCTGCCAAAGTTTCTGGACCTTTTGTTTGCATAAAACATTCTGACTTCAACTAAAGATGCAAAAAAAAATTTATAGGAATTTAAGACTCCCTTCACTCACAAAAAGAAAAGGCAATACACCTTTAATGCTGGTACGTCAAGCACTTAAATGTGTCCAGTTGCAAGAATTTTGATTGCTTCTGTGTTGCCAGTATTATTTGCAACATTGCCTAATTCACCTTCTTTTTTCCCCTTTATAAATTACAGAGTCACAGAATCACAGAATCGTATAGGTTGGAAAAGACCTTTAAGATCATCGAGTCCAACCGTAAACCTAACACTACCAAGACCACCACTACACCATGTCCCTAAGCACCTCATCCAAACGTCCTTTAAATACCTCCAGGGATGGCGACTCAACCACTTCCCTGGGCGGCCTGTTCCAATGCTTGATAACCCTTTCAGTGAAGTAAAATTTCCTAATATCTAGTCTAAACCTCCCCTGGTGCAACTTGAGGCCATTTCCTCTTGTCCTATCACTTGTTACCTGGGAGAAGAGACCGACCCCCACCTCACTACAACCTCTTTTCAGGTAGTTGTAGAGAGCAATAAGGTCTCCCCTCAGCCTCCTTTTCTCCAGGCTAAACAATCCCAGCTCCCTCAGCCGCTCCTCAGAAGACTTCTGCTCCAGACCCTTCACCAGCTTCGTTGCCCTTCTCTGGACACGCTCCAGCACCTCAATGTCTCTCTTGTAGTGGGGGGCCCAAAACTGAACACAGTATTCGAGGTGCGGCCTCACCAGTGACGAGTACAGGGGCACGATCGCTTCCCTGGTCCTGCTGGCCACGCTATTTTTGATACAAGCCAGGATGCCATTGGCTTTCTTGGCCACCTGGGCATGCTGCTGGCTCATATTCAGCTGGCTGTTGACCAACACCCCCAGGTACTTTTCTTCTGGGCAGCTTTCCAGCCACTCTTCCCCAAGCCTGTAGTGTTGCATGGGGTTGTTGTGACCCAAGTGCAGGACCTTGCACTTGGCCTTGTTAAACCTCATACACTTGGCCTCGGCCCATTGATCCAGCCTGTCCAGGTCCCTCTGCAGAGCCTGCCTACCCTCCAGCAGATCAACACTCCCGCCCAACTCGGTGTCATCTGCAAACTTACTGAGAGTGCACTCTATCCCTTAGTCCAGATCATTGATAAAGATATTAAACAGAACTGGCCCCAACACAGAGCCCTGGGGAACACCGCTTGTGACCGGCCACCAACTGGAGTAAACTCCATTCACCACCACTCTTTGGGCCCGGCCGTCCAGCCAGTTCTTTACCCAGCGAAGAGTACACCCGTCCAAGCCATGAGCAGCCAGTTTCTCCAGGAGAATGCTGTGGGAAACCGTGTCAAAGGCTTTACTGAAGTCTAGATAGACAACATCCACAGCCTTTCCCTCATCTACTAGGCGGGTCACCTTGTCATAGAAGGAGATCAGGTTGGTCAAGCAGGACCTGCCTTTCCTGAATCCATGCTGGCTGGGCTTGATCCCTTGGTTATCCTCTACATGCCGTGTGATGGCACTCAGGATGATCTGCTCCATCAGCTTCCCCAGTACCGAGGTCAGGCTGACAGGCCTGTAGTTCCCCAGGTCCTCCTTCCGGCCTTTCTTGAAGATGGGCATCACATTAGCTAATCTCCAGTCAGCAGGGACCTCCCCAGTTAGCCAGCACTGCTGGTAAATGATGGAAAGTGGCTTGGTGAGCACATCTGCCAGTTCCTTCAGTACTCTCGGGTGGATCTCATCAGGCCCCATTAGATCTTAGTATATTACTTTAACAATACTTCCATTGTTGTTGGCTTTGGTACCGCAGCCTTAATTTGGAGGTTTTGTTTGGTCTGTTTGTTTTTCTTTACTATAAGTTCTGTGTTTTCATATCTGAACCTTATGTTCATGCAAGGTTTTTTTTTAAGCTTCTTCATTTTTTTCTCATTTTAGAAGCTATAGCAGGCAAGGCTGTATCTCACTTAAAGCCCAGAAAATCTCTGATCTCCTAAATAAAATGTTCCTGAAATAGAGGCGGCTACCTTGAACACGCTTCTCCATCATTAGTAGGCATATTCATTTGTCCTTTTGCTAATCAAAAACTCCCTGGTCTTACTTCTGTTCCATAAACTCCAAGTTTATGGAGTCATTGATCTAATCCCTACCCCACCTGTAACAATGCCAATTCACTCTCAGAAAAAAAAAAGAAAAAAGAAAAAAAAGAAAACAAAATTCCAAACTCATACAGATTGCTTCCTTTCTATTGCTTGGACAACAAAAGTCACCCCTCCCAAATAAACTACCCATTTTATGTTCTTTCAGACTGCCCTTGTCATGAGCCCGTACCCTCCCTAGGAACAACTAATACTGCACCCACTTCTTTCAGCCTATAAATGCTGATCTTGAATATAGCAATGGTCTCTGTTTGCTATGCAGACAAAACACAGTTGAACAGTGTCTGCTTCCTCCTTTGACAAAATGTGCAAAGTTCTACAGTGGTCAGAGGTCAGGACTACTGTTCAGCTGCTTCTCTGGCTTCACATCTGTACTGAACAGGACTGCACATGGAGTATATTTTGTTCGGTATATATTATGTGTTGCTAGAATTCCTGACCCACTGGCAAAGCCTATGTAGCTATGATGGTGAGACACCTGCTAAATTGGGAATTGTCATTATCACCTTTCTTTAATGCCACCTGTAATAAATACACAAACTCTTGCTCAGTAGGAGGAGAGTTAGTGGCAATTTCTTGTAGCCTTCTTCTATTTGCCTGCTAACTGTAAATTATTAATTCCTGTCCTTTAAAGAGTAATTTGTCTCTTCCATTTCAATATATGGTTTACATATAATTTCTAGTACTGTAAAATTTTAAGTTATAGGATGAATTACAAGAATCTAGTGCAACATAAGGGCAGGAAAAGATAGATCAAAATCTCCAATGTTAATCTATGTGGATATGCTTTGAACATGTCGGAGACAAATGATGACAGAGATGAAGAGGAAATCATGTTGCAGATTATATTAAAAAATTGCCCAAAGATTGTCTTTTTTTAAAGAAGCAGTGTTAAATAATAAACTGTTACATAACGTACAATGAGCAAAGATATATGAAACTTTGGATGCAAAACATGAACGAAACAACTGATATTTTTTAAAAGTGCATATGACTTAAATGGAAGTACAACAGAAGAACTTTCAGTGTCTACACAAATATCGGTGAAATAGTGGGGACCTTATAGACTGTTATGGTTTGAGCAATCAAGTTCTTCATGTACATAAAACTGAGATAACAAGGTGGGGTTTGGGTTTCTTAATTTTGCCATCTATTGGAAATTTGGTGTTTTAGTAGAAGAATGCAGTGAAGTGATTCCAGCATATAGATAAATAGGGCTATGGGAATAAGTAACTGAAATAATGCTTAATATGTAGATTAAAGGTTATTCTATTGTTTGAATCTGTTAGCATTAAAACAAAGCAAGCACGCAAGTCGAGATACAGAAATAGATCTATAAAAAGTACCAGTTATATATGTTTATAATAAAGCATGAGACTAAGAAGAGACTTACTATCATGAGGAGAAAACTTCCAATTAGGCTCTACAGTGTCACCATAACAGTCTGCAGAGATAGCCCACCAGTTTACACAGCTGATCAGGGCACTGTTAGAGGAGCTTAACAGCTTTTCAGGCTTTGTACATTTCCTAGGAAAGAAACCCCTTTTTTTCCAAGGATAATAAAAAAAGAAGGCCTTGAAGAGGTTTTAGTTCAATGTGTTCAGTTTCCAAGGCATTGGAATTCTATAGTAGAACTCTGTAACATGAATTATACTTAAATTACATTTCTTTCCTTCAGAAAGATCAATCTAAGTTCTACCAATAGCCAATATGGTTTCAGCACCTTTCACGGTAGTGTAGATTTTATTTTTTGGATTACAGGTAGGAAGACTTTATTCTCTGAAATGTAGAGATGTGGAAAAGGAATAATGCAAATTCAAACAAGCAGGAAATTGGTCTAATACCTAAGAGGAATAATAGAGTCCTGGTGCAGTGCTAGCTCAATTCACTAAGCTTGAACCCTTTTCAAAGTAGGCAATTCAGCTGTTATGTATTAAAGAAAGCAATTTTAACATTAAGAATTAGAGGAAGCTTTTGGATTATAATTGTAATTGGGGTAATTTTGTAAAATTCATTAGCAAGATGATCTCATTTGTACAAATGTAAAACATATCACTCATAAAGTTCTGTCAGGTTTCCGTTGACCCAGGTGCTTAAAACATGTTAATTTACATCAGAGAAACAGGAGTGTGTGGAAACTGGGCAGCAGATAGGATTTAGTTATTTTTCATTAGCACTTGGACTTTGATAAAGGGGAACAGAAAAGAGCTGCTTGACCTTTTAGTGCTTAAATTAATAAAGAGCAAATAGATTTGAGGTCTAGATGCTTGCAAATCTAATTTGTCTTGTGGAGTAAGGATGAAAAGACATTTTAAGTTTGAAATTGCTCCAGTCAACTTAGTTCTTTCTTTAATGTATCTGAAGATGAATAGATGGCAGGCATTTAAAATGTAATATACAAGGAGTAGTGCATGTAGTATAACTAACATGAATTTGCCAGAGGAAAAGGAGCATTTTAATGACAGATTTGTTTCTAAAATATCTACAATCTTTAGCTTTAATCACTGAGTGAAAAATGAAAAGAATCCTCATTTCAACCAGGACGGAAACAGGTCATATTACCTTGTCTGGTCTGAGGTCCCTCTTATATTCAGTCTGGCTGCAATAAGAAAGGTAACAATACTCTCCTGAAGGCGACAGCCAAATAACTTAGTTTACTATCCATCATGCTTTAATGAAACTGAGGGATTCTTATCTTTGCTGTGGTATTAGGCAAGTGTATCTAGCTTCACTGCCTTGCAAGAATAGATGTTTACATCACCTTCTACTTTTTTTCCAATACTCCATTTAAATTCACAAATGGTATTTATTATAGATTCATTGTAAATTAGTAGTTAGAGGCAGCAACATGCTCTCTTCAAAGTACCTTGGAATCCCAGTTCTAAGCAACTGTGTTTTGCTCTATAAAATTAACTGCTAAAATCATGTCAAACATTGATTTCGAAGAGAAAAAACAAGTTTGTAATGTAGATATTTCATGGCTAGTTTTTACAGATCAATTCTCTTAGGATCAAAGAAAGGTTGCCATGTATTGACCTTCATTTACTACTCAGAATGGAATTAATCAACTAATAAAAATCTTTCTGCTAGATGTGTAGACTTCGTTGCACAGAGTTGCAAAATGTACAGACAGCGGCCTTCAAGAGGACCCTCAAGACGTTTGTTAGTCTCCCTGGCTGTACCAAACTTACACATGGTTAGATTTCTGTGTGGGGTTCAGCATCAGATTAAAATATGTAAATTCAGGTGTCCACTTGTAGATGTCTACATGTGAGCTGAGTATTTAGTTATTATAGTCAGTGGAGCCTAGAATGCAATTAAGTTGACCCAAAAGTAGATACCTCCTCACTGGTCAGGTCTTTAAGATCTGTTGCCTGTACTGAGTAGCTCTCCAATGACTGTAATAGGAGTTTACAGATGTATAGACATCTTCATGAAGACACTTAAATTTAAGTGTCTTAACATTAAACTAATTCTCCACCGTGGTGAAAGTCTAAATCAGGCAGAGGCAGAGGTATTAAGCATACTCAGTGTTAACTTTCTGGGCATTTTTTGTGAGTATAGGAAGTGCAGCATCTCCTACTGGAGATGCTAGATCTTAAAAACGTGGTGAACAGGGTCTGTTGCACATGATCGGTAGGTCTGGTAGAAAAACAGTAAGATGGCCAAGAGAACTGGCTTTCTTCTGCCTCTTGGTGATGTTCAGCTATGAAGGCTCTGCAGACCTAGCATCGTGCTGTCATAGAATCATGAAGTCATCGAATGGTTTGGGTTGGAAGGGGCCTTTAAAGATTGTCTAGTCCAACCCCCCTACCATGGGCAGGTACATCTTTCACTAGATCAGGTTGCTCAAAGCCCCATCCAACCTGACCTTGAACAGTTCCACTAATGGAGCATCATTCAAGCACACAGCATTATCTAAACGTGCAAAGGCAGCTCAAGTGTAGAAGCAGTATGTTAGTCTGGTTGTGCACTGAGTCAGTAAGGCTCAAGAGAGTGCAAGAGCTGGAGAGCTCTATGCCAGCGCTCAAAGCAGCTTGAGTCTAGCAGAGCCCCAGCAGGCGCAGGAGCTCACTGGCTATGAGCTGCCTTGGTGACTGCACAAAGTCATCTCTTCTATTGCTAAACCAGATTTGTCTTCAGAAGGGGAATAGCCATAGCTGTGCAGTGATATGACTAAGCCAATAAGCCTTGTTGGGTCCAAACTGAGACCTGCAGAGGCCCAGCGCAAGTGTCCCTGTACTTTGGGCAGTCTTCAGTAAAGATAAGCATCTACCTACTGATGACGGAGTGGGAACAGCATGTCAGAAGACTCTGGATATTTCATCTTTAAGAAACATACCCTACCCAGAGACTGTGCTTTTTATGAATTATCAACTTGAAAGATCATAAATTGTTATTAGATGTAGATGATGTGCAAAAATGTGGACACATTGCCGCTTTGACATCAGTTACCTATACTGACTTGCTTACCGGGATTCAAGAATCCAGGAGACAAATAATGATTAAGAATCACTGGTCCCCAGTGAAGCAATAAACTTGCAAGCCAGTCCTCTTTAGAGACATGGACTTCCCACTTCACAAATTTGAAAGCACTGACTCAGGCTTTTACAGCAACTGCAGGGGTATAATGATTACACTGTTTGCATATACAGCAGAAATCACAATTTCTTTGTTCCTGCTTGAATGTCCATAGCACCTTTACAGTGGAGAGGGATGGACTGTTCCCTGTAGGTCCCAGGATGGCAAAGAATGCAAGTGCAAACTGAATTGCTTTGCAGAATGCATAAACACTTAAAAATATGGTTATCTCTAAGATGTGTAAAAGTGCTTTGCCGAGTGAGAATAACTTCCATCAAAAAGTGTTTTATTCTTGCTCAGTAACAGTCAATATGCCACCAAAATGTTAAAAGACTGTAATGTACTCCATGTGTGCTTTTATAAATAGTTATAATGTCAACAGTTAAGCAAATAGTATTCCCCATCTCTTTGTAATTTATTTCTTCATTTTTATCTTACTGCTCATTTCATTTCATTTAGACAAGATAAGCAGGTTAGAGAATGGAATCTATAGCTTTATACTTCTGTGAACAAGATAATACTTAATTCTACATTTTAGCACTAATCAAGCAAGCTTTTTCTTTACAAGAGTTAGAACAAGGAAGTGTTCTGTGCATTTGCTATATGAAAAGCTGTGGTTTGTATGGCTAATACTGTTTTTCCCAAACAAAATGAATTTGTTTGAAAGCATGAATCTATTCCACAAATTCGTACACCTGAATATCAAAATGACATTTTCTTCCCATGTCTTTTGCTTTTAACAGTTCTTTTTTTCCATAAATACTGGTATGCTGTTATGGTTTCAGAATAAGTTGACTGCCTGAGTCTTAAAATAACCTATGTGTTTCTTTTGTTCTTTCCTTTCTACACTCTTAGTGTCTATCAAATAGTTGTTGAAGAAGAACGCCCACGGAGGACCAAAAAGACAACTGAAATCCTGAAGTGCTACCCAGTGCCCATTCATTTCCAAAATGCCTCGCTTTTGAATTCCCAGTACTACTTTGCTGCAGAGTTTCCAGCCAATGGTTTACAAGCTGCTCAGCCTTTTACTATTGGTGATAACAAAACCTACAGTGGCTTCTGGAACACTCCTCTTCTTCCTCATAAGAGCTACAGCATCTATTTTCAAGCTGCTAGCAGAGCCAATGGGGTAAGTCTTATGACAGGTGTGGTTTTATACAGTATTTGTGTGTAGATAGATGATTGGCACCAACTAGCAAGATGCCCAATTTAGTTGCTAATGAGAAAATGAAGTAACCATGAAATTTAACACACTGAGTTTAAAAAATAACAGTTTTCCTAACACAATATTGCTTAATGATTAAGGGTTACAGGAAAGAGGAGGGGAAAACAGCACATTTTGTCAATAGCAAGTAGGCAAAGTAGTGTGTTACCATTCATTCTGATTATCTAAAAGCTGTCCAATGAGTGTGTTTGGCTTTTTTTCTTTCCTTTTTTTGTTTTTGTTTTCTTGCTTTGAAGAGGAGAGCGTTGTGATTTCTTTTGTTAAATTTAAGCCAAACTTGATTGTGGATTTTAGCACATCTGTCTTCACCTGTCCAGTCCCATTACCTTAGTTTGTAACGTCTTGAACTCCCATTTTCTCATTTGGTTGCCCTGACTGAATTAGAAACCTCTTTTTTCCCCCTTGCTGCAAACAGTAAAAGAAAAATCAGTAGATGGAACTGAAATCAAAAGTGTGTAAAAAGGTCTTCACAGATCATGTTTCACTGGACTAATTCTTCCTGGAATTGTTTTTCATTTCCTGGACAGACCTACCCAGAGCCCATCAGTTCTTGCTAAGCTTTGGCTGTCTGTGCTGACAGCCTGGAAATGTTTTCTGCCAGAAACCATAATGGTCCCTCTTTCACAGTGCACTGACAGTGCAGAAATGTGAAACACCATTGATTATTTTTTCTTTCTAAAATTGTCTAACATGATGCTTCGAACCATACTATAAGAAAAAGAAAAATCTCCCAAGGTCATTATGTTGCCAAAGTAAAACAGCTGAACACTTGCCTGTGCTCTTGTGAATATCTTTCACATATTTTCTACTTTTAGAGGAATCTTAAGTGAAATGTTTATGTACCATACCCAAGCAATGTTTGTCCATATTATGAAAGCACATTGGAGTTGCTTAATAAGCAGTTAAATATGTAATGAGGCACATTAAATGAATACTTCTCTGACATTCTATCAGTACTTTTAAGAATGGAATCATGGTTGACTTTCTTTGCTTAGACACAAGATGTGACCTTTTTCCTCTTTATTTGACACAGGAAACCAAAATCGACTGCGTCAGGGTAGCCACAAAAGGTATGTTCATATTATGTCATGTATTCTGTATTTCAGCTTGCTGACCTTTCCTTCACATGGTCTTTGCAAACTTCCAGAAGTGTTTATATTGCTAAAAGGCATCACTAAACCTATTACAGAATTTTAAATGATTCATTTGCGTCTCTAGCTGAGATTTAGGAAGTAAGTTTGTTTGTTTGTTTTTAATAATAAACATATTACTCATTTTTAGTTGTCTACTTGAACACAGGGTTTTTAAAATATATTTTTGTGGGTTTTTATATGATCTCACGGTAAATATTTTGGACTTTTGTATATATAGTAGAGTTGTAAAATTGCCAGTTGCAGAGTGCATACTAGCTGCTTATACATCCATAGTGAAAAATTACCCCTTACTCGTAAGCAATTATCTTATCTTAATTGCTTTATAAAAGAAAAAGTGGAGAAATCATGTTCTTCATTTTCATGGTACAGATTAGCTTTATTTATTGGACTGTCAGCACATGATGCTACCATTTGTGAGACAAGTTTGTATAATTGAGACAGTGCTAGCTATAGGTTTGATCCCCAAACAGGGAAAGATAAACATGCTGCTGATATATTTAACTTTGGAGGCTCAGATCTGTCTGTGATTATCTTTGTAGTCTCACCTTTTTAGTACCTCTAGCTGGTGGCAACTTCAAGCCTGAAAAAGAAATGATGGGATAGTATGATTATTTGGAGATTGTAGTAGAGGAAAAGGAAAGAAGGTACTGCTGTGAGTAGGAACAGGTAATTACACCTTACGGTTTGGGCACCTGTTAAGAGTGTGAAACAAAAACTGCTTCATCTCTGTACCACTGTTCCTTGCAGGAGATCATGCATGTCTCATAGTGACTATCACTAACGTAAGTGATTCCACCATGATTTCCTTTACATGTTGGCTTCACAATTCCACTACCACCACTAAATCTAAATAGTATGGATGAAAATCTCATTACTTAAAAGTAACAGAAATGTTAGCATACAGTTGCCTCTGTTGAACGGCTGGATCCTCCCTAATGTGACAAATACTTTCCTTATGGCTCTTTGAATTGGTTCCTATTGTTTTTTTTCCAAACCAAAGGAAGTAGTTTTAATTCTAATTTACTGACTGCTTACTAAACCATAGAAAACTTTAAAATATCTAAACTAAAACCCAGTAAAATAAAGATGAGAGATTAATTCCAGATTCAAGTGGAATCCTGTGTTGTTGTTTTCCGGTTGCTTCTGTGATACCAGGAGTGGACTACATTACCTCAGAAATTATAACAGGTGATTAGAGGAATGGATTTTAAATTATTTGAAGATTTGTATTTCTAATCACTAATGGACGTTCAACTATTTCAATTACTTGACTGACTGAAAAATCTTACTCTCTCATTTGAGAAGTGAGGGTAACTTTATGGATTGAAATAGCTCCCATAGCAACAAGCTACTTAGAGCTAACCCATTTGGCAATGGAGATGTGAGAAAGGCAGCTTTTATTTTCAACAAATCTTCATACATTTCTGTTTTGAAAGCATGTTTCAGAATTCTTCGTAATACCTTTGTGAAGCCTGTAAAATAATGTGAGGGGTAGTTGTGAGGACTTTGAAACCAGAGGTGTCCGCAATGGCTTTTATAGTCCCTGGTGCAAAACTTTCTTGGGGGGCTTCTGTAAAGCACTGATTTCCATGCTCATAAACTGAATGTCTGTATTATATTTTTGAACTATATTAATTTTTAAAAATAAAATGGAGATCATGACATATTTTAATATGTTATTAATCATATCTGTACAGTTTCTTCCCTTTAGATCTAACAGGGATACTTGAGAGAAAAGCAGACTTCTGTGCCTTCTTTGGACTTGTCACATATGGACTAGGAAAAATAGCAAAAGTGCTTAATGTCTGTAGGTCAGAAGTCACCACACCTGCAGTGGGGCAGGACAGAGAATTGTCCTCTCCTGTTCACCTTCCCTTCTGTCCACACCCCCCAAACAGCTTAGTACAACATTCACATTGCCTGTACCCCAGGAAACAAAGGCTGCTCTGATCGCTGTGCCTGATCTCCTACAGACACGCACCATTTTCCACTGAGTTTTGTGACTACAGTATAGCTACTAGACAGTAAGATACGTAAACTCTATCATGTGCTTGTTGTGCCATCTACTTATTACAGTGCTTCTTACAAATAAGGTTGTGAACGCTCTCCAGTACAACATCTAGTTTTCATATACTAATAACATTTCTGAAATGTTTGTATTCTGGGCTCCTGTTATCTTTAAAAGTTCAACTTTGGTGGTTTTTAAAGCTGAAAGGAAGTGCTTTAGGTCATTCACATATAAAACTGGTACAATCTTCTTTTAAATTAAGGTCTGATCCTGAAAATACCTACAGCCTTGTGTAGACCATTGGAGTTAGTAGACATACTCTAGAATTTAATACGTGTGTGGGAAACCATATGCTTTTAGGCCCTAATCAAGTCAGTTATGTACCTAATTTTGAGCACAAAGAATTGTGCTCAAAGTTAGTTGCACTGACTACATTGCAACTATTCTGTCTTAAAGTGGACATGTAAGTATTTTACTGGATAAAAGCCTGTGCCATAAAGCATACCCTGTAAAACAAACATGACAGTGCAGCCAACTGTCCGCTTGTTTCTTGAAAGCTTCTGCAATTCACTTCCCATGGAATTTGATGATTGCACCAAGCACATCGGCAGCCCTTCCTGGGGTCCAGGTCACCCAAGGCAAGCTCCGGGCTGCTCCACTGAACCAGCTGAGCTTGGCCAAGCCATCTCGTTGTCTGTATTAAGGGTATGTGGTTAGCTTGTTTGAAGTTTGCCCTCAGGACCAATATGGGAGTTCAGAACCTGACATGAGCATAGCTGTATCATTTGCTAGCTGTATTTCCTTTAATTATCCCAACTCCAGATAATCTAAAAGTTGTTGATGCCTTTGAGACCTTCTTAAGATCATTGAGATTCTGTTTTATCACTGAGTTTTGCAGTGTTCATTCCATGGCCCACTGTGTGCTTTTGTATTTTTTGTTAAAATAAAAATAAATGAGTAAGTGTAATATAAAGATACAGAGCGTTTTTGCCCCACATCCAGCAGAAGCCTTGAGTGGGTACTTCACTTTTCACTCCAGTTGATGTCAACAGGAATAATGTATGTGATTACTGTCAAGCATGTGCTCAACTGGCACACACTAAACTGTGTTGCTGAATCAGAGCCAAAGTGCACCAGATAGCCTATTATCATATGGACAGGCTTCTTGTTAGAAAAGTACAGCCTAACTCTAGAAAAGTACAGCCTAACTCCACTGGGTGAAATGTATGTGTAGGGTCAGTGCTGGATAATATTTTCTCATTCCATCAAGTATATTTTAAACAACCTCAATCTGTAACATTTAAAAAAATGCACTTGTTTTATGACCATTACATTTTTACAAATGAAAACTCTGTTAAATGCATTCTTTTAGAGATCATATAAAAATCCTGATTGCAATAATTGTAAGTATAATTTAGGATCAGAATATTGGGTTTTATAGAGCTGAAAGTTCTCCTCTTGCTTCTGCTGAAGTCAAAGGGAACCTTTGCCACTGACTTTGCTAGGAGAAGCATCAGACAGCATATTCTTGTGATGCAGAGTCTTCTGATCTTAGTTTTCTGCAGAGAAAGGCTTCTAGGACCATTAAGGCTATTTGGTATATAAACAAATGTAGAGACTGCAGGGTTTCCATTCCCATTATTTTTGACAAGATAATTAAACAAACAAACAAACAAAAATCAGGAAGAGATTTTTGTACCAGTGGTAATAAAGGTTGTCGTATTTTGCTTGAAATATGGCTTTCATATACCTACTCTTTCTTCAAGCTAAATGACTGTAAAATCTCAGCAGACGAAGTTGAAAACATTCCAAAACTCCTCCAAGTTTATTGTTATCAACTTTGTGGTGTTTTGTGATTTATATTAAGACTGTATTTCCTGATATGACTTACAACACTGTCTGGATAGAAACATCTTGGTTATCTCGTAGGAATCCAGTTCTCAAGAGGGAGACATCATTGTTCTAATTTTGCAATATTGGAAGGCTTTCATTAATTATGAGAGAGAAAAGGATATTATAATATTTTAAATCCAATAGCAACACTACTCTAGCAGCTACTATCAACACTGCATTTCAGTGTTGCAGAGGGATATTTCAAAATATTATGCAGCAGCAGTTTTGAGTTTAATTGTCTGCAGATGGTAGATGATGTATTTTCCTCACTCGTTGCCACATTTCTAATAGCACCCAGGCTGTTCTATGTAAATGAGTGATCTTTCATATAATTTTGTCCTTAATTTTCCAATATTTTTTCTTTGCATCATTCTCCAGCTGCATCATGTTGGATCTGACCTTTTAATTTTTTTTATATTCCTTAATATATATGTATCATAGTGTGCTTAACCATTTAGAGGCAATCATAGAACTGCTGGCAAACAAAGAAATATGAGATTTTATTAATGTGAGCCATGGTAATAGTTATCTATACCAGTCAGTGATTGTTACAGCTCTGACAGAAAAGTCTGAATACTTCAGGCACACAAACAATTCCGGTTTTTCAACTTTTTCTTGTCTTAGTGGCAAAACATGAACTTGAAACTTGAACCTCAGATGGTTACATACATACCTAACTAAAAGCGTGCTAACTCTCAGTGGTCATTCTCTGTATGCTGAAAGTTAAGTATATGTGTAGTGTGTGCATTTTTAGAACAAAGACCCAAGTGGGTACAAGAAAAATGAATCTTAGTTAGCTCAAAAATACTTTACATGAAAATTATCTTAAAAAAGAATTATAGGAAAAATGTACTATTATGAAATAGGAAACAAAAAGTGAAACTAGTTCAAATTACATGGAGAGGTTAATACTAGAGTAATCTGAATAAGCAGTTAACTTTCACTTAGAAAGCCCAGTGCTGTGACTAGCAGAGCCAGAGTCTCCAGTTTCCTCAAATGCATTATATGTAAATAATGTCCTTTGAGTCCTCTTCCTGAATGAAAGTCACATACGAAAGCTTATTAATTTGCAGAATAACCAAACTAACAACTGAAGATGAAAAGGAACTTGTGGGAGTTTTTTGGGTTTTATTTGTAAGAAGTTCAGACAATAAACTATTGACCAAAATTCTTCTTGCTGGCCTAGCTTCAGTCTGGCTTTTTTTTCCCTCATGCATGCTGACCTGGAAATCTTCCTTTGCCTTAGCTGCGATAATCGTGACTCAGCTTACAACACCATACATTCGCATCGCCCCTGCTGCAGGCGACGACCAACTAACAGGTCAGATGTTCAAGTATAGACAAGTCATCATGCCCATTTTGTCTCATTTTCTTTGGCTCCTTTTCCCTGACTAGTTTATTCATTCTCTGCTCATAAATAGTTTTCTATGTTAAAAGTTTCTTTTTGTTCATAAATTTTTTCTTCAGCTTCATTAAATTAGATTGTGTGCTTGGCACCAAAACTTAAATATACATCCCTGTACGTACACCTCCGCTGCATGTGCCCATTGTGTGTGTGATCTGTGGAATGTTCCTTCAAGCTTGATGTTGTAAAGAGATCTAGTCTTCCTCCATCCGTAAATTAAATGACAGTTTGAATATAGATCAATATCTGTGTACCTGTTTATTTTTTTCTGTGTTATTAGATCAAGACACTAGAATTTCTAAATAATTTAGGCTCAGGAGTTGCATGTTTAAGTTAGGACAAAGATCTTGTATTAATGGATATATTTTTTTTACTGCAGAATGTTGGGAAGATCATATTTTCTGGCCACATTTCAATATGCAAAAAATTAAAATAAAGAAATAAAATGGATTCCTTTTTAATTATGTCATACATGAGTTCTAGGATTAAAACAAAATAACCTAGCATGTGACATATGAGAATGGCATATAAGAATGAACAAGACTGTAAGGTTTTTAAATCTAGTTGTTAGAGTAAACTCAGTATGCAAGTGAGACGATTATTAGGCTGTGTATGGCTTGAAGGCCAGTTCAGAATGTACCAGAAAATCTTTATGAATGTGGGGAAATTATTCATTTTGTCAGAAAATAAACACATGCATAAAGCTTTTAAGGGATTTGAAACCTTTTTATTTTCAAACAGAAGCAAAGAGCATTAAGAACTCTAGAATCTAAGGTGACTTTGATGGAATACGTAACGGGGGAAGTTAGACCTAGTCCATCAGTATTTAGCATATGATAAAATCATTGCCTTTTTCAAGAATACTGGCATAGTTACTTGGGAAGCATGGAAATGTTGCTACCAAGGCGTCTAAGGGACGAGGAGGAGTTCAGATACTTAGCACCTGGATACTGCTATAGTTGATAAGAGACAGTTAAATGATTCAGCTTAAGATAAGAGAATTAGTAACATGTCTGCTATAGCTTTTCGTTCTGGGGAATGTGTTATAATAACAAAGCTGAGTGATCCATAATGCCCAAGTTGCCATGTCAATCAAGACAAAATTGTTGCATGTATATTTGTATTATGTAATAACATATGAGCTAACCAGAATAACGTATTTACATGATGCTAGGAAGTACTAGTTTATTCTTGTTAGTGCTGCTTGTCAGAAGCTCTGTCCATGTACATTTTTATAGCTCAATTATTTTTTACTTGAGAATACAAATAAAGCTTTGAAGAGACAAAGAACATCTCTTCCATATCCTTGAACTTAAACAAGTTTTGATTTCTTCATCACAGGATTCAAATAACCTTATATATTTTTCTATACGGAGAATTAAATGTTTTTCTTCTCTTATTTTGTTTTTTATTTGTTTTAATGCAAAACTGGGTAGCTACAGGAAACACTGGAGGTATGCCTCTTCCACAAGAGGGAGATGGCTATAGTAGTTAACAATGAGAGAAGAGAGATATAGCTAGCATAGGACAGCCAGCAAAGTGTTTATTTCATTGCTTTGTCACTGGTGGCTCATAGCATTGGCACTCGGTGGTTGTCAGATCTTTGACTTTTATTTCCTTTTTTTAAAAAAAAAAATCTGTTCTACCAGAAACTAATTTTTATAGTGAAAAAGAAGTATCAAATAATACCTGCAAACAGCATTTATGGCTATCTGTGAAATGTATTAAAAAGCCTCTGAAATCCCTTCATCATTTTCGTAACCCCTTCTCATGCTTGAAAGACCGTCTGATCAAAAAGAAAGAAGCATGTCCCTCCTCCTCAGTTGCCACAACTGCAATAGGGAGTGAAAAAACCTCACCCAGCCCACGTGGTTGGTCCCCTGACAGCAACAGGAATTCATGTTTTTCTACAGAGACATACTGTGTAGGGGTCCCTTAGGCAGACTTTTCCATTTCAGGGCAGTACAGCAATAATGGTACCTGCAGTATCCATGAGGAATGCAAAGATTTTCTTAAAGGACACTTACAGGAGCTGGACTGGACATGAGGAAGCAGGGAATGATGCACATTCTCCCCACACTTTTCTCCTACAAATTCCCAGACTGTGGAAAGGATCTAAAAGGACTTCTTTATGTGGAAATCATAGGACTGTTGCTAACTGTAGTTACCACGAGCCCTACAGCTGTAACTGTTAAAGAATGTTACTTAGCATTTTCTGTTCAGTGCCTTTTCCTCACTTCTTTGCTCAGCACCAAAGTAATTACATCTGAGATCAAGGAATTACTTTTGTCTTTTAGCATTTGAGGAGATACATAACTGGTAGTGGGGAGGTCAGGGTTGGGATTTTCTTTTTTTCAGGTGGGAAGTTGATGCTTCCTGCATAATGAAAATTTAAAATCTCGGCTGCATTCCTGAATATTGTTACCAATTTTGAAAGGTCTTCCTCTTCAGAAAGATCATGCTAATACAGCTCAGCTTTCAAGTCAACTCTAGTTGACTGAGTCAATGACTGCAAGTCAAGTCTTGCACTCATTTCCTCCGCCCTCGTCATCGACTCATCCTGGCCCTTACTGGTGCAGTTTGTAAACAATGCATTATTAGTTCCTCTTTGTCCTTCCTTTCTCCTTCCTTTTTATGTAAAAATAAGATGACTTCCATTTATAGGATTACCTGCTATTTGCCCTAAATATCTTGACAGCCACTCCTTGCTTCAGTACTTCTTTGCAGCCTGTAGCAAAGGAACTTTTCCTTGCAGTTGCACTTAAATACCCACAATGTAGTTGTCCTTAGGTTATAGTATAATGCAACATGCTGTAAAGGCAACTGTGTGATTTTGATTCTTACAAGCCAAAATAGGCAAATTAGTGTTGTTAGTATTAGTGAATACATTATGATCACTGATTCAATAACTTAGTAACTAAGGAATTCAAATTTAGGGGATAGTGTTTAGCTTTCAGTGTAAACTTTACAAAAAGTAACTAACTTGAAATCCACTCAATTGACCCTATCCTCCAACAGACAGGGAGAATATCTAACTATCTAACATCTGTCAGCCAGGAGAAAAGACTATTTATACATGAAGCACAGTAGTCCTCATGATACCGTCTCCATGTTTTCATATGGTTTAACAGTATGGTTGAAATCATGTAGAAGGTTAACAAAAAACTTACCACATACATAAGTGACTGTATGGTCTTGACTTTAAAGTTGAATAACAAATCCATGTTTTTGAGAAGGCCTGAAAACATTTGCAGTTTGCTTCACTATTTTGTAAGAGACACTTCATGTAATACATTTAAATTGGCCATATTTGGTATTCACTTGGCCCTCATCTATTTTGTTCTGTCTGCATTCTGATAAAATAGCATGCTTGGAATTATGATTAGGGTGTTCATTCTTTCAGGCATTTTCTTAATTGTTGAAATATGTCTGAGCTACTTATATTTAAATTAAAGTATTTCCATTTATGATTTAGTGGAGCAGCCCCTACTTTACTGGATATTATTAAGACTGATTTCCATAGAACGCCCTTTTTACTACCCATTGTTAATTACACATGCAGCTGGAAGGGAGAGTTCTGTATTGTACACTCTTCATAGATGAAATTCTTGGTACAAATCAGATACAACAAGATATGTCAGAAGTTTTGTAGAATAACTGATACTTAAGAATTGGGAAGAATTAAAAAAAAAATAGTGGCAGTCTTAAAGCTTAAATGATTTTTACCCTGCATACCTTAAGGTCTAGATGAGCAGCATATTTTATAACCATGTTAAAAGCAGTCATAAAATAATCCCAATTGCTTTATTCTCCCTTATGAAGTTAGCAGCATAATAAAATGTACAGGTTTCTTCAGATGTGTATTCAATACATAGCAAGATTTATTGTTATAGTCTGGGTCAGATTCTGTTCTCAGCCATTCCATTGTAAAAGTGAAAAAAATCAACTGAAATCTTTGATTGATTATATCGCAACCTCATTGAATATTTTTTATGTCAAGAGATTTACTCCAGATTTATACTGCATTACTGAAAACACAGTTTGTTTATTAACACAAAAACCAACAGCATGAATTTGAGAAGGAATGTTTTCCTATTTATCTAGTTTGTTGCCCTTTACAATGCATTTGAGGCATAGCAACACGGGCTGGACAAACATTTACATTCACTTTTCTCCATCCTGAACCATGTAACATTAATGTAGATGTCTTCTGACATGTTGAAACTTGAAGTGCTATTTTGGGTAATGGAGAACCCATGATTTCCTAGTTGAGACTACAGTGCTGTCTGTAATAACAAAGCTATGTGCAGATATGTCTGTCTGCAGGTTGAATACACCATTTTAGAAGTTTATTCTTCTCTTGATACTTCTGAACAGCATTTACATCAGTGGGAGCTGTGGATAGTTATCCAGGGGAGAGCGAGCACCTATGTGGTGTCATGTCAAAGCTGTATTACGATGCTGTTGCAAGGCCAAGTGACAACGAAAGCAGGGTGAGAATGGATCTGACTCTCCAAAGTGAAATTATAAGCCTGTTTTTACATGATGGTCCCAGCAATTGTTGTCCTGATTGTTAAGGATTCTGGTCCTCTTGCTCAGCTGGGCAGAATGCAAAGCAAGAGGAAATCTTCCTACTTTCTGCAGCACCGGCTGAATGCATTTCAATGGGCTGGAGTGTCACTTGTGATTTATTGCCCATTTTTGTTCTTTTATGTGTTATATTTGTCATTTTTGCAGTGACAGTTTCATCTATAAAACAGTATAGTTACAAGAAAACGTTAAGAGGATACAGGAGTGCCATGGGAGCTACTGTTTCCTTTTCTCCTTTTTTTTTCCTAGTACATTACAGAGTCAAATGTCATGTTTTCTGTTTTTAAGATAGTGCAGCCAAAGCATCTAGGATTTTAAACATAAGTACATTTTCCACAGAGCACCTGAAGAAGAGCTAAAGTTAAACAATTAGACAAAGAGGGACTAAAAATAATGCTGATAACAATTCACAAATGCTGAAATAACCCATAATATAAATACAAGCCCTTTCCAGCTGTAGACAACAGAGAACCTGACCTGATTAGAAGTCAGTTACCGATGTGATTCTATTAGCGATATTAAGTACTCCAGTTCATGTTTTACAATACTAAGAATTCCTACAAGGTTTTCTGAAAAATGAATTAGCAGCCTTAGATTTGAATGTGTTCAAGTCATTACAGAAAAGCCAGAGGCTCTGATCAGGGGTTCAGGACCTCCTCCCATTCAGCTCCTCTTACTCTGAACAGGTTGGGCTGGGGACAGTGGGAGCTTTGCAACTCTGCTGCGTAAATAGGAGAGTAGGGAGGATAAACTGCAGAGGGTCATACCAGCAGTTCTGCTCTGGCCATTGATGCTTATGTTTGGCCGAGGAGGTATGGGTTCATCAGCAACACTGGCACTGTTATCGCCAGAGCCAGTGGTGTTACAGACCTGGGATAGGAACAGCTGGAGAAGATCCCATGACCTAGAAGAAAGTATCAATCTTTCTCTACCCTTTAGGTAGGACAAATAGCATAATTAGGTATGTTTGGCACTGTAGAAACTGTTTGTCTTTTATTCAGAGGAGTTAAAAAGTTGGTTGCCACAGAGTTAATAGTCAGTTGTTGCAGGAGCTGTGTTACATCCCTCAAGTACACAACTGATTTGAAAATTGAGTGTTCCGGTCCATAGCTGAGAGAACAATATGATTCCAAGTGTCAGTGTCAGATATCTCTTACATGAAGAGAGTGAAAAATTTTAACTTAAGCCACTAAAGATGAGTCTGTTCAGTTCATCCTAGCTTGAAAAATAATCTATTTGCTCAGTAATGTGTAATCTTAATATGAGGATATCTGTGAGGCTGTTTGAGGTTGGAGGGGAGGGGGGAAGGCACTTTCCTTAGTCTCATTATAAAGAATGGAAACACAAAACCCAGTCATGAAAATAACGATATGAATGAACTGACCAGGATAAATTCTTAACAAACTGAAGAAATCTCTGCCATCTGTGTAGTACCGGTCAGTATCACATCTAATCCAAAATAGTTCAACATCAGCAATCTACAGAGAAGCAGAAGATATAAAACAAAGGAAAAAAGCCAGTAGGTAATTTTTAGAGCATGGTTCTATGTCATCTAGCGTTTTATTTCATTTCTGTATAAAAAAATATGCCTCTGATTTTTACATTCAAAGCAGAAAATGTTTTGCATGTACCACAATGAAAAATTAAGGAGAGACAAGGGAAGAAAGAGAAACTCAGAGATATAATTAGTAACTAAAAAAACCTGTGAATGTCAATGTTTCCCATCTGTAGTTATTGACTGTATTCATAAAATGCTAAGCAATTAGAATTTTAATTTGAAAGAAAATGTGGAACCAGTTGTGGGTAAAATAACCTGTAGTTCTTAGGAACTGCAAATCTGGTGTTTGTATCACTGGAGAGTTTAACAAATGTGTAATGCAATATTACATGGATTGCCTCTGTGTTAATGTATAGGTGAACGTTAAAATGTGTTACGGTTAAATACAGTAGTACAGCAAAGAGGAGAGTAATACTGTCGACTTTAATCAAAAGACACAGAACGTACTACCTTGGGCAAAATAATGTTTCAGCAATTCACTCAGTTTAGATTCCTTGAAATAACTGAAATCTTAATAAATATCTAAGCTACATTTGTCTGCTTGGAGTAATAACTCAACACTATGCAAGCCATGACTATAGTTATTGAAGGGTTTTTAACACCTGCTTCTCCAGACATTATATTGAAAATGTCCTTTTCTGCAGTAATGGGAGTTTGACTGCAAGAGCCAATGATTTTAGAGCTTTGGGAAAGGCATTCAAATATATGTGTGCATTTTCAAGTCTTTATTTTTCCAAAACTTTGAACTTTCATTTCCTTCTCTTCATCTGATTTTGTTATTGCTGACCACTAAGAAGTTTTTCTGTAGATGGAAAACTCCCGTGCAAATGAAAGTTGAGTCACAGTTTTGCATAAAAGTGAGTGGAAGTTGCTGTCTCACATGGTTTCAAGCTGACAAGAGGGGAAATACAGTAGCTGCAGGTTCTGTTTCATCTTTTGAGTTCACATTGGAAACACAAAGGGAAACAGGAAAAATGGTAAATTGTCATTGCTCAGAAGCAAACAAAGTATTCATGAAACCTTTTTGAAGCAAAATGGTTATATTTTGCACTTTTCAGTATGCTGTCATTGAATTAGACAGCTTCTGGTTATGAGTAAATGTGTCAATAATTAAAAGTGATATGAAAAGAACTGATGAGAAAAATGGCTATTTAAGGCATTCTTAATCGAATAGGACAGATGGAGATTTTTCTGTAACCCCTAAAACCTACAGGAAATATATGAAAAATGAAATGTAAATCAGTGATAACCATTCAGAGGAGGCCTATTCTATTCTTGTCCCTGTACTAGAATCTTGGTTCATCTAACATTGCTTCAGTTTGGACAGGTTTTTTATTGGCAATACTGTAAACGCTTCTGAAATGTGAACAAAAGAATTGCTACACTGTATTGGCACAAAGACAGATTTAGAATTCTGTGGAATTATTTTTCCTTTCTTGTGCTGATTCTCCTTTCCAGTTCCTCTAGCCAACCTTCCTGCCCCAGAACAGTGTTGACTCTGGAAATGCTTTAAAAAAGAAGTTTTATGTCTTTTTTCCTGCTTTTTATAAATTTATCACAAATATATTTTTACCTTTCTGTGTGCATCATTGCATGTATAATTCCATTTATCTTTGAGTAGAATGAGCTATGTTATGCTTTCCTTCAAGAAAATAGGTGGATAGCAAGTAATGATAAGTAAATTTGAAGAGTGTGATTGTTTTTGAAGGATTTCTGAAGAACCCTTCATAAGGGATACAATGTGGAGGGAGGCCGGTAGTGGAAATCACCATGAATGTCAGCCTCATCTATGAGCCAGTGGCGGCATAGGCCAAAAAATGCATGGATGTGCAGACCTACCCCTGGGATTCCTACATTACATTGTCCTTCTGCCCCTCCCTCCCTCCCCCCCCATTCCTCCTAATGGCAAAGTAAGTAGGTCTTCGCTGACTTTCCATTTGGAACTGTTCATTAGTGTTCCTGTAGTTAAGTCCTCAGTGGCATCAAGATCAGAAGACTACCTCACTGCACTACTTCCTACCCATAGCTTCAGGTTACTCAGTTCCCATGCTGGATGTGATCCCTTGCATTCATGGATGGAAAATAAAACAGCTGTGTTTGTCCATGCCAAGAACATCTAGTTCTGTAGCTGAGTTTCACCCTGAGTAGGTCAGCTGCAGAAACATTACTCTGATCTGACTTCACATCTTCCCTGCTTGGTGGAGGCCAACTGAGTACTAGCAAAACGACATTTTACCTCCCCTAAAGAGGGCAGACTCCTCTTCAGGCTTCAAATCCACACCTTTCCTTTTTGTAGAAGAGAGCTGAAATAAACTTTCAGGGATGTCTGATATTTCTTGACACTTTTCAGTATAGTTTCAGGAGTAGATCTGGTGTTGAAAGCATAAGAGTCAACCAGAGGTCTCCTTCGGCAACAGGTGAAATTCAAATGTCCTTGGTGAGGGTGATGATAACTTATCTGCTACTTCTGTAGAAGAAAGCTAGAAAGTGGTGCTGGCTTGCTTAGAAAATGCAGTATGTATGGACAGGATCAATCTGGACTGACTGCTTTCATTTCCTTAGAGCTAATTTGAGAGTCACTCTCCTACCCTGAGTACTGTTGGCTTGAGGTTATGTAGAGAACCATAAAATCAAATGTTTTAGGGCTAAAACCTCCCCTTGTTGTACATTATACCTATAGGACTTCTTGTTCACAGAAGTCAGATTTATAAGATGCTGTTGCACTTCCAGTGGCCGCAAGTGGGACCTCTTTCACACAGCATCAGCTGGTAACCAGCCCTACATTTCAAAAGTACTGAGACACCTGTAGATCCAGCCCTTGTTGATGCCTCTTCCTCAGACCTCCTCATCCTTATTCAGTATGAGACCTACATGTATACAGATAATTTGATGCAAGTATGTTCTCATTGCTCCTCAGTCAACCTTCTTGATCAGAAATTTGCATCTCACAAAGTCATATTGACCTTTGTCGTGTTTGGGTAGTCAGAGAGCAGTTTGGTAAAGAAGCCCAGTTTCTTCTTTCCCTAGTAGTCAGGAGGATTTTATCTTTTATTTCAGTGGCGGGGTCTGTCTTTCAAATATGCTTCCATGACCTTTCCCTTTGTTGACATAGAGGTCTGTGATGTGCACCATTGTGGCTGCTTCTTTGGTCACACAGAGTGAGTACTTATAAATACATAACCAGACTTTTTTTGTCATAGGATAGACTAAAGTGTATGGGGGTACCCTTTAGGGCCGTTTGAAGGCTTAAGGTTCCAAAGACTTTATATTTTTTTCCTTAGGAAATTATTTATTTCCAAGAAGGAGATACACCGTGTCTGTATATTCTAGACTTGTTATTAATTTCTGGTTGTGGTGTAGCTGTTGAGTATGCTTTAAACATCCCTTAATGATCTCAGTGATATTAAACTGCGAGGACCTACACTTTCTTTCTTCCAATATGAGTGAGGGCTTCCAACTGCTTGGGTGCCCACTGGAGAGGAAAATTTTTATGAATTTTAATTATTTAAATTTCCTTGATTAAGAGAAAAGAGAAAAAAAGCTAGCAGAAAGGCTGGTGGTTTTGTTGCAAAGGAGCAAATGAGCTGTTTATCAAGGCTTGCTTGCTTGTTTTCTTGTAAGTCCTTTTTTTAAAAAACACAGTCTCCAGAAAAATCCAGTCTAAGGAGCCTGGATTAAAATCCCATTAAAAAATAGATTGTGATGAGACCAAAAGATACATGTCAAACTGGGAACTTTATTTGTTTTAGGCATGTTTTGTAAAGAATGTTATTACTCCTGACAACCAGAAACACAGATGTTTAACAAAAAAAGTCTTTTTGCTTACATGCACCAACATGAATCATCCACCAGTGAGAGATACAGTTCATTTGATAGTCAGTTAAATGAGTCATATTCATCAGTGAAGTAGTTCTTTGCATTTCTTTTCATGCAGTTCTTTGTCACTTATATTTACATTTTTGTAAAGAATATCACAAACAAAATTAATAATTCATAATTATTGTTACACAGTGGAGCCTTATTTTGATAGTCCCTTCTTAGCACAGATCTTTTAACACGGCTGTTTTTTCCTGCATTTAAAAAACACCAAATAAACAATGTACCAAATCAGCATGGTTGTCTTATGGAAGTAGAGAAATCTTTTTTAGGAAAGGAAGATCTGTACCCAGCAATATGTATTGTACCGATGATCATAAGTTACAGAGAAGATACAGAGAGATGTTCCTGCTAAAATATAAGTGCTGTTTGCCCTCTTTTCCAGACATTTGAAAAATAGATTTATTGAGCACTAACACGTCATAAGAGGGAAAATCAGGATACATTGATTTCAACACTTAAATAGCTCCTGTGCTCAGCAAAACAGAAAGAAAACCTAATCCTTGCCCCGTGGAAAAAGCACTTCATACACGAGCATTTCCAAAAGAAGCCAGGAACAGAAAGGGAAAAATAGTGTAAAAAGAGAAGTAAAGCAGACCTTACTCTGAGGCATTTACAAAACTAACATATTCAAGGCATGGAGTAGAGAGAGAAAACTGAAAGAATACTGATCAAAACTGCCTTCTGTCACAAATTATACCCTGCCCAACACCACCTCGTAACTTCTACCATATGGACAAAAAAGCAGTGCAGTTTTGAAGAACTAGCAACACTGATTTGAAAGCTAACAATAAGAAAGGGGAGGGAGAACTTTCTCCCTTAGCTGGAGTTCTACCAGGAGTAATAAAACAAAGACTTTGTTAGCAGAATACAGGCTGGCTAGCAGATGAGGACTGAATGCCAGTCACTTACAGTACAAACAGACTAGCCAGGGTGGTAATTCATTTCATCTACGAATCTGTATGTGTTTTGGGTCTTCTCCAAGACAGTCACAAATCCTGGCATCTGGAATGAACTTGAAACTCAAGTAAAAAGCATGTTGGACTGCCTTGTCTTTTCATAACACCAGTAATGCTGCTACAGACTTAAAAATGAGGGTACAGTTTTCTGCACTCATGGGGGAGATAGGGGTAGAAATGCTGAGGAAACTTCTGGAGGAAACTGGACATTTTGCACTGCTGCCCCATTCAGGTGTAATTTGCAGTCTGTGATACAGGATTAGAATTCCTGTTGATCATTTGGCATTTATAAGAAGGACCTACCTCTGTGGAGCACCTCTTTTCATACCAGTAGCACAGACATACTTGTGTACTTTTGTATTTTGTCATACTGCATTTTATCCCAGCCCTTTACTTTTGGCACGTCTGCTTTTCCTACCTTTATGTTTATGAACCTTTATGTTACTTCCTCCCTTGGAACACCCTAACCAATGTCATCCATAAAAACATTACTCTGTCCCTCAAATCACTCTTGAATACCTGTTTCTACTGTGTTACTAATTGGAAATGCTGAGTGATACCAGCTAGCTAAAAAAGCAGGAAGGATAGAAGTGTTAATTTATTTGGGTGTTGTAAATGCATTTTCTTAGGGGTATTTGCCTCCCCCTCCCACCTGCTATTGCCACACCTGCCTATTACAGCCTCGCTCGGCTAGATAGTGTGCTTTTAGTGGCAAAGATTGCTTAGCTGTGTGCTTGCACTGTTCTTAGCACAGTGGAGCTTCCAACCTGATTTAGAGCTTCTAGATCCTACTAACATACAAATAATAAAAAGTAATAATGATAGTAGCGTTTGGAATTTGTGTTGTCCTTGGAGAGAGTGGGCAGAGTCTTTAAAGCCAAGTTCTCTGATCTTTTCAGTCTTCTTACTTTGTGGCAGGGACAATAGGATCCCAGTGATGGGTGTTCCAAGGAAGCATCACATCTCTCTACCTCCCTTCTGTGTTGTACCATTTTGCATGATTTCTGCCACCTAATCACAGTGCAACTGTCACACAGGGGTATAATGTTTCATTTTCCTGACTCATCCTGTGAAATAAGTTAAAAGTAGGTCTGAGATGTGACAGTTGAATCGCACTGCCTGCATAAAAAAATCATGGGCTAGTTACTAACGCAACAAGTTAGTCTCAAGTTTGACTGGAAACTAGGACGATCTGGACTAACTGTGTTATTGCTTCAAAGCCTTGTAAAATTAGCCATTACATCAGTCACTGGAACACCTGTGGATGAAATACAGTCGGAAAGGCTCGCACGTGACTTACCAAGCAAGTACCTTTTGTGAGCTTAAAGCTGCAGAAAGGAAGTAAAAAAGGCAGCAACTATGGTCAGCCTTGAGTGGGAGAAATAAAATGAAACCAGTCTAGTTAATTAAAGGAAGGGATTATTTGTTGACTCAAATAGGAGAAGAAATGTCTGGGTTTTTTACAGATCGCTGTAGACAAAACATCCTATAGCTAGTTTTTAGTACTAACAGCTTTAAACTTATTCCTTTCTTTGAAAGTATAGCTAGCAGCTCCTAGACTATAGAGCCAGGGTTATTTTATTGCTCATTCTTTTCTATACAATGGTCAGTCATTTCTAACTACCTTTTTTTGGAAGGGACCAATAAACATTGAAAAGCAAGTCCAAACTTTGTACATTTACAAAGAGAGAAGGAGAGAGCGCTTTTGTTCAGTTTGGTAGAGGTCCATTTCTTTTACTGAAGAACATTTTCATAGGTTTTGAAAAACAGGATAATGCTTGCATGCAGGTTAAAAGAATGATATTTTGCTTGGCTAGTTCATTCAGCGAATAGTCTTAGCTTCCATTTTAATGAGGAATAGTTCCGCTCAAACTTTTCTATCCATAAACTACCTACAGGAGATTATTGTTTATGAAGTTTTGGGGTTGATCGATAACGTGGCACTTGTGCCTCCTGAGTGAGAAAGGAAAGGGAAATTTTCCACCCAAGGAATTCGCAGAACCGGTTTCCAAAAAGCACAAATTATTCCTATAATACTAATACCAGACCTGTATATCTCTAATGAGAACTAGAAATTCTTCAAAGAGAGAAGAAATTTTTTACCCAGTCTTCTAACCCATGGTACAGAAATAGAAATTTCACTGCATGAAGTAATTTAAGAATTCACAGTATGGCAGACACTAAATAGTAGCAACTAGAACATAATTCAGTTATCAGTCTGAAGAGGAGGTAAGATGCCAAGAAGTGGCTGAGTAATCACTAAACTTCAGAAAAGGAGATTCCAATATTAAGAAAAAGTTAATGGAATAGGTCTGAGAGTCAAAAATAAGTGAAATAAAATCTTTAGGTGTTTCGTGGATACTACTTAAAAATATTATCACTGGGTCTTGCAAAGTACTGAACAAAATGGGACCCATGAGGGAAAGTCATAAATCATGCCAGCTGAATGCCATTTTTTCTAAGTGAAAAAAAAAAGATATTTCACATTTTAAATGCTTCTTTAGGGAAAACGACAAAGAATGGGCAATAAATAAGTAAAAGGGAAATTGCAATTGCTGAGATTAATTAGGAGGGTAAATAACTAAGGGTATGGAACCAAACAATGTTACTGTCTTCCACTTTATTCAATGGAGGAAGTCTGTGGAAATACTTTGCTGGGTTTTGTGGCACCTTGGGGTTTATCTATAAGTGTATCTCTGTTTTTCATTTCTGGCAGGAAGCACTTTAGTTTGTTCTTATCAAGTAAGGACTTTCCAAAGTCAGCACCTTAATCCTTTTTAAACTGGCAGGAAACTTTTCCTTGTCCTTTCATTTTCTAAGCAGCTCCCTTGAGCTGTCTTGCACTCACAGCTTTTTACTGACCTATTGCCTTTCTAGAGGTGGACCACAGTATATGTGTCAGTTTGGCCTTGATTCTTCTAACTCCACCAGCCCAGACAGTCTCAATAAGAAAACAGAAGTGAGGTTATTGTGCAAGGTTTAAAGTCAGGCTTCTGCGTGCAAGGGTAGAACCAAAAGCTTAAAAGTAAAACGAACAAAAAAACCCAAATAAGTTATTAGGTCCAGTGTTGTGAGGAGAATGCAGTGGGCTTAGCTCAGCTCTTGGCAACAATATGCAGTCTGTCATTAAAAACAGATATTTTACTGGAGATACAGAACTCCACTAGTCTTGTAGATACATATTTTTAAAGGCTCTAGGGTGATCAAGGAAATTAGAAATGACTGTCAGACAAACCGGTTGAAACAACAGTAACAAGTAGAATGAAACACCAAGACTATAATATCATGATACAACAGTTAACACTATTTCTGTAAAGAAAGATTACATTTCACTCAACTTTTTTAGTATGTGCCAGTACAGCAGAGTAAAAGACAAACCATGGCATCATTTTTTTAGACTTGCATAGTAATTTTCCAGATCTCTGTTAAAAACATACAAACAAAATTAAAAGCACAAATTGACATTGCAGTTAATCAAGTGGCAAAATGAATTTCAGAAGTACTGCCCCTAGCTGCTTCGATCCCCTTACACACAGTTCACCTTTCTCTCCATGGTGCCAGTGCAATTGCCTGTGTGGCTATAGATGAAAAGCCAGTTAAGAAGTAATTATGAGGTGAGAAACAAATATTACTCTGGGTCAAATTCTACCTATCAGACGGAAACCAGAGAGAAGTAAACTGCCAGCATTTATCGTAGCTAATGCACTTAAGGGTTTAATATTATATGCTGTACAGTATGTCTATTAAATACATGGAAGAGTCAGCGCTGAGGCAGCAGCTCTTGAGTATGATGCTAGGTGATGTGGGTTAGCAGAATTCATACAGGACTGTGAAGAATTTCAGCAGGAAAAAAGCAAACTGAATAAAGAGGTAGTACCAACTCAAATTTCAGTCTTAAATGCTATGTAGTGTTCAGCAGAGGTAAATTTGAATGACTTTTAACTCATAAAGGGTTCAAAACTGAACACTGCACTGAAGAAAGGGATGCAGGTTTCACTGTAAACAATGCACCAGTGACCTGTTCAGTGTCCATCTGATGTCAAAGTAAAACCAAACAGAATGCTAAGGGGGATAAAGAATGGGGTAGAACACAACGATTTTTAAACATCCTGTTGAAGAAAAACTGAGGTACGTTAAAGGAATAAACAGTATTAAATAAAATGAAGACAGTTGATCCAAAATTTCTAATAGTGAAATGTTCAAGGGATGCTCAAGAAAGGTGAAAGGTGGCAAATTTGGTTTGTTAACCCAAGTGGATTTTGGAACCTACTGACGCTAAGAAAGGAGCAACATTCTGTCAGGGAATGAATGAGATGCTGAATGGAACTAAAGGAGAATTGAGATAATGCCAGTATTTGGTTTTTTATAATAATTAATGATAGAAGTTTTTAAAAGGCATGTCAAACATCATGTTTCCAGTTTAAGGCAATCTCTGTTATGAGTCAGGCTGAGTCCATCATGATGGGAAGCTTTATTCTATTTTGAATTTGGGGTGGCATCACATGCATTTTTCTTAGACAATTTGAGATGATCCCTCAATTGGATAATCAATAGATGATGCAATATGGGAGTTTCAGTGTCCTGATGTTAGGCTCTGTATCTCTTCTCATGTAGGCTTTCTTTGGAGAATTTGCAATAGTGGTGGATTCCCCAGCTTGTCCATGACTCCCAAGAGGGTAATGCTTTGTGTCACTGAAGGCATTTCATGAAAGTTGCACTCCATGATATGCAGAATGTGTGTGCTCTGAATAAAATGTTGATATTCTTTCCTCTGCATAGTGTAAGTCTAGCTAGTAAGTTCTAGCTAGAAGTGAGGACCCTGTGCTGTCAAAGAGAGACAGGACACTGAGATAAAACACGCTGGATAGTTCAGAGTTCTACGTGAAAATGTAGCAAGGCTGCCTTCACTTCCTTTTAACATTTAGCATTCATGATCCCAAAACTAGCACTGGAAGCCTTAGCAAAAGGAATGAAACCATAAGGCAGAATTTGATTTTAAGAAGACATTACCGATGAGTATTCCAGTAGGGTGAGGTAGCCTGAAGGAGATAATGAAGAATAGACTTTGGAAGGAACCAGTCTTAGAAAATACATCTAAAAAGATATTGCTTGTTGTTGACTTGGCATTCTTCCTTGCTTAGGTTTTAGATTTAAAAGAGGACTGTGAAGTCCTTATCATGACTTACCATTTGCATCATACTTGATTCACTGCTTCCTGTTTGCCAAGTTCAACTCAACAGCTGCCTTTTGCACAGATACTCTAGATGTCTTCTAAATATCTGCTACACTATTGAGTGCCGTGCAGATTACAGCAATATAGAGTTTAACAAAATGATTTATATATGACAAAAGGAAGACAAAAATATAACTGTTTATAGCAGAATTTTATGCATCTGCATTGAACAAAATACAGAGCCAGATTCTGTTACCTTTACTCATACAAAGTAGGAATTTTACTAATTCCGAATTGTATTGTATATTAGCAATACCGTGTATTGCTATCGAGCTAATATTCTGGTGGGACTGGGCACAGAGACAGGCAGCAGATCATCTCCTCTGACTTAGCACTCACACAAAGTACCGTGGCCAGACTTTTCCAAAGAACCTGGTTCCTGCAGTTAGCTCTAGATATATTTTGATTAAAGGTTATCACCTTTTCTGGCAGCAATAGGAATTGCAAGGGTTTCCTGGCATTCCTCCTGGTAAGGAGTTTTGAAGATGTAGGCCAAAAGTGTAACTGTGGGCACTCAGAAGTACTCACCATCTTAGAATATCCTGGTTACAACTGAGAAGAAACATTGGAAATGTTTTCATTGTACTTTTCAGAAAGTATCTCTGCATGTAAATTGATCACTAATTTGCTTTCTTTCCAAAAAAAAGGAAGTGAAGAAACAAATAAAATGTAATTCGTGCTTTCAAAACCCTCTGTGAAACCCAGACAGTGAGATAGGACTGTGGTCTTAAAATATTACACTTCACTTAGGCTTTATTCTTCCTTCTCCCTTCCCAAAAAAGCTATAGCAGGAAAGTGATCCATAAATCCCTGTGTCCACGTTATGGCATGGTGCCTCAAATGATGAATTCTGTCATGTTTTGATTAAAAAAAAATGGAAGTCCATAAAAAAAATAAAATTAGGTTAGTGAATTGAATGTTGCTTCCTTAACATTTTTCATCCTGAACTCATTTAGTAGAGGAAATGGATATTTCATCAGACATGGATTTGACGTTCCATCACATTATACAGTAAACAGTACAAACGATGTTATTTTTTTTAAATGGAGAAGCTGGAAGAGCTAAGACAGTAGCTGCTGTAAGGCACTGGTTATCTCATTTAAACAGATATTAAATGTGGGTGCCAGTGGTGTGATCATCAGCTGCTTCCCACTTTGTGAATAAATTGCTTAGAAGGAGTCTTGCTGCCTACCAGATGTGACCTAGATTTAGATTTCCAAAGGCAAAAAAAAAAGTCTATTGTGTAAAAAACAATTGCGGGTAAAATGCATGGTAAATGAGCTTATCTCACTTTTCCAGGTGTTCAAGCTAATATGTTATGGAATTACAGCTTCATTTATGAAAAATAATTGAGGAATGTTCCAGCAAATCAAATTTGGATAAAGGCTTAGGATAGTTATTGTGTTGTTAGCAAGTTTCTAAATGGCAGAAAGAAAAGGGAGGCAGCACAGATAATAAAAATATAGAAATTTGTGAATCTGTGAAGAGGCTCTTATAAAAGGGTTGAGGCTGGCAGTGGTATCCCACCTGTGTTGTGGTCTTGCAAAATGTCATGGAACAATATGAATTATATTCCTGTCAATGCATATGAAAGCAGGACTTTTTCTTAAAAGATCAAGCATTGATATCTGTTGGCCCTGGATAAAAATAATGACATTGGTAGGTTAAATGTATAAACGTCGAAAGAATAACATCCTTATTCTTTTTCTGTCTCCTCTTTTCCTTTTTCTGATTCCATAGGGGCTGCCACTCGAAAACCGGACCCAGAGCCTGAGAAGCAGACCGACCATACTGTTAAAATTGCTGGAGTCATTGCAGGCATCTTGCTGTTCGTCATTATATTTCTGGGGGTCGTGCTGGTAATGAAGAAAAGGTGAGCAATTAGTAGATGTTTTCTATGTACATATTCATATCACAGCATCTCCTACAGCAGTTCTCAGTTTGATATTGGCAAAAGTATCCAGCTACTTTCGTGCCCTTTGCCACAGAGTTTAGGAAGTACTGCTCTCTCCCACCTCCAAAGCCTTGTTGCGTTTTTATAAAACCACAGTGTCTGTTTCATCCCACAGCATTTTCTATGAATTAATGTTTGTGGCTTTGTTATAGAAGAAAAACAACTTGAGGTTAATGATTCTAGCACTTTATGCATTAGTACTGCATGATGGACTCTAATAATAGAACAGTATCTCTATCCTGAAAGTGTGAGTCTCCACTCTGTTCAACAGATCAGCTGAAAGTTAGATGTAGTTTCATTCTTGAATGTAAAAGAAATCCTCAGTCAAGCAGGAACTAGAGCTAAGGTAATTTGTGCTAAGAATGGGGTCTATATTCTTCTGCACAAACTTCATTCCCTGAAAACAAATGAAAATATTACAATGGTGCTGAATGTTTCCAAATGCTGGTTCAACACACACACGCATTGAGATTGTTTTGTTTTGAATATCATTTGAAAACTGCTACAACATTAGAAGTGCAAGACTTTTAAACCTGGTTGCCTTTCTCAACACTGTAAAAGGAAAAATAATAAAGGGAAAAATATCTCATAGCTAGGGAGGTGGCATGGGTAAGAAAAAAATCCGTGTGATGATAGAAGGTAAGTCTAGATTGGGAGAAGTTCATTAGCAAATAGAAGGTTTTAGGTTTATCCTGAGCGATGTGAGATGTGCAGCTGTAGAGGTGGGGTTGGGAATGTGTGAGAGCTGTGTAAAGGGTCGAGTCATGAATTCTCCTTCCTTGTCTGGCATAGTCTTCTTACTGTCCTATAACCCCTCACCTCCTTGCCATTCACCCTGTATTATCCCCTTTTCTTCCTTTGAGAGCAATCTCGGCCTGATTTTCCTCATCCCAACACTATGTGATTTAACTGTATGTTAACTAGTTTGGCAGGTCTGAGATAGTCCAAACCCCTGAGCTGCCTGAAATTCTTCCAGAATTTGAACAGTGGAGGTGCACAGCTAAGGAGGCAGCTGCCTGACAGTGCCTCAGGGCAGGCAGCAGAAGTAGTTACTTTTCACTCTCCTTGAAGACAGAAGCAGGGCCATAAATTAGAAGGGCTCTATGCCGAGAAAGGTGCGCTGTGGCCAGGGCTGAGGGCTAGGTCATGACAACAGGTAGGTAAAGCAGTCAAAAGCTGCCGTACGGAAAAGACTGAGACTTAAGCCACAGGATAAGTCTGGCTGGGGCAATGAAATTGACCCAGTAACCAAATCTTCTCAATAAAGTACAGTGTAGCAGAGTTAAAATCTGTTCTGACTTTGCAGTACTTTTTTCTTCCCACTTCTGATTTCTTGCATCATTCATACCTTCAGTTTTAACAGTTGAACTCCCAAACTCCTCCCTAGGGCCAGACACAACACTTGGCATGCAGGGAGGAAGGCTTCTCGCATTATCTGGCCAGTCCTTCTTCACACAATTCCTGACTGGCATTCATCACTCTCTCTCTTCCAGTTCTGAGCCTCTCCTTAAGCATTCGCGCCAAAGATAGAATATATTCACCCAAGGGAGACAAGTTCTCTTAATCTTGAAGGGAGAGCATTGCAAAATGATCCAAATAGTTTCAAAGTAAATAAGGTGTCAGGGTCTCTGGCTAAATGGATGCAATACCAGCTCTTGCTTCATTCTCTAGGGAAAAGCTCTTTGATAATCTAATTGTTAGAGGCAGGAAGGCTCGAATCCTAAGTGTTTGCATGTTAATGCAGAATGATACTTGATTCCTTCTGTCTACCACAGCACAGTAATTATTATTCAAAGTAATTCTGTTGTTAGAAGAAAAGTGCATTATGTGAACTTCTTTGGGGTTTGGAATAAATCTGCTTGTGACAGAGATGAAACTATTGAAAGTACAAGTCCAGGAACTCTGTTACCAAATAGATACAATTTCATTGTGTAGTACAGAAAGAATGATACCAATAGCTTAAACATATGCCAGAATGATGCTGCAGCCTTGAACAAAACAAACTGTGGAATGAGTTGAAGTGAATATTAAAAAGTAAGAATGGTTCATCTGTGTAACAGGATGTGACTAGGCTTTAATGAGAGTTTCAGGAGGTAGGTATATTGTGTCCCAGACCTCTAAAGCAGATGCTGTAGCATAGAAGGTCTTGAATACAATTACACTCATGACTTAAGCAAAAGATGAACCGATTATTCAATAGATTGTTATTGGTGCATTAATTCACTATGCTGCTGAGAGCCCCTATGGTTTCACCTTGGTTCAGTTACTGTGTATACATTATGCATTTGAAGAAAATGTATAAATCATTCTGCAAGCTTAGTAAAACTGTAGTGTTTTTGCAGTTTTATGATACTTTAGGTGCTACTTTGTGAAACAATCTCATCAAGCTAGCGTGTCATTTGACTACTGCACTTGATGATTTTATTTCATTTACTTTATCAGAAGTTTTACTGGAGTAAAGACCTGAGTGAAAAATAGAATAACACCTTGTAATTCAGTGGCATCTTTCCCCTGAGAACCACTTTCCTCTCCGCACTATTATGTGCATACTCTGTGGCCCACAATGCTAGGTTTCACCATGCTGAGTCAACATGCTCTGAAACTTGTCTTGCTTGGAGTTGGCTACGGCAGTATCCCATTCACACTCCACTATTCTAAGGCATATCCCAAGGCGTATGCTGTCTGTTACTCATTCTTTCATGGAAATGGGTCCTTGTAGACTTGATCTCCAGATCTCACCAGTAGATTAAATTTACTTTATCCTTGGGGCTTCACAGTGCTTAATTAACTTAGTTTTGAATCATTTCTTTCCATTGTCAAGAGATTTGCAAAGCAGTTTTACTGTACATGATAACCATGGCTCTGTCCAACATATTCCATTAATAGCCACCTCATTTCGTCCAGCAACCATTCTTTGCTTGGTTGGTGCCAGGCACCACAGATTTGCACAGATCAGCCTCTTTGACTTCTAATTCAGTAGCCAAATAGACAAGACCAACATTCAAAGCAGTTTTCAGTGCAGCACAGCCATGCTTTGGATATGGTCACTATCAAAGAAGTAGGTAGAGAAGTTCTGCAAATATCAATAGTCAGTCATTAGGTATCATTATTAATTTCACTATAGAGTGGTCTTCTGAAGTAGTTGTATGATAAACTGAGTCACAGAGAGATTAGGTGGCCTAACTATTCGTTGTATGGTATGGAGTCACTAGTGAGGGTAGGAACATCATGGACACTAAAACATTTTCTGTGTGGACACTCAGTCTTTGACTAAAGTAAAACAGATCTGTATGCTTGTCACCTGGGTCAGGGGAAGACTGTTAGTGCTTTCCTGTTTTTCTCCCCACTTGGTTGTGCAGAGTTCTTTATCTGTTCTGTTCTATCTTTTCTTTATCCATTCACCCACATTCCTGCATAAAGATGTCATGTCATGTAGACTAGGAACCTGCAAGCTATTCCTAATACCAATATGGTCATATCAATGAGATGATATTTCTCTGTGAAGTCAGAATAATGCCAGTAGGCTTTCCTCTCCTCAGCTGTGCTCTGAATCTCTCATTTAAGAGTTAACACAAAGTCAGTGGAAACCAATACATGTGTTTCCACAATATTGCTCCACAATAAAGTAGATTTTGAATCTGATCCTGAATATTAAATCTCAGGCAAGGCCCTTGATCTCTGCCAGTCTTTGATATACCTGCATAGGACTTTATAAAAAATAAAAAAATAAAAAATAAAAAATGCAGCAAGTAAGTTCATCTTTTGGTCAACTTGAAGTAGAGCAGTGAAAATGAGAGAACTGTTCCCACAACCTTTGGAAAAGCAATAGCAATTAAATCAAGACTTGGAAAAATCAGAACCTTACTGCTTTATTCTTTTCTCTTTTTGGTTGGTTTTTTTTTTTATATTCTATTTCAGCTCAGTTTAAAAAATATGCAGAAGTTGAGAAATTAGATTTCTTGGTCCAAGGTTTGCTTAAAAGTATATATGTCTTTGGGGCAGCTGTTTCTTTTGGGACTACCATCTTGCTGCTGCAGTGGGAGTGCAGTAAGGAAGCGGTTATTAAAATTTAATTACATTGGCTTCTGCTTCAGTTGTGGAATGGAGTTTTTCTGATCATTGCATTTCTCCATAAAAGGATTGTTTTCTTTTGCCTATCTTTAGTTTCTGTTTTCAGCTGTCTCTATGCCTAAGCCTTGCAGTAGTTTCTAACGTATGTAATTGTGGCATCTGTTTAACTCGGAGACCCTGGTTCTTGGCAGTGGATAAGGAAGGCCTTTACACTCAGTGGAGCTGGGCTGGGAACGCATTCCCTGGTAGCAAATCAGGCTGTTCAGTTATACACCTTTACCAACAATTTCAAGCAGTTAGGATAGAAATTGGAGATAATACGGGCTGAAGGAAAACGCCAGTCTTACAGTGCTACCTCTGAACCTTGTTTTTCCCTCTAGGCCAGCTACAGAAGAGAGACAATGAAAGAAATCACTGTGGTAATTACACAGTGCCAGAAGTTTTCCCTTCTAGTGGGACAATCCTCCTGTGCCTGGCTGCATTGGTTTTGATAAATATTATAGTGGGGCCTTATTCTACAAGTGATATTTATGAAATTTATTTATGTCTTCAGTCCCTAAGGGTATAAAAGTGCTTTATATTATCACTATACATAGAAACAGTTTATTGACATAAAATAACCTATCTAGCGGGAAGTGACTGAAGAGCCATGCACAGAAGAAAATTTGGCCAAAATCTTTGGGTCACTCTCTTTAGCAGAAAAAGACTTTTCATACATAGAGAGAGAGAAAGTTTGTATACATTATGTAGAAAGTAAAATGGGTATTTCTTCAAAAAGCTAAATCTCCATATTTCTTCAAAAAGCTAAATCTTTTCAATTATGAATGGTGCTTTTGCATGTGGCCTGAGGCCTTGTGAGTCTAAAACCTTCTGTTTCTGTAGGTTTTTAATTTATTCTTTTTACCTGTTTTTTTCAGTGTCTGGTATCCTTGAGAGTCAAAAAACACAGTGCTCTTTTTCAAGGACTTTCATATGGAAAATCTCACAACTGTAACAATATAAAAATAACTGGAGCTTGAGACTTTTAATTTTTCTCATCTTATACAAATTTTTAATGGGACATTCACACAAATTAAAGCTCCTGGATTTTCAGCATTTTTTTCATAAGGAATAATTTATCTCTATAACATATTTCGCAGAATTCTGCATATAAGTACCAGCAGTGCTTCACTGATTAATTGTATCTATTGTTGTTTCTCAAATTATTATACATCTTTTAGAAGTATGAGAACATTTGTACTAATTACATTAAAACTCTGTCATGGCAACATATGGCAAGAAACAGGGTTGGCAGTGTCATGAGATTCTAAATGAAAGTGAGAGAATGAGTAATTCTGAAAAGAAGGGCAGGGGGAGATAGAATTATGACTGAACCAGAAAACAACCCCTTACTAATAGAGCAGGTAAGTTGATCTGCTTTGATAGGGCCTGATCCTGTGCTCCTTACTGAAGGCAATGGGGTATGTGCTGATGGAAGAAGCGTATAACTGTTTTGCAGCTTTCCTCTTACTCTATTCTTAGATATCTTTTAAAACTCAACTTTAACAGGTGTGCATTTTTGCAGATGTGCCACGTGATTAAATATTCAGTATCTAGCCTCTTGTGTTTGAACAATACTGTTTGCATCAGAAAAATGGGAATAAAAACTGGGAAATATTTCCAACGGCATCTTCACACAAAGAAGATGAGAGAGAAAATTTGATGAAAGCCTAGTTTTCAAAGGGATGCCTGAAGCATGTAGCTAGAGGCAAGTTAACGTTAGTTATAGTCCTTTGCAAGGCCTGTTTACATATTTCCTCTGCAGTCAAAGGGCTGTATGCATGTGCTGTAAAAATTACAAATGCCTACATGGCTCCTTTCAGTCTTTTATCTTACCAACGTGTGAATGCTACTTGATGTTATGCTGAGAGATGTTTTAATATCTCCAGCCTCTTTTTAATTGCCATCAATGTATGGAATTCATTTAGGTTGGAACTTGCCCCTTTTGGGGAGTTGCAGTCCTGCTTGTAGTGGCTCATAACTGAGGGAGGGAGAGGTGTAAAGCAGAAGCGCGTAGCTGGAGGGCTTCTATACTTTGTGCTCATGCAGAGCATGTCTGGGTGGAAGATCTGGCTCTGCAAGAGGTGATGCAGGAAAGACTGACTGGGTCCGTATTTCTCAAGGTGGTGGTGTGAGGTCTTCAACTTGTTCTTTGTGACATTCACGTGGACAGAAATAACAGGGATACAGGATCAGTTCTTATTTTTTCCTCTGCTACATGGGGAAATACCACCAAAATAATTTTAGCCAGCAAGGATAGCCTTTTTATTTGCATGGCACGAAGTCATTTTTTCTTCAGAATTTAAATGGTTATTAAAAAAGCTGAGATATTAAAAAAGCTGTGGCCATTGATTTTTCCCCTCTGGAAACAAGTTCTAGTCCTGTCAATGGCAGAACTGATTTCTTTAAGTAAAGAAAGCTATATCCCAAGATTCTACAGTACTATGATGGAAGAGAAGCTACTTAATACATGTTCTGAAATTCTGCTTTGTTAAACTTCTAACACCATGTTAGAAGTTCCGTATCTTTATTCCTAATGCAGTTGAGGTGTAACCGGCGGTGTTTTATCACTTTAATTAGGAGTATTTGTGTGTGTAGTATATGCAGAGATAAATATACATTAAATATCTAGCATTACTTAGTAGGTGTACTTTAAGGTGGTTTGATTTAACAGTTGGAGATGCATTATATATTGTATTGCTTAAAGTTTTACGGAGATTGGATATGCCATCTGTCTGTTTCAGACACATTGCATGATATGCCCAGATATGCATTCTTGCTACCTTTCATTTGTGTCACCAGTTCTGGTCTCAGTTTCATCTTGATTTTTCATACATTAATATTTGGCTTTTCTTTCCTTCCATTTCATCTTTTCCACCACTGCCTAATCCTTCCACC
Organism: Mycteria americana; assembly: GCF_035582795.1. Lineage (NCBI taxonomy): Eukaryota > Metazoa > Chordata > Aves > Ciconiiformes > Ciconiidae > Mycteria > Mycteria americana. The sequence goes on along the minus strand of NC_134366.1, from coordinate 119,240,519 downwards.
ATCATGGCAGAAGAAGCTATCACTCCTACACTTATTACCTGTAAGTAACTTCTTTGTCATCAGAGACACTCTTTCTGCCATGTTGTTCCATGCCTAAGTAGTGAATGCTAATATTGAAAATTCCTTTATAAAAACAACCTTTGTAAAAGTTTTACCAAGATAAAAACAACATGGTCAATAATGTAATGAAATATTTAGCTTTATAGCAGTTTCTTATGCCTCATACTGTGCATTAGAGTCCTTTGAATATCGTTATATAATGAATTTTCTTAATTGAAAAGTAGTAGGTATAAATATTACTACCACGTCTATGAGAAATTTTCATGCCTAAGTAATTATTTTTAGAATTTATTTAGTGGTTTCTTTCTCATTTGTTCTGTTGGAAATATAGCATTTGTTAGACATGTACAAGCATTTCCGTTTGTTGCTGTGTACATATTACTACTTTTTCATGAATAATGATCATGCATAAACATCATGAGTTACCATTACTGGTGTAAATTTCAAAGGAGAGAGCACTAAAAATCGAGGGCAAGATGAAGCATAACTTTGAGTAAGTAATAACTTTTCATTTTGATACAGTCCTTAGTAATACCATTATATGATTCTTTATTTACCCAAAGCCTTTGTTTCGTTCCCTGCTGTCAGCAGGTGATGAATGAGAAGGGTTCTTCTGTGAATTTAGCAGATCCTTGTCTGAGTCTATTCACCTTTTCTCGCTTTCCAGGTGCAAGAAGCACATGATAGTTTTTGAATTAGCAAAATATTAGGGGTCTTGCTTAGTCACAAAATGGGATGCATTTAACCTTCTTTAATCTTGTTGGCCAGCAGCAAAAATCAGCTGTCCAGTAGATATCTGTCTTCTTTAAAGCTCAGGTTTAAAAGTCATGGGAAACTAGGAGATATTTTTATATCATTACAGAGGATGGGGTGTTACATGCATGAGACAGACTGTTGTACTAGTTTTCAGGCACATATGGTAGTAGCATGCTCTGGAAAGGAACACATTTCAGTAATGTTTTTATTTAAAGACAATATTAAGTTTCTGATGTTCCTTTCTAGTTACTCTTCAAACTTTTTAAATAAATATTTTTTCAATTAATATTTTGAAAAAGCATCAAACATTCATTTATAGAATTTATGGAAAAATTCGTAAATATTTTCTAACTTGAAAACTTGGTAAGCAGAACCATGCTTCAAATTAATTAAAGCAACTAAAATTTAAACCTCTTAGTTGAAAATCCCTACAACTTCTGAATATATTGAAACTGCTCATTTACTTGGTAATTCAGATTTTGTCTTACACTATTTGACACTTTACATATAGTGAAATTTTTTAAACTGTTCTTTAAAGCACTGTATTAATGTGAAGGTCAGAAAAAATTATCTCTTCCACAGATACAGTATTTCAAAATTTGTTTCTGTTCCCCAGAGGAAAAGACCATATCTTCCATGAAATAGGCCTTCAAAAAAAAAATTCAGTTTGGGACCATTTAAATGTTATTTTTAAAATGTCAAAAGAGTATAATATAGTAAGCCATATAGTGTGTTGTTGCCATAATAAGTAAATATATTTAAATTAATATTTTAATATGATTCATGTCTCAAGGCTAAGTCAAAAACAACATTGAAACAAATGGAACATTACATGAAACACTGTTTCGTTATTCAAAGAAATTGGATTATATCTTTTTTTCTCTTTTTCCATTGTCAATGGAAAATATGTGAATTGAAATGTTTCTGTAAGTTTTACAAACAAAGGTTTAGTCCCCAGTTTTGCAATCACAGAGACTGTTAATAGCGGATGGAATAGGGCTTCTCTTGATTTTTTGGAATGCTCTCACAGCAGCTTCAATGAAAGATCTGTCGTTTTGTTAGTGTGATACAAATTCAGTAACTTTGTAGTTCGGGTACATTAACTCTTCCAAAAGAAATTGTGTGATCTTGACCTTGTATTGTTTTGCTCCCTGTCTGGTGAAAGAAGGGAAGTAAGAGCCCTGAAAAGAGCAGACAAGATCGGCCCCCAACAGGAGGAAATATTTTGGACCAAATTCTCCACCTGTTTACTCACCACGCAATTTCACTGAAATTGGTGGAAATCTTAGATGAATGCAGAATTCATTACAGTTTTATTTTTAGCTGAGGAAGTTGGTATGGATTATAAAATGTTCTATATTTTGAGAAACATAATTTGAAGTACTCTGCCATTGCTAATTTACCACTTCTATACTGAGTATCATATTCAAATTTACTGATTAGTCATTGTAAATGCAAGCTGTAACATCCAAGCAAGCATCTATGCACTGAAATAGTTACTATTGTCTTGTGTGCTGCTTTCCTTATGTGCTGTGGGCTCCTTTTCCCTAGTAGACTGCAATTTCTGCCACTTCTAGATCCATCCTAAATTAAAATTAAAAAAGAAAAAATTGGCAGATGCCTAGAGCTGCTGATGAATCATCAGAGGTGGACCTACAGCTGTGCATATTTGGCAGGGAATTATTTCCATTTTATTTTGTGTTTACTAGATAGCCAGTCAAGAGATGTTACCAAAAAGAAGTTGAGTACTGCTGTTGAGAATTATACTTCTTTTTAATGGGCTTGAGTGCCTCTGCCAACGTCTTTCGTCCCACTCTTGATTTCCTGAGAACTGGTGCATTTTTTACCTTTCACCTCAGACAGGCAGCAGATTTTTTTTTGTCTGGCCGTAGTTAGTCCTGTATGAGTTCTTTTGTTCTTAAGATTAGAGCAAATTTAATAGTGCTCATTAACTCTGCAGCAGGTCTTTTGACTTTGCAGTCGATTCCAGGTGGGAAGAGAAGAATGGAGAGGGTGTCATTAGTGACACTTGTTATGACTGGTGTTCTCAGCATGGCAGCCAGTGCTGGCATGACTGCTTTCTCCTGACATTTTCTGATGGGCAAAACCCCTGTGACATTGGCCAGAGAAGGAAAAGTACATTAGTAGTTTATTGTGTAATTATGGTTAAATGAACTAGACAAGCCTGTTGTTCAGGTGACAATGAGTGCCACTGTGCTGACCGATAGCCATTAACTTTTATATTTGAGATCTTAATTTTGATACAGATTCTGCCCTTGGAGGTCATTAATCATTAGTCAGAAGCTAACATACCTAGATTCATTCAAATTCAAGCATCAGACAAACACAATGAGTGCTTGGACCATCTCAGTTTCCTCGAGGCACTGACGCCTGATTTGTGAATTTGGGGTTTTTTGGGAATGATTTGGGAATTCAATTTACCCCAAATTCTGGGGCAGATAGTTACAGATTGTAGCTGTTATAAGTTGCTTTCAAGAGACTCCATTACATTCCTATGAGTAGGATGTATGCCCAATTAAAATACAAAGTTGTGAAGGTAGCTTTTGATGTTGTCCCTCAGTTTGAACTTGATATCAAAATGGTATGTTATGATTATTATTGAAATTAAGTACTTATGCAACAACGGTGCTGCACAGCAGTTAGGTGCATAATGTTATTCTATTTTTGTGCCTTTTCACAAGTCATTTCGACTTGTGAAAGGTGAAGTAGGGAAATAGGAGACAATTATTGCCCAGTATTCTTATAAAATAGTAATCATGTTGAGATCTTAATAGTATGAAATCTGATATTGTCTATCCCAGCACTAATGATCTAGTTAGGTGACTTAGGACAGAAGTGCATCACAGGTATGTCCTCTGTATGGAAATCACAATTCAGAAGCCTAATACAATGTTGAAACATTACTAAAATGGACTGTATAGGACTAGACGTCCTATTGCCTGGTGCTTTGTATATGACTCAAAGAGAACAAAATTCCTCCTACAAGAAAATTAATTCTACAAACATTGAGCTCTTTCATATAAACGTGAATAAAAACATACCCTTCTTTTCATGAGAATTTGATAGTTTGGGGCCCAGTTGAAGTACACTTTTCTTGTATGTCTGACTTGAGCTCAGGAGCCTGGGAGTCTGTTCTCAGTTTAGTTATCTCTGTGTCTATTGCTTCGCTAGCAGATTTTCAGTGCTGGCTTCTGGAGCTCTGTACAGAGACTTAATTTGTGTCTCATTTCCCCAATCCTGTTGCGATTGACCTAGTACTTATGGCAGAAAGCACAAGGTTAGCAGATTTGAAAAATGACCCTAATAATCAGAGTCATAAAATTTCCAGAAAATCAATGGTGTCAAAACTCTTAACAGTGACTTCTGGATAATTCCAGGAACTATGCAATAATCATGTTTAAAGCTTCTGTAGTAATTTGAAAATAGTGAGAGAGGTTAGAAACAGTCCTGTATTCTCAACTGCAGCTGCCTCTGGAACTAGAATAAGTTCATCAGTTTGTGTCTTGCAGATGGAAGAGAGCACTGAACAGAAAAACATGAATGTGTTTGAACCGTTTGATGTGTTTGATCTGTTAGACTATGTCTGTGATCTCTTCTGAATCTTCAAATATGCATAGTTACATAGACTTGTATCATAGAATCATGTTACCCAAAATAAACATGGATTTCTGTAATTGTCTTGTAAGCTAGACTTTGGGGATGTCCCATGAGTTTTGTTGCATCTGGCAAAGTCTAGAATGCCAACATATTGAAATCTTTGGATAATATGCAGTGCCCAAAATAGCAAGGAGGGTGTTTTACTAAATCCCCATCACTGAAAAATACATTTGTGGGCTATGTGCCATATGCTTTGAGTACAGCGGTACGATATCTAGCTTTCATGCAGAGATACTAAGCGATCTCAGAATTAGAATGTTATTTTTAGTTAAAATACACCACATAATTTTTAAAAATCTATCTGAAGTTATTATTTCTTATACTTGCTGATTCCTTGCATCTTCTGATTCTTTTCGATCAGATTGTGTTGCTTTATAGCCAAGGCTTACATTCCCATTTCTCTGTAGAAAAAATTGTAAAAAATCCTTAACACTCAGACCACCAGTAAGTAAATCCTTTTTTTTTTTATTGTATTAGCTCTTTCTGAAGTATGCGAGCCCCCCAGCACAGTGATCTGACTATGTGAAATAGCTTTCTTGAGGTGCAACAGAGATCAGATCATTCATGTGGAGGAATAGCTCTGCTTTAGTTCATCTTTTCTGGGCATGTTTAGATACTCACTCCAAGTTACTTTTCCAATACCTACACATAGGAAACCCATAGTCATTTCTGAAGTTACCCAGAGTTTTCAAAACTACATTAGCCCAGGTGTGTTGAGTGAGAAACCATAATCTGTAATGTGCTGCAAGTTTGGGTTTTTCAAAATAAATGGGTACTACTGAGAGAGTGAGGTGAAATATCAGAAGTGATTGATTGCTACGCTGGCCACACAATCACACTCAGTTACTGTCCTCGCTCCCTCAGTGTTAAGCAGTAAATTTTGCAGATGAGCTGGGGTTTGGAGATTTTTCTGTCCTTAAAGGGACAGTTTTAGTTTACACTGCTTGTTTTGTGAAGGTACCAGACATTTAGTGTAGGAACCAATGTAACTGAAGGAAAAATAAATGCTTACGCTGTCTAGAGACATCTTGGTTCTTTCCACATTAGTAAAAGCTTTGTCTTGCTTTTCTAAACTAATATACAGGGATTTGAATTGAATACTGAGATAGCTTTTAGAAATTGTGGATTCCATATACTCTTGTAGGATAAGCCTGAAAGCCTATCTTTATTATATACAACACTGAGACATAATGCATACATTCGGGAGGGGAAGAGAGGATAGGGACAGGTATGCGTGTTAAAGAAGTTACCTTTGTATTTGAGTATTCGTACTGCTGTCCCATGTTGAATCTTGTTCAATTAATGTTACCAGTTTACCAGGGTGGACTGTCTTCTCCATAAAATTGTGGATTGAATTAATTCCTCAATTAGCCTGTTGACATTGTTTGTAGCTTCCTAAAAAATTTGGTTCCCAAATCAGTCCTGCTTACTGTCAACAGCAGTCATTCTAGGCACTGAGATTTTGCCATTATCTACCATCATTGTTGAATAAGACTTGCAAAGAGTGTATAAGGTGAATCATTTTCATTCACTTCAAGACTTTTCCCTCAGGAAAAAGGTGCGATTCATGTATTTTTTACACTGAAATTTCATTTCTGTATACATAGATAGCTCAAAACTGACTGCAGATTCTTTCATTTTAAATATCCAAATAGAAAGGAGAGTTTTTCCTTATTTTACTATTAGTATTTATTGTACAAGAGGGGTAATGGCATTGGAAACTTATTTTCTCTAAACCCCAAACCTGCCATTACACTTTGTGTGACTGTAAATGTGTTAACAGTAAAGAAGCTATACTGCATATTAAGACCAAAACTCACTTCATAATTTATGTTACTAAAGGCCTGTATTTTTTATGAAAGATTGAAGTGTTAGTTTTCAAAATGGCTTAATGAAATCCAGTTGGCAGCCGATCAAAAGTGGTGTTGCCCAGGGCTCAGTATTGGGGCCAGTTCTGTTTAATATCTTTATCAATGATCTGGATGAGGGGATCGAGTGCACCCTCAGTAAGGTTGCGGACGACACCAAGTTGTGCGGGAGTGTTGATCTGCGTGAGGGTAGGCAGGCTCTGCAGAGGGACCTGGACAGGGTGGATCGATGGGCCGAGGCCAATTGCATGAAGTTCAACAAGGCTAAGTGCCGGGTCCTGGGGACCTGGGGGTGTTGGTCGACAGCCAGCTGAATATGAGCCAGCAGTGTGCCCAGGTGGCCAAGAAAGCCAATAGCATCCTGGCTTGTATCAAAAATAGCGTGGCCAGCAGGACTAGGGAAGTGATCGTGCCCCTGTACTCGGCACTGGTGAGGCCGCACCTCGAATACTGTGTTCAGTTTTGGGCCCCTCAGTACAGGAAGGACATTGAGGTGCTGGAGCGTGTCCAGAGAAGGGCAACGAAGCTGGTGAAGGGTCTGGAGCACAAGTCTTCTGAGGAGCGGCTGAGGGAACTGGGGTTATTTAGCCTGGAGAAAAGGAGGCTGAGGGGAGACCTTATCGCTCTCTACAACTACCTGAAAGGAGGGTGTAGCGAGGTGGGTGTTGGTCTCTTTTTCCAAGTAACAAGGGATAGGACAAGAGGAAATGGCCTCATGTTGTGCCAGGGGAGGTTTAGACTGGATATTAGGAAAAATTTCTTCCCCAAAAGGGTTGACAAGCATTGGAACAGGCTGCCCAGGGAAATGGTTGAGTCACCATCCCTGGAGGTATTTAAAAGACGTGTAGATGTGGTGCTTGGGTACATGGTTTTGTGGTGGACTTGGCAGTGCTAGGTTAACAATTGGACTCAATGATCTTAAAGGTCTTTTCCAACCTAAACAAGTCTATGATTCTATAAATATTGAACTGGTCGACAGAAGATGTCTGCAAAAGGTGGGACTACAAGGCATAAGATGAATGTTGCATTGTATCTCTCCTGGACTCAAGGAGGACAAGCAGCAGAAAAAAGCTTAAAGAAGAATGGGTAGAAGAAATCATATGGTGAATCTAGCCTAAGACTTCTTTGCTGCAGTAAACCACAGGCTTAATCACTTCCGTGATACAGATAAGAACAACTGTAACAAGACGTTCCTGTCTGTTGAGTGATGTCAGCACAGACCACTGAGGTGTCGTAGTCATTAGTATTGCAATAACTTCTATTGACTGATTTTATTTTTGTTTGAGCTTATTATCTGTAATCTTTTCTCTGACCCCTGAATCCCATGGGAGATGCTTCAGCTGAAATACCTTTGTTGAGCCTATCTGCAGGGGTTATGGCCAGGTTAATGATAATCCACCTCAGGGTAGCATCTGTCAGTGTTCACTCTTAATTTCACAATGAAAATGTTCTAATCTTGGCTTCTTTTCCTTCTTCTCCTTTTCATTTCGTTTCTTATCTACAGTATTCCTTGAGCTCCCTTAAAGTCTAGACTGCCAGATCCCTAGAGGGAACAACAGTGGCCATTTGCTTTCCATAGGGTCTAGCTGACCAAAATCATAATTCATTTCCAAATTTTCTTTCTGTCATTTTTCTTGGTCATTGTTTTCCTGTGATGAATTACCTAACTCTGGCATGAGGATAAGAAGCCATACCTCAGTTGCTTTCTTCTGGCACGCCTGGTGACTCTGGCCTTCTGCCTCCATTTGTGAGAGTCTGTGCAAGGATTCTATCTGATCAGGGTCCTTCCTCATTTCAGCGCAGTAGCCCACATGCAAAATGTAGCTAGGAAGATTGCATCAGCTGTGAAATTGAGCCTCACGAAAACTAATCAAGCAAGGAAACAGAGGAACGGACCGTACTGTGTGCTTACAAATCCAGCAAAGCCTGGCATTTCATCAGTCCCAGACACCCTGTTGAAAAAGAAAATCTTTTACAAGATTTATCATAGATATTAGAAACATGGCTCTATTTGGTTTACAAGTGTACAAGAAAGGTTTTATTATTACTGCTATTATTATTATTAGACTGTAGCTTCTAGTGTATGCTACAGAGAGAAGTCTGTAGGACTGTCAGAAAAGTCTTGCATAATTCTGTTAGTTCATTCCTGTGCTAACCAGACAGCAGCAGTGATCCAGATAAAAAGAGGTAATAGTTGGAGGAGAGCAGAGTTTTGTAGGGCTTGTGCCATGAACTACTTGCTCCTATGAGTACTAAGCTGGTGAACATAAAGAAGCACATTTATTTTTCTTTTTAGCAGCTGAAGCTCAAGACCACTTCTGCATTTGATCTGAGATCCCTCGGTGAGATATTGAACCAAATGTCTAGGGGTATCTAAGTTATACTCAGTTCACCTGCAGAAGGAGTTAGCTTCTCTCCTTCTTTCTCATTTCCTGATTCATCTGATCATGAAGGCACAAGTTAGACCTACCAGAGGCTTCTCTGGTTTGTCTGAAAGAAAGGCAAAGAAAAGCATTCGCTAACCTGTGCATTTCACAGTGGTACAGGAATGAGAGGATCAGCTGGTTTAGAGCAATTATGCCACTCCCCATCTCCCATTGCAAAGTGATAGTGTGCTTTCCTCCTGTGTGGTGACGTCAGTAGCCAAAAGTAGGTCTTCCAGTATGGATTTGGCCAACATGTTCGTATTGGGTATAATAATGCATGCATATTGGCTGCAGCAAGTAATGGTTTAGGTAGGCTAGATAGATTTTAGTTTGCTTAAAGATGTGTATTGGGTTATGGTTTAGGTATAATGGAATGTATTTTGCATTTCATGGTCCTATTTCGCAATTGTCCATGGAAGGGTCACTTCAAAGGGACTAGGTTCATGGATTACAGTGTATTTTCAAAAGGAGATGAAATATTGAATGTTTTGTATTTACTGACATTTTTAAAGGTAGGATTGTCATGTTTATGATACATCATTGAATAAGGCCCTGATTCTTAGCTGTAACATCCAGGCATAACTTGCAGTAGAACTTTACTTTCTGCTTACCAAACAAGGAGGAGTCATGTCTGCATTTAATATTCTCCAGACTGAGATTATAAAATATATTTTAAACTAAGAAAAGAAGAGAAACACATAAGGATGTTAGTAAACCATAGGGAATTCCTACTGTACGCTTAAGAAAAATAAACGAAAAGGAGAACAAGGTACCTTGGTTGCATGTTGAGTCCTAATACAGGCTCCCAGCAAGGATAGGTTTATTTTTTTACTGAATAGGTTACTGCAGTTTCAGCTGCCTTTTGTTGGAACCCAAAGCACTGTAAACCTATTTTGAGGCCAGAGTACTGTGCATTCATGGAAGTGTCTTGTGCAGTTCTCTGTCCACAAAGGGTTTTATCTAACTTACTCCTTAGATCCTACTGTTGTTGTCTTCCTTCCAGCTTTTTTTTCTCTTTCTACACTAATGTGTGTGCCCAGCTCTTAAGCCTACCATCTTATTCTACTGACCATTTCCTTTTTCATCTGCTTCTCCCTCTGCTCCTCCTTCTACTTACTCCTCCTTTCCTTGAGCCCCTTTTCCTTTCCCCCCCCAGATACTATATTGTCTGTCCTGTCCTGAAAAATATTTCCTTAAAATTGCCTTATATTCATTCTTCATGCTCTGCTTTGTCTCCTGAGACTTAATGCAGGCTGCCTAATCATTTGTTCTTGCTCCACGTCCTACCATCTCTCTCCTCAGGACCTGTAGAAGGGAAGGAGAGGCAAATCTGAGAACGTCGAATATCCTTCTGTTATTGTGCAACCTTTTTTTGTAATTCTTTTTATTCTTGATATTTACTAAAGGGCTATTGCTTAGATAGACTTACTCTGTGGAAACATTTAATACAGTAAAATTAAGGAAAGACTGAGTTACATGTCTACATGAGAATTTTTTGCATTGGGGATTGTTTCTTTGTTTTCATGGGAAAACAGAGAGCTGTTTTTATTTGTTCATTTTTTCTTATCTAAAAACTGATTTTGCTAACGCTTTAAAAATATTCACCTCTAGGTTGAAACTTAGCATGCAATATTTTACATTCAAAAGAGAAAAAATTTATCTTAAGCGATTGAAAATGATGTCACCATGGAAGTTGCAATATAACATTAATTATAAGAAGTGTACTTCAACACCCATAGTACTGTGTATTTACTTATGTCAAAACAAGGTAATGCTTACTGTATTACGAATAGCTTTTCATTTTATGATTGCCTGTTGTTCTTTGAATCATAACCTTCACTCGTTTCTTTAATTTAGGAGAAAAAGCCATTAAACATAGATACTTCCTGAAAGTGTGTGCTGCATGAAAGCTTTAATTAAGTCTACAAGTAAAGCTTTAAAAGAACAAGAATCAAATTAATTGCAACAAGGGCCATGCATTTATTTCTGTGACAGGCCTTTGCACGTTAGAGAAAAGGCAATCTGTGTACCCTTATCTGAATTAGTAAACTCAATATCACTTTTCATTAGCCTGGTAGGTCATTGCCATGCGTCTTCAGCATGACACTGTTTACATGTTAATGACCTCACAAATAGAGTCTGTTCCAAATGGTTTGCAGTAGCAGAAAGTTGTAAATCCATGAGGTGGAATAAACTGTCCTCTGCTTTCTGCATCATTGCTTCTTGCGAGTTCCCCTCTAGACTGAGCTTCATAATTAGGTGGCAGTATAATTAAGGCAAATTCAGTAAATGCAAATAGGGCAAAAGGATTTATAGCTGATTATGGTTGTTATAGCATACCTGAAATAAATTAATTTCTAAGCATCGTTATTAGTTGACTTTTCAATGACATAGAGTCTAGAAGTAGAAAGTATTGTTCACAAAAAATGTTCATAGCTTAAGTTAGTGAGTGTGAGTCAGCTTAAGTTAGTGAGTGTGAGTCCATGATGATGTATTCAGATTTACAGAGTGCTGACATACTCATGAAAAAAACACAGAAAAATTCAGAGGAACATACTGCTTTAGTTGTTTGGTGTATGATTACTTTGTATTAGATGAGATTTTTAAGACTATAAATATATTTTTCCCCCACCGTATAATGTAATGAAATCAGCATGCTCCCTAAAATCATATCCTTAAATAAAATGTCATATTTACATCTGGTAATTTGACTAGACAAAGGAAAGCTTCACTGCTTTAAAATCTTGGAGTGATAAAGCCAACATCAAATGAGTAAAACAAACTCAGCATAACCACTTAAATTTGATTGCCTAAAATACCTAAAACAAGGACCATTCTGATACCCCGCTGTGTGAATTCATTTAAGTGCTGAATTCCCTCGGTTCCCATTGACTTCAGCACCTTGCAGAATCTGGTCCAGTATTTAGATGTCTCAGCCCTGCCGTAACAAAAAACCTATTTTTCACTGGTCATATGCAGCATATACCTGGTATTGCAAGACATATACTCTCTGGTTCTGCCTGCAACAACCTTGGGAGCTGCTTTGGAGACAGAGAGTAATGATTTCTGCTTTAGTCACTCACCTAATATGCAAAGCGAGTTTAATTATATGCTGTCCAACCCTCTCTGCTACATATTTTTCCACTTGCTGGTTCTGGGTGAAGTACGTACTTTCTAGGTGCAGAGGTTACTAGTAGGTGTACAGTGCCCCTGGAAGCATTTATAGCTAATCTTGCCCTCAGCATGCATAATGTAGCTAAGTACTAATTAAAGGTTAAAGAATAGGGATCCATCTTTTTGCTGCCTGATGAATAGAGGACTGTGTTCTGCATGGGGTCAGATGCTGCTTTCAACTGGACAGAATTGCTAGGATGCTGCAAAACCTAACTACATGAGACTAAAATTTGAGAGACTCCAGATTTTCTCACAGCACAACAAAGGACTAATAAATCACTGTCTTGTGTCGTGTAATGAATTAGCTGGTTTACTGTGTTTCATATAAATATGTAATGCTGCAAGGCATACATGGGTAGAATGTAGATTTGACTTCATAAGGGACATTTTTTTTTGTCCTACATACTGACTTCTGAAAATTATCTGTGGCACAGTTGTACATTTTGCTATTAAAAACAGAGAGAGATATAGTTCTGGCAAGGCAATAAAGTCACCACAAACATTATTGCCCTCTCTCAGATCCCAATAATAGCTGATTAAAGCAGGTTTTGATTACTTCTAAATATTGCCATGACTGCTGCCATGCAATATAAGAGAAATTAACTGGTGAGTGATGGAGCTGTGGTGGCAGATAAAATACTTGGCTATTCAGTGGAAGTCTGTCTTTGTAGGGCTACAATTTCCCCAGAATTTCCAGAGGTTTTGTAATTTTAATACTTCTGCAAAACCTTTCACACCAGAATGGACTATAACTTTGCAGTTCTTTGAAGTCATCCTTTCACAAATCCTGGTGTTCACTTCTTTCCTGTAGGCTTCTTCCTGGCCTAAAAATCTGATAATAGCAATTGCTTTTTAAATAAGCTTCCAAATAGGTTATGGAAAGAGCATGGGAATCAAGAGGTCTGGTTTCTGCCACCAACTTGCTGACGAAAGTTCTTAAACCTTTGGGTGCCATATCCTCCACATTCTCCATTAATTAAATTTTGTTTGTATTAACTGCTGCAAAGCAGTGGTATCAGGGCTATTGGAGGTCTGTTAATCAGAGAGGCAGAGTACTTCATGCTTCCTTTATCATCATTTGGATTTGAGAATATTCAATCATTGTGTTTCTAAATAGAAAGCCAGCACTGCCTGAAAATATATGTTGTCGGCGTCTTAGTACCTGAAAATCGGTGACAGAGGCATCACCAGCTAAGACATGATTAGCCACATATACTTGCAGAAACACATGTTCTCTTATGAGTAGCCCTTGCAAAAACACCAGGGGAGGTGTAAAGTGTTTTCTGTGACACTAGCTGCTTTGACACTTCAGTGGCTGCAGAGCTGCCTCCTTTCCCACAGTAGGATTAATCAGCATCTGAGCTTTACTGCTTGAACTCTTGTGCATGTGGATTACTCTTCTGACACACAAAAAAATAATTATTTAAAGCCCAGATACTGCAGTGGTAGGTTCCTTGGATAAAGGTATGAAAACAGTAAAACAGAATAATACAATAATTTAACATCTCATGATTTTCAGAAATGCATAAATAAAATAATTGAGCACACTATACCACTTAGAGTCTAATCATTTCCTGTCTGATAGAAGAAGTCAATAGCCATCGGGTGAAAATAAGATGGAAAAGGTCATATGGTTAAATTAGCTGCATTCAGACAGGCATTATTTAGAAAGGTTTTTTGCTATGATTAAAGAAGATCAACAGTAAGTCAAGCAAATAAGATCAAGTTAGTGACCCTCAGAAAGGGAAATTAACCTCAATGATAAATAAAAGGTTACTGTCCACTACGAGCACTCCAAGATATGCTGCTCTTGGTTAATCACATCTTTCACTTTTGGCTATGGACTCTGCATATAACTGCCATTCTGATCATTTACAGAGGAACAGAATCATAGAATAGTTTGGGTTGGAAGGGACCTTAAAGATCATCTAGTTCCAACCCCCCTGCCATGGTCAGGGACAGCTTCCACTAGACCAGGTTGCTCAAAGCCCCATCCAGCCTGGCTTTGAACACTTCCAGGGATGGGGCATCCACAACTTCTCTGGGCAACCTGTTCCAGTGCCTCACCACTCTCATAGTGAAGAATTTCTCCCCTATATCTAATCTAAATCTACCCTCTTTCAGTTTAAAGCCATTACCCCTTGTCCTATCACTACGTGCCCTTGTAAAAAGTCCCTCTCCAGCTTTCTTGTGGGCCCCCTTCAAGTACTGGAAGGCTGCTGTAAGGTCTGCCTGGAGCCTTCTCTTCTCCAGGCTGAGCAACCCCAACTCTCTCAGCCTGTCTTCATAGGATAGGTGCTCCAGCCCTCTGATCAACTTTGTGGCCCTCCTCTGGACTCGCTCCAACAGGTCCATGTCCTTCTTATGTTGGGGGCCCCAGAGCTGAACGCAGTACTGCAGGTGGGGTCTCACCAGAGCGGAGGAGAGGAGCAGAATCACCTCCCTTGACCTGCTGGTCACGCATCTTTTAATGCAGCCCAGGATATGGTTGGCTTTCTGGGCTGCAAGCACACATTGCCAGGTCATGCTGAGCTTCCCATCGACCAACACCCCCTTCTCCTCAGGTCTGCTCTCAATCCATTCTCTGTCCAGCCTGTATTTGTGTTTGGGATTGCCCCGACCCATATGCAGGACCATGCACATCCTTAATACAGGATCCAAATATTAAAACTTATTTTCCCTTTCCTTTTAACTCACACTGCTTTTTAGTAACACAAGAAATGCCTACTGCAGTCCTAGGGCTCATCCCCATAATATCGTATCGAATTTGTCACTGTTTTCATATTTTGTTGTAAACAGATTCATCTGAGCAGTGCTGTTTTCTGCATCACTTAATCTCTTGCAGGTGTTTCCAGTCACTACATTATTGCCTAGTGGGTTAAAAATATTGACAACAGGTTAACATTTTGGTCACGAGATTCTCCCTTTTTAATGTCGGGTTTATTTTCCTTTTGTGGACATTCTTGGGAACCTAGTTTTTCCAGTTGTGTCCTGCCAGAGTCAGAGTCTAATGAAAATCTAGGCTAAATTTATACTGTAGGATTTTCATAATATATCTCTTGCATTTGACTAATAATGGAAAATCTAGACTTTATAGTCAAATCGGTTCTCTTTCTCGAAGTCTTTTAATATGGGTGAGGAAGTGCAGTGGTCCAAAAAGTTGTAAAACCCTATAAAAGTCACTTGATGTTATTTTGGTACTTGTGAATTTGCTGTGAATGAAAAACTGCTCTCTTTCATTATCTGAGAGCCAAGAAATGCATATATATTGGAGTGACTAACCGGGAATGCAAACACAGCAGGAATGGTCACTGTCCTGGTTCATGATTGCTGATTAGTGACCAAAAGTTCAAAGTTAAATTGGCCTGTGTTGATCTTCCCCATATCTCGTTAGCCTCTGCAGTACTTGTGATCTAGGATTTTCCTGTTGGGGTCTTCACCATAAATATTCATGCAGATCCTATCTGTTTGTGACAAAAGGAATCTCCATGCATATTAGCCATTTGTTATCATTTTAGTAACTTCTGTGTGCTTAGTTTCTGTTTGGTGTTGAGAATTGTCCATTTTGCAGATGTTACAGTAGGCTGCAGCAGAATGGCTTTGCCTTTCGAGGAAGGACAGTGATGGGGTGTCTTTTATTGTTGCTTCTTTCACTGTCCGATGCTTGCCAGGCAGTAAACCAAAACCAGCTATTTTTAAAACACTAACAGGCCAGACAGACTAGCTTGGTATTTAAGAGAGCAGTATAGTTACAAGGAAAAAAGAAATAGTTAAATGATTACTCAGAGTTTAAACATTTTAGAGTGGCGTCATCCACTCAATATTGAGTAATCCTTGAGAAGTTGGATTGAGATACTAAATAAACCTATGTCACATGCTACTTCTTCAGTATCAACTAACAAAATGTTAATGCCATGGTTCCTCCTACTCTCTGCAAGCTGTTGTTTTATTGCATGATAATATTACCTTTAAAGAAAAGATCTTTTCTTTCCTTGCCTGTCCAAGGTCAGTAAGAAGCAGAATACTAGTTTGTGTCATGTGCATGCAAGTCATTGCTCAGGAATGAAATGTTAAAGAGAGGTTGAATAGACCAGCAAATGTCCTAGAAGTTCAGATACGGTTAGTTTGCCCTTGCTTTAGCTAGTGAGAGTGATTTGACAGCTGTACTGTGTCGTTTCTTCCTTCTGGAGCATGTGATCATGCTTTGATAGCAACCCTTAATCTATTATTAATGGAGTTGTATGTAGATCAAAACTAAAGATCCTTAGTCACATCAGAAAGTAATGCTAGTCTATTTATATATCATTTGATGATGTATCTGAAGTGAAGGAAATGAAGTGCCAGAGTACTAATGTCAGGTATTATTTCATACCTCTGTTCGTCTACGCAAGCTGTAATCTGAAGCTTTGTAGGTGTGCGTGTACATGTGCACTGCACAATAAGCCTCCTCCATTTTTTGTCCCAAGAACTAGTAAATAAATGCCTCCTTTGAGTCTTTTCCATTTGTTGATTTTGAGCTGTGGCTTTTTGTCAAGCTTTGAAGAAGAAAATTTGAGACTTTTTTGGGTGAAGTCTTACTAACATCTAGTTGCCAACATTTTGATGATAATCCATGTACACCAGCTTTCAAAATTAAAGGGGTTAATTTAGTCCTGTGACTTTCTCTAATAACATCATTATTGCAGGTTATTGTAGAAGTAATGCAGTGTGGGTTATGTTCACTCTCCCATTCTGAAATGGGCTTTTTGTGTGTTTAAGACAATGTGACAGGCTATAAAATTTTACTGCAGAAGAGCCTATGGCCTGCTATGACCTCACCTTCAAACAAGCTTTCCTATTCCTTTTGTTCATACTCCTTTTAGATCAGGCAGTGTCTCTGTGGATGATCTTTAAAAAGCAAGCCATTCAGCTCTTCACATTGCTGTCTCGTGACTCAACACAACTTTTTGAGAGGAAAATTTGGAAGCCTGTGCTGGGGTGCTTCAAGGGGTTTAATTCTGCTTGTTACAAGTCTCAAGACTCAAGGCATTTACAGCTTACCAGCTTTACTGCAGGAGACAACTGAAGCAGCACATTGACACCAGATAGTAAGACATGAGACAAATGGCTGTGAACTGGTAACAGCCAGTGAGCCGTGTCATCCCGGTGACATCCTGATACCTTCCTGGAAGGCTGGTGCGTTCTCGGACACTGAGTCCCTCCTGCAGGAACTCTATTGCAAGACCAGTGGACGCTACCATATGTGCTAGTTTCTTGAGTATGTTGCTTAACTTGGATCTGCCAGGAAACCAACCGCCCTGGGCTTTGGGATGATCATTCTTAGTTTCACCTGAGAGTCAGGATGAAGTCAGGGTGTGCACCTGGCTGCTGGGGCTAATGAGCACTCCTGCTTTCCTCAGTTTAGCCATGAGCTGGGAGACAGCTGTATGCTTTATCAAGGAACAAATGTGCCCCAAAAATGAACAGCTAAGGAAAATAAATGTCCTGGGAGGCAAACCAGAGAAAGAAAATACCTGTGAGACTGAGGTAGTACTTTCAGTAGAAGGCAAAGCATTGAAAATCCTCAGCTGACAGTGCTTCAGGTGCTTACAGATTTCCCTCACAGCACAACACCCACAAGTATCCATTTGACCAGGGAAATAATTAGCTGGTACCACATGGACTGTAATTTTTGCAAATCAGCAGCAAAGGTATGCTATGGGAGGAAAAGTAACTGGGATCCTTCTCTTTGACCCAATACCCACACAGCTTGTCACAACATTGTGCCAGGCAGTCACTCTTTTAGTATTGCTGAAGTGGAGATGGGTGCAGTGGGAACTTGAGACCTGTCACCTATTGTGGCTCGCTGTGATACTGTAAGTTCTTCTTTTTCCATATGACATAAAAAGCTTTGGTTGTAGGGGCCCACAGAAGCTTCAGGATGGCCCAAATTTGAAGTTGCAGCTCTCAGTGTTTCAGTCCGTAACATAACACAACAAGACGTTGTGTTACTACATTCTGCCTTTGCAAATCTAAGGGAATGGGACAGTGTTATGTTTCCTTCACCATCTAGTCAGCTCCACTGCAAGACAGTGTCATATCTTTTATTACTAATACTGGAAAATTTCCTACAGTACCTAATTTACCAGTGAAATATAGACATTTAAACATCAGCTGTATTTTTTTCTTCCTGTATGCATCTTGAAGTTTATATACAGATGGCATTTTTATGCCTATATCTAATAGCTATTAAAATTTTCCTGTGCCTTATTTCTTTTGAAAGTCTCTTTACCAAGCCTGTCAGCTTTTCATCTCTGAAGCTAAAAATAAATGTTTATACAGAAATCAGAAGAGATTGAAATTACGGGTTGATTCACAAATAGAAAAAAGAAATTACACAGCTTTCATTAATTATTCCATGGATACTTTTGTTTGTGGGAGTGGTGCATTGAGCATCTATTTTTTTCAATCCTGAAGAAAGTTAAGTAGCTGAAAACACGAGATTAGAGAGAAACAAGCCAAAGTTGCACATTGCATTTAGTCATAGGAAAGATCACTTTTTGTATTACATTGAAAGAGGGATTGCATATCCACAGCTGGAATTTTTGCTACCCTTTATTGTAGCAGCAGCAGCTGCCATTTTTCTATTCCATAGCATTAAACCAACCCATAATTTTGCAGCAAATTCTGCCAGAAATGTGCATGTGAATACTGATACTCTATATGGAACCAGGCATCTAAATCTTTTTGTATTTCTGGGCAGCATGTAGAATGCTAAAGGAAATGGCATTTTCATGTTGACGTGGAACAATAACGGTACAGAATCATATTCTTGTGACATTTTCAGGTGGCAAATGACTTAATGAGGAGCAAGAAGGATGAGTAGTTCCCAAGTAAATAACAGCACAGCCATAAGGAAAGCAAAGAGCACTGTACTTTAGTCCTTTCAGTGATCCTGCAGTTGAAGACTATGTTCATTTTCAGAAAATGCATTTTTCATATCATTATTTACACATGATAATAATGTTAAAAGTGTGCTAGATGAATCAGCTTCCAGAAGTTAGGTTGATGTAGCAGTATAAAAAGCTGTGTTTCTGGAACAAATTCCATTGAGGATTTTAAAAAGAGTGACGTTTCACAAAGAACATCAGAGGTGAAGCTAGAAGCAGCATTCTGTATCTCAGTCTGCTATTCACATAAAAAAATTTTTGAGCCAAATGTGTCCCTCAGCCTTCAGCTGTTCATTTTTAATGTATGTGTGGCTCACACATGCTGCAGTTCTTATATTCGATGCTCAATCTTCATCCAAATATAAGAGCATTGACTCCAGGGACAGAGAATTCTTGACTATCGATACTGTACCTCACTATTATTTATGAAGGTTCTTCCTTTTTGCTCCATTCAAATAGATGCAGCACTATTTCAGGCATCTAATGATTACTCTCACATATGCAATTATGCCAAACAGATCTAAGGTAAACAAATCAGAACTGCAAACGAACCTCGCATTCAGCCAGCTCTTCAGTAGGTTACTTTTAGCAAAGAAACAGACCATCTTTCTGAAGAGACATGTTAAATTGCAGAAAAGCTGAATCCAGCTAGAACAAGTTATTAAGAAAAGCAGCCTACCGTGGCAATTTTGTAGTACTGGTTTGTTTTGACACCAACTATTTTTCTCTCGATAACTGTCAGTGAATTCATGTTCACCTGATATTTACTCTCATTATACAGTTGGCAGTTAAAAGGCTATTTCTGAAGTCAGGTGGCTGTATCTCATCTTCCAGCTATACTTAGTCCTCATTCTTTATCCTCTTTGTTTGCTAAACACCTCGCTTTACTTTGCAGACATTCACAATACTTGGTGATATGGTAAGGCTGCAGTGTGTTTTCACAGAGATTATTTTTTCTGTTGCTTGGAAAACAGTTAATTGTTTGAAGACCAGTTGCGGCAATGGTATTTTCACATCAAATATGTTTGTATTTTTATGTCAGCCAAGTGGAAACTGAATTTTTAATAGAGTATTTTATTGTGGGGTTGAATGTCAGCAGATGTATAACAAAAAGAAGAGAACTCCAAAATAAATCAATTTACGATGTTTCATAAACTTATGTAATACCACAGTCAACACCTGTCCTACTAGCAAGTAACAAAGCAAAGAGTAGGATGCTTTCCGTCTGTTCTATTACAAACTACAAGGGCATAACATGATGGAAAAAATATACACAAACTGCTTTATGAACAGGAACTCCTTGACTTGTCTAAAGTAGCAATGGTTATTTATTAGACCTTATTTATTTGCTGTGATTGTAGCAGAGGAGTTGTTTCTTGCCTACTCAGTCTGAAAATAGTATAGGCAAGAAGAAGGACTGCTGCAGCTGATACCTACCCGCCTCTTCCATCTGGTGAGAGTCAATGTGGAACTCCAGGCCATGGCAGAACCTTTGGGTACTTTATTTAAAATGTTTATTTTGTGGAAATAGAGGCCTTCCTACACTCTGCTGTGTTAATGGCATGTACTTACAGTGATGCAGTGCAGAATGCCACCACAATCAAATTGCTTTATCTCATTTATAATATTTGAGCAACAAAGGATTCCAGGCTAGTCACGCTGTTACTTCTTTTCAAGTCCACATTTCATTTTTACATAGGTGCTAAAAGGAAGAGTCAATTTATTTCTTTCTGCCCAATCTGTGTCTTTGTATTGCATGTATTTGAGTGCATTATCAACGCTCGTATACAAAGATCCCATTTTTGAAGGAAAAAAAAAATTCTGAGTAGAATTCTTGCTTGTTTTTGACTACATTAAAAATATTTGGCTTGAGTACAGTCAGAACGAGAGAGAGTTTCTTAGTAGGGTATTACTAGTTAATAGGAAGGCAAGTGGAATTTTTTTCTGAGTATTTTTCTCCCCCAGGATGGAGGTACCAGCTATGTACAAATTCCTACCATATATCCAGACCTCTAGAGAGGAGCAGTGAAACTCCTGATAAGCCTTTTTGTAATTCTTCATTTACTTGTAGCCATTTCTTTGATGAGTTTGGGCTATTCCAGACATCAGAAGTATCAGTAGGTAAGCAGACACAGACTTACGGAGTAATTTAGATTGGAAGGGACCTTGTGAGGGCATCTGGTCTGACGATACCCATCCCCCCATCATATCGTCATATTGAAGTCACTGGGTCTATTCTAGCAAAATGTCGTGTATACTCAGAAATGCCTTTGATAGAACAATCACAGGCATTTAGAGTCTGGCACAGTAAATCATGAAGACAAAAGGTAGGAGCAGCGGTGATACGTATTTTGTAAGTGAAACATCCTAAGATATTTAGAAATAAAGAAAGCAGGAAATAACCTCCCCAACATTTTGTCATTCTGCATGACCTTCCAAGTATTTGAATTGCTTTTCAGATATCGGAATTTTTTGAAGCTTATCCCTCATAAACAGTACCTTAACCTTTACTTTTTCTGTTTAGTTTATTAGATAGTGAGCTGTATCATTGGTTTACAGCTGAGTTACATGAAGCTTTTTCACTAAATGAAATGTGAAAAATCTATCAGTTGTGTTGCAATTATGCAGCAAGCCCTCTATATGTGTTTAAGGAAGCTCTTGTGAAAGTGTGCTGGGAAGAACATCTTTGCATCCCCACACTTCTGGGCTGGCTGTATCCTGAGTCAGTGCTCTCCTCTGGAATAAACCACACTGGCAATACGTAAGCTGATTTGAAGGAGCATGCACTATGAGGCCCCAGACCCCGATCATTCCATGTTTCCTTTCCATGAAAACCAGGTCATGAAGGATGAAAGGAATTAGACTGATGCAATTCGGTATAGTTTCAAGGTATGCACGGGACCCGAAAACTGTTTCCAAGTCTCCTGTTTTATCTGTAGTTGATAACAGCTCTAGATGGAAGTGCCTGATAGATACTGTGTGTTTCCAAGTCTCCTGTTTTATCTCTAGTTGGTATCAGCTCTTGATGGAAGTGCCTGATAGATACTGTATGGGCATCTAGTGTTAAACTAGAGTAAGGACAAGACAAAACTTTCCAGCTCTACATTGTGTCAGACCCTCTGACACTGGCGAATTTATCTCACGGCTAGTCAGGCTGCCTAAATGTTTCTGGAAACGCTGAGCATGATTGTTCCCAATGCAGTAAGTCCACTGCATCACAGTTAGTATGTGCATGCAAAGCAAACAGCGTGTTTGGCATGTTCATTGTCAGACCTACTGAATATTATTGGGTAGATCCTGGGGCCTTTTGTCGCTGTGGGCCTGGAAACTGGTCAAGTGGGTCTATGCTCAAAGCCAGGCTGAACGCTGACTTTTCAGTGACCCACTCCCAAAGCAGATATGTTATGCACAGCGGCTGTCTCTTTGAATCAGAAAATAGTGAAAAGCATTTTACCAGAATTAATGGAGCAAGAAAGATCTATTGTATCCATGTATGGAGACGTATTGAGAACATTGTATCAAGAATATATCAAGCATGATCTAAGATCCCAGACTCATAAATTTTGTTCCTGATCAGCCTTTGATTTTATACTGTTACCCATCGTCTCAATATTTCAGTTAAACCCACGGTAAAGTCGGAAAGTAATATTAGGTGGTACCAATCCCATAGGTGACATTAGAAATCACACGATTCAACCATGGAAGGCAAGGTGTTTCCATTGCTTGTTTATTTTAGAGCATAACAACCATTTAAGTAGTACATGTATACACTGGCATGCTTTCCTTCAGTGTTGAACTACATACCACCAGCACAGAGAAACAAATTCAAGGTGTTCCACTCTTGCCTTCTGACTTGCTGCATGTTAAAACAGCAACACGTGTACATGATAAGTGTTGAATTCCATATGTCTTGAGAGTGGATGCTATAGAAAATAAATCCTTGTGTATACATTCCCTTTTTTAAACTTTGTAACAATAGACTTAATCTGAAACTGGAGGTAGAATTTTGAAGCAGCCATTTGTGGCAACTGATGATAATTTGACCACATTATTTCTTGCTGAGCCTGAAGGTGCTACTGGCCATTGCTCTGAAACCTTTGTTTTTATTCATAGAAGAAAATTACACTCAAAGGTGCTCCAGGGCATATTTTACTCTGCATTGGATGTTGATATGCTCATAAATGTGTAATCTACATTGTGATCTAGTAATATGTTAATGCTGAGTTCGTAAGATTAATCGGGCCACATGCTGTCTTGTGATTCTGCTAATACAGTTTTGAGTAGCATCAGCAGTTTCATGCTTTTAATTTGCAAATGACCCTTGCATGGCAATACATTATCTAAGCAGACATCTCACAAGATGTTTTCAGGGTCTGTCATCCAGACTGTGCTGCAGATTTCCTGCATCTTGACCTGCCTCTGCAGTTTGCCCCCAGTTGCTATAAACTTATTAAAGACCAACATACAATGACCTTTAAAAATTGCAGTATTTAAAACAAAATACATAACTAACTTTTTAAATAAATCATCTATGAAGGGATATTTTGACCATCTCTTTAATTACACATATGAGAACCCATTTTCTATCTTATATCTGAGCCCCCAGATTTCATAATCCAGCACTTGATATTTTGTTCAACATTAAATTGCAGAATCCTGAAAAAATAGCTGCTTGCTACTACAGTTGGTGTAAAGGGGTGAAAAAAATGAAAATAATAAATTGAAAAAATAAGATACCATGTGTATATATTAACTATTTAAAAAATGGACTGTGTAACTTTACTGGGAAAAAAAGGCTTCTTCATAGGAGAAATTTAATTTTATTCGAGGATTTTTATTTTTTGAAAATCTCAAAATCCAATTCTATGTCGTAAATTTTCCCCAAAATACTTTAAGACAGACTTGAGGTTAAAAAATGAATATACTTTAAACATAGGAGAACCTCATTAGAATGTTGCTCTTAAAGACAAAACTGCAAAGGCCAGATTCACTAGTACACTCCAACTGCTTTGGGATACTTTGGAGATTCATATCAGCCATTAACTGGACTTAACTATGCAGTTAAGTCAATTTTATGTCTGTTTTCCACTGCTAAAGCAGAAAAATACAGCCGGAATGTATTGATCCAACTGTTCTAAGTGAGATATCTTAGAGGTAAAGCCTTTACGAGCAGCCTTAGCTGTGATTCTCTTTGTCCACTGCAAAGGCAATGGAAATACAAGTCTGTTCTGTTTCTAATATCTTCCCAATCTACTCCTGAGGAGTAGGAATAGAACTTTCTCCTTGATTCCTGGAAAAAAATAGCCAGCTTAGTCATGAAAGGCCTAAATCACATCTTTGTATACATCCCAAATCCACTTTAGCCCTTCAATACAGGCACAACACTCTGAAAGCAGAACCAAAGACCAAAGATTCAGCTTTAGTAAGCACATTTTTGAGCTTCACTCTGTTCCTTTACAGCTGGATTCAGTTTTGGGTTGCCGTTTTACAGTATTACTAAATCACCAAACTCCCTGCACTCACTGTCTCAGGCAGCAGCATTGCGAGAGAGCTGAGGGTGTATAACTCTCACTAAAAGTCAGGAATGACTGTAAATCTACAATTCTCAGCCTTATGCACTTAATGAGGAGGAAAGATTTTTTTAAAAAATTAATAATATACGAGATCATCTTCTAATATGATACAATATGATCTATTCTAAGAATAGAGACTCTTGTCCTGACCTTTCAGGCAAGCCATTTATGAGATGCAGCGGTACATAACATGTCTGGTGATTTACCACAGTAAAGCACCTCCTTATGCAGCAAACTGAACTGAATTCAAAACTTCCATGTGATCAGCATTGCTCAACTCATACCTTGTTTATGTCTGCTACTGTCTTTAGCACTGCGTGTCTGTCTACAAATCAGCCATGTTTCTGCTGAAATCTGTCACAGAGTGTTGTACTTACTAAGTTCTTAGTGCAAGTCTTCTGTTTGGAATAAATCAGACAAGGCAAGTACAGGGTAGAACTGTAGGTAGCATCTGCCCTTGCTTCATAAAGATACTCCACTTAATCAAGATGGGCAGCTCTGTTTAACCCAAACAGTCTTCACTTAGTTTCTACTTTTACTTGAATTCAGCTGAAAAATTTGTTGACCATGAGTGAAATCTAAGTCACAAGCTAAAGGTTTAGCATGTTATCTATATTCTACCCTTTCTGTACTTTTATTGACTCTCTTTTTATTAGTTATGTGGTAGCAAGGTTTGGCCCATCTTGGGTGGGTTTTTTCTGACTGAACTATCAAAAAAATAACTTCTAAGAGTGTAAAAACATTGTTAAAATACACGAGATGTGCATGGTGGCTTAAGAGCCAAATACTGGTCCCCATTCTAATTCCAACAGACAAACATACAATTTATCCAGCCACGAAAATTTTGTGTACAGAAAAGTGTACCTTACATCTCAATATGGATATCTTACTTTGCCAAGTTGCATAAATGAATACAAAATCACGTGTGCAATGTCATGCGTGAAAATTTTGCCCCTGCTATTTTGATTATCATAGTACATGAATTTCTAAGAATGTAGGATCCTCAGACTAGAAGGCTCATCAAATCTAATCACTTTCTCAGTAATAATGTCATAAAATTACTTTCATAAATTTATACCTACTTTAAAGCTTCCTCTGTTTTGAAGGTTGGTCCATACATTGACTACTTTGGTCCATATTTGACTACTTCCAGCACGTATAGTTTATAGACAGTTTTTCTTGTGCCAGCATTGGCCTCTAATTTATGTGGTTCTTTTTATCTCCAAGCTATTAGTTGTCAAAGGCAGACATATAGTTGTTTCTAGCTATACGTGGTCTTCATGTGTCCATCCACATATCTGTCTGCGTCCTATGTGGAACTGCCCAGTGTCCTCATTTGTGCTTTTTGAAAATTCTCCTCTATTAAATATGGTCTCCGTTCTAGATAACCCAGAAGTTCTTCTTTGTATCTGATTCAATTTGAGTTAATTTTTTTTGCCAATCTGGAGGAGTCCAGATGAGGTCTTGCCAGTGCCTTGTACCCTGGCATTAATACTTCTCTATCTCTGAAAATGTCCACCCTGTTACAGCCTAGAATTGGATTTCCTTATTTAAGGCTGCATCATATTGATGGCTTATAATAATACTGCAATAAATAATACACCCAGGTCTTTTACCTCTTCTGTCATTTCCATTTAATGTGCTCTCAGCTTTTACCAGAAATTTTTGATATTAGGAGTAAGTGTGTAACTTTGTACCAAATTATAGGACTTAGAATAGGAAGGAAAGATTATTTTCAAATTGGGTCCCAAGGCTGTGTTAAAATTTCTGGCTCTGCCAAAATCTGTCTGCATGTCCTGGGACAAGTCAGGCTTTCTGTGCCTCTCTGGAACAGGAGAATGTGATATTTTACATCAGAGCACCAGTGGAAATATATTTTCTTTGCTTCTTAGCAGTACTCAGACTGAGGGATGATTGAAACTGCAAAATCAACACAAATAGTATTCTTCAAAAATAATTTCCTTTAGCTCTGAGTTAAAGTTATTACCATAAAGTTCAGTTATTACATAACTCACCAAGCAAATCATCAAAGGTGTGAGTATAATCATTTGAGCCATTCACCATATTATCTGTTTTCCATTCAGGATTTACCCTTCTTAGGCTGTTTCTTCCTGGTCTGCATGCTGCAAGGGGTTTCTTGAACTAAGACTATGTTTGTATCTTATGATCGTGGTTAACATGGGGATAAATGCCTGCCAGGAAGAATGACTGACATGAACGAAGGTATAGAAATGGAAATTAATCCTGTAAGGTGGAAGCAAAACTCAAAACTCACGATGCACCCAAGCTGGAGGAAGCAAATGATCCACCTTCTCAAATTCCGAAAGAACTGTCAGATGAAATGACAGGTCCACTAGCAAAAATCTTTAATAGAGCTATTGAGTCAGAGTGGTTCTGTATGATTGGAGAATATTGAATGAGGTGCCCATCTTCAAGAAAAAAACTACATGGGCAACTATTGTCTCAGATAACCTTACTTTTATTCAAAGTTTTATAACATTTTCTGAAGAAAATAATTTGGAAATGAGATTAAATGTAAATAGTGTCATATGAAAACAGATTTACCAAGATAGGGCATGCCAAATTAATAGGATATTTTTGTGTAATAGTATAAATGATCTTCTACACAGCAGGAATGTAGTTGGTCAGTTTGTCTGGAATTCACTAAGACAACAGGTGCAGTGCTGTTTGGATGTGTATTAGTTAAACTAGGCAAGATCGCAATTATTACAGAAATTGTAGGACATGTAAGAAAGTGATAAAAGGAGAGATGGTAATGGTTGGCTATATTAGTGGCAAAACCTCCTTTTTGACATAGGAGCTTCTTAAGTGTCGGTCTGAAGACTGATCTTTTCTGATTTGCCATTACTCATCATGTCACAAAAAAGTGGAAGTGTGCTAATGAAGTTTACTGATGAGTTAGCAGGAATTATAAATATATTGGAGGACTGGGAAATAAGGGTGAACTGGGGACCTTGAGGACAAAAGCACTGGAAAGGGGATGGTGGAGTTTAGTAGTAGAAAGTACACGATCTTATAATCAATGCCTTTTAGCAACGCATAGTATGCATATTAATTGCTAGGTAGGAGACCAAGAGGTGGCATGGTGTGCTGGTTGGCAGTGTTGTCCTTTAATGCCTGGGTTCTCGGGGACTATCATCACTGTTCATGCAGCCCCGGGCCTTTACTTGGACAAGAAGATTTCACGGTGATGAGGAGAATAAGGCATAACTGGTTCATGGAAGCAAGTTGCACTGATTCCATCTTTGTTAATTTAGCTGACATGCAGTCTTCCTCCAGATGTTTCTCCTCAACAAAACTTCCTCTTCTGTTTCTCCTGGCTGTACGAACAATCTTGTGCTAATCTAAAGCTAAGTAAAAGGTAGATATTTTGACAGCAGAAAATAATCATGCATCTCTGTGTGTGCTTTGCAGTATTTAGATTACTCCTTTGAACTGCCTGAAGTCATTACAACACAATGCAAGCAAGAATAGAATAGATCCCTGAGTGGTACAGTATATGCACTGAAAACATCTTGTGCGATCAAAATATCTTTGCATTAAAGCAGCAGAGGTTTCTGCTAGCATAGTTGATGTGATAAATAAGCAGCTAATTAAATATTCCAAATAACGTAGAACATACCTTTAATAGCTCAAAGGCAGTGCTTCCATGATTAGTTCCTTGCAGACTGTTAAAAATTGTGCTTTCAAGCCCAACCTTCATTATATATCTAGGAGTGATTTATTCTTTCTTGGCTTATGTCTATGAATTTGTTCTTCGTAAACACACTGTCATGAAAATTGGAGAAAAAAAACACAGAGGAATTCTAGTGGCTGGTATTGAAGTGGAAACTATCCTCCTCAGATTATTTTGCAATCATCTCTTTAGAATAGAGGCATTCTTCCAGGATAGAAGAAAAGAGGGGGGAAAAAAAACCCTTCAAAAATCTTCAAACAGTCTCTCTACTTATTTAAACTGCCATTGCCATATTTGAAGGAACAGAACACAGACAAATGCTATCACTGTGTTGTGGATGCCTAACAGAGACAATAGTGAACTCCTTTCTGTTGCTTTGGTGTCAGTTAATATTTATTCTAGATACACAGATTACAGTCTTAATTATTACGTTTTTTCTCCCCCTCTCAGGGTGTGTATGTGTATAATTGTTGTCGTTAGTACCGACTTCTTCCTGTTCTTCCCAGAGGTTTATCAATAGCTGTCCACCTAAATGTGACATTTTTTGATTGGTAGTCACTCACTACACTTTGGGATATATTTTACCCCTTCTTTGTGTGTGCTGAATAGCATGGTAGGGTGAATTGAATCTTGACATTTTGAAGTGAAATAGGCTTGTTTTCTTTTTCAAATCCCTGAAGTTGTTTAGTGAAATGCTGCAGTCTAGGCTTTTTTTATTGATATATAAATAGAAAGAAGATTAGTTTTGAAAGCACAATGGCTGCTTACAGACTGCAAAACAGTGGAAAAAAGGGACAAGCATACCTTGATGTCAGTAACAGTTTTCTGGGGGTGGGGGCTGAAAAGAAGGAGGGGAGAAAGGAGGGAGAGGAAAATTCAGAGATGAAAGGAGATGGCTTTCAGTCTAGTATCTGCATCAGTGAAGTGTGCCGAATGGAAGGTATTGTGGGGAGAAAGGTCAGTCTTCTGTAGTTCACTTAAAACTTGTCTAGAGCTGTGTTTGCACCCAATTCAGAGCAGTGATTGGGTTGGAAGTTCCATATCTATACATCATCTTCAACCTATTATTCCATGTATGCTGATTTATTCTTTTCAACATTGTTTCATCCTAAGTTACTTTTATTCCTTTGAATTCCCTCAGTTCTTTGTGATCTGTAATGCTCAGGTCTAGTAATGGAGACAGCCACGGTATTCAAAAAGATTATATGAAAACAACAAAAGATATCTAATTTCTGAGGTTGCTTGTACCCGTACTGCTTGTAACTCACTGCGGTTTTTATGGAATGGTTTCTCTGCTGTTATTGACCCAAATATTGCCCAGTTAAATGATTACAGTTTATTTAATTTGCTTGTCAATTAGATAAGCATTCTAGACAAAGGAGCAAAATACAATTAGTGTTCTCAAACGCTGAGTGTTGTAGCTTTCAGAGAACTGAGATACAGCATCCATTAAACACTGAAATGTGGTAAGAGCCTTATATACCAAACCATCACAGTCGTAGTCATTTCTCAAGGAAATACATTTTGGTACTATCTGAAACAGGCAAAATTAAATTTGTCAATGCAACAGTTCTATACTGTTCAATTAGCTTTATCTACCTAACAATTCATCCATCACAGACATACAAACATTCACACAGTGTTTACGCAACCTAAACACAGCATACATGAATAGGACTTCGCTGGCAAGAGCTTTTTTGCAAATTTTCCAGCTTTCAGCTAGCTGCCAGACACCTTAGAAAACTACAAAATCCCAGGAACTTTAGAAACACCTAGAGATAAAAGGAAAATGTGTTTGCAGTAGAAGAGGCCTCTGATGAAAAACTTTATCTGTGCCACTCTCTACAGCAAATCTATGTCCAATCCAATCAGCACAGCTTCAATCCACACCCTTCTCGGGATAAAGCAGTGAACGGATGTAGTGCAACTGCCATTTACAACAAATCAGGAGGAGACCTTTGTTTACATCTGTACTGGCCAAATCAGCTCTGAAAGTGTTAAAATAATACCATCGCTCTGATTCTGCCATTCTTTGGAGATACAACCAATTAAATCATAGGGCTTCCAAAATTTCTGAACAATAAATAAGTACTTGTGACTTACCTGTTGCAAGATAAATGTCTAAATTAGCCTTGCTGGAATATAAACCCTCCCTTCAGAGCTTTCTGTGCATTTCACACCAAGACTTTAGGTTTGTAAATTGTCTGTTCTAAAAGGAATATGAGAGAGTGTATGGAGAGTTTTGTTCAATTCCTAAAAATTCTAAAAGAATTGATAAGTGGGCTGGATGAATAATTCAGTAGTGTAAGGAAAGTTCAATAAACGATAGCTATTATAAAAGCAAATTTTCTCATAAAGGATTTGAGGTACAGACTCCTGAAATGTGTTGAGCATTTACACACATAGCTCCCACTCACATAGTTACCAATGCAAGATTTTCACTCATTATCCCCAATTGTCAATGGCAGAGCAGATTCATAATTTTTTAATAGACTTTTGTGAAGGAATAAACAATTTACAATACAGTAATGTCCTAGAGGACGTTTAAGTTTATGGCATGAATTAGTTCACTGGGAAAGATTTTAAAAAGAAGCCGTAAGCATCATCAAATTAAATATATGATGGTAAAGTCAGTTAACTGTCTATTTGCATATAATGTGAGTTTATAGTTGGAAAAGGTTGGTTAAGAGGATATATAACGGAAATCCAGAAAGTCTTGTTATATTATATTGCCCTGTACCATTAGCATGGTAATGCAGAAAGATGCATGTACACTGATGTATATTATACATACATATGAAAATAATTTGACACATCAGAAAAAAGACATTTTTAGCTGTGATCTAGACTGCCGAAAATGAATTCCTCTGCTTATTCAGTTAGCTTTCATATTTAATTGCCTACCTAGTCATCTGTGGACATAATGTTGGCATACTCTGTATAATATGATACAATCTCATTTTAGGTGTATAATGAACTTCCGTTTCCTAAGTGGAGTTTATATTAGGTGACATTTTCCTTGTTGAGAAAATTGCATTTCTTTGAGAAGAAGCTTTATAGCGAAAGATTAGAAATCTAAGTTAGTTTTGTCAGTTTTACCAAAACATTTGCAATGGCTCACTGTTAGAAAGCAAGCTGAATGTTTTGATGGTAGATTCCCGCAGACTAGGCTAAAAAGACACTATCAGTAAGAATTCTATAATTTCTCGAACTCCTGTGATTTCTGTTGATTGTACCTCAAAAGAGTGGCACAGGTAGAGTCAAGAACTTCTTGAATGCCTCAGGAAATAAGACATGCTTTTGTTATTGCTGTTTAAATTAGGCAAAAAACACACTTTGTGTTAATTAGAATCCACCAGACTTCTTCACAAATTTCGTCTCAGCATTTAGAGTGCAAATGTCGAAACAAACCTTCGACATCATTCAAAGATAGGAGCATTTCAAGCAGAACCTTCAAACTGGATGTTTTATTCACAGTTGCCTTTGTCTCTTCTGAAGACCATTCTCACAGAAGTTAAAGGTCTCTCAATTAGAGCGTGTCACTTAGAAGAGCATGAAAATGCCAAGGATTTAATTATTGCTGTTCCGTTGCCACAGCAATTGTTGTATATTTAATTTCTCTTTTAAAAGTAGGGCGAGGGGAAAAAACAACTGGTAAGTGTGTCCAATGTTTTTTCTCCTCTTCTCATGAAGCTAGATAAAAGTCCTGACTGAGTAAAACAACCTGTGTTGGTTTCTCTAGCCTGTTGTAGCATGATCAGAGGGAGGAAGTTGATGGAGAGGGAGGGCCATGCAAAGCCCAGGCAAAATAATTGCAGGTGATTTTTGTGATATGCAGAGCAAACCTCGCAGCCGTATTCCTAAAGAGCCTAATGAGAACATTGGTAGTCTTCATATTTGAAGTCTGCTAGCCTGTCCCCGGGGGCAGATTCAGATGGCAAACAGACAAAAGCAGCTCTGACTAGTTTACAGAAAACCTTGTGATCTCCATGTCCACACAGATATAAAACAGATTTTTACAAGTCCCTGACACTTTAGGACTTCAGTTTTGACATGAGTAAGAAAACTGTGAGCATTCCCTGTATGTTTATTAGCGTTTCAAATGAAGTCTGGCTTTCCCATTTTCCCCTGTCTGTGGAAAATTTGGTGCCCCAAGGACGGAATGGATTTTACGTCATTCCAGACCTCCCAAGGGAAGAAGTCCCTCCCTCTTCTTGCTATGGTAATGCTGAGCCAATGGAGCACACTAATTACATGTGAGAGCTACCAACGTGTGCTTGTGCCCCTTTGGTTTTCCTTGAAGGCCATCTTGGCTTTCCATTTACCTGGAAGAGGAAAAGTTAACAGTGTCGAGTCAAGCATTGCTACTTAGAATTTGGAAAGAAATATATTCTTCTGTCGTGCAAGTTTCTCTCTTAATTTGCTCTTACAAAATCCAGCCCTTGTTATTAGACCAGTTCAGAAACACAAAAGGCTTTCAGCCGGCTTCTCAAGAGTCTGCACTGCAATCAATCCCATAACAAAGTGGAGGAATTCAAACTAGAATAGAGTAGTGAAAGAATTCAACCTAGAAGGGGCAAACATGCATTAGAGTTGTAGAACTCTAAAACTGCTCTTAATTTGGTCAGTATTCATCCAAAAAAGAATATTGAAGGTGGAGAAAAATTTCAGTCAGGCATGGAAGATAATTACAGACAGAAAAAGGTACATCAGCAGGGATTGAAAGATTGGGCATTGACCATTTAAGGAAAAAGATAAAAGTAGGCACGGTAAAAGTAAACAAATTAATAAATTGTAGATTGTACCAGGAATTTTTATTCTCCCTAAGTCAGCTAATACAAGCATAAAGGGAACAGGTTTTTAAATTAACTTGCATTTAACAGAGAAGGGAAAACTTTAATATAATGCATAATTAGACTATGAAACTAATTGTCACCAGGTGCTGTTTGGGCTAAGATTATAGTAAGATTTAAAGGTGAACTGGACATCTCTGTGGATTTGAAGAACATGCAGAGGTAAAATTGTTAAAATTCAGGTGTAAATACTGCTAAAAAGCATTTTGGAAGGCATATAAAACTTGATATTTCAAAATTTAGAGCCATCTCTTGCCATTAGGGGATTGGAAACAGTTTTTTCCACACCTGCATTTTATGGTATCTCTTATACTTTCCATAAAACATGCCGAACTTCACAGAAACAGGATGTAAGACCAGTTGGGCTCAGGTCTAATCCAATATGGCAATTCTTACGTTATGATTAATGAGGTTCCCTTTATCAACAGCTGTGATTCTGACCTTCATGGCTCTGCTGCTTATCTCCTGATTTATACATTTTCATAACCTGCATCTCATTTTGAATAAAATAAAAATCTAAATAACTTTCATTCACTTGCTATAACCTTTTCAAATATTTGCTCTTAACAGGGACATTCAAATCATTTGTTCACAGAATCTCAGGTTGTACATCAACAGCACTCTTTTAAAGTGTAATACTACTATTAAGAATTTTTTATATGCAGACATTCATTATGAAAGAGAAAATATCCTCTGACATTTAGGAGAAAAATAATGTGCTTACACTGTCCTCCCTGCGTCTAAAACTTGAATTCCTGCTTTGGAGACCCAGTTTTAGAAATGTGCATCTCTCTTATTTAGTATTGTGACAGGGTTAGATATATTCAGAGATTCCTTTCCTGGTTTGTGATGCTAGTGTGATTCAGGACATGTTAGCTTGATATGTTATAAAATGAGCCAGTTTATCTTTAGTTTAGCCTGTGATCAGTGGGGAGAGTGCTTGTCCTTTGGGAGCTGAATGCAAAATAACTGAAGCAGATTGAAGTTGGCAGTGACTAATGAAGCCTTGTGAAGGAGTCAGGAGTCAGTGGGTTACTACATAGGATGGATTGAGAAGAGAGTAACAGCAGCCTCTTTGTTGAGTTTATGCTGGTTTGGGGGGGGGGGGTTGGCATTATCAGTGCTTCCGTGAAGAAAATCTCCTCAAATTAAACATTCCTGAGGTATGTCTCTGAAACACACGCATTCGCACACACATTTGTTACATTGGAGATAATTCTAGGCTTCCATGTTTAATGAGCCAGCATGGTTGCCTAAAGGTGTTCTACATGTTAATAATTTTAATCAGTCACACAGAATTTATGGAGCTAGAATTCCAATTGAAATTAGCATGAGTTAAAACCGCAGTCATTTATTTCTCTGAGAGCTCCCCCTACTTTGCCGGTTTGATAATATGCCCTGTTGTCACAGAATCTGGCACAATAAATCAGTTGTAACGCAGACGCCACTAAGCAGCCTGCTATGGGACTTTTACACACAGCATAACTACTGTAACCAGAAAGCACTGCAATTGTTTTTGCATTTGCTATACGTGTAAAATCTGTGGGCATGGAGAGAAGGTGGAAGGAGCATGAGGAGGAGGAGGAGGAGTATCCCAGCCTGGCCTCAAAGGGACTGGGAAAGTGGCAGAGACAATGCCAGCCAAGCCCCTGCCTTCAACCTGACAGCTGACCCAGGTCCGGAATCGCTGCAAACTGCTTCTGCTTTAAGCGCAAGATTAAATGATTTGAATGACTGCCTGACCTTGACGGGTTAGGCAGGATGAAGGAGGTCAAACGCTGAGAAGGGGAACATGCCCTCCTTACGCAATCTTTGGAGCGTTTAGCTGGGCTTTGTGCTATGAGTAGCGCTGCCCCAAAGTTACAGCCCGGACCACAATTATGGGAGTTTTTCAGCAATGCTACAGCAATTCAGAAAACTGCTGTGGTGTTACAGTATTTTTGTTCCTGAAGTATTTGTTTATTGAAGCCTTTTGTTAAACAAAGTCTTTAAGACTTTTCTTCTTTTTGACTTCTTATTTTTTGGACTCACAATAATCTGGGGATTTTGACTGAAACATTGTGAAGCAAACTGATTCAAGCTCTCTGCAGTCTAACTGTCCCAGCCTGCGCACACAGAGAGCAACAAGATTTGTGTTTTCCACCTCATTAAACTGACAGCAGAAATTAGTTTGTGGTATTAAAAACTAAAAAGTTAAATTACAGCTACACGTGTCCTTTATGCAATGGGGTGTGTGAAAGATGTTTGATTTTACTGTTTGCTATAATGGAGAATTTAAATTGCAATGTTTGTCAAATCTCTAATCTTTGTTTCAGAGTGGAATATTAATTACGCTTTTAACTACGAGAGGTAAATAAAATGAGCATCCACTGCCTGCCTAAGGGTAAATTGCAGATTACTGACAACGTGACGTGGAGTACTAAATGTCAGTTTTGTCAAACAAATTTAGAGGAACAGTTAAACTATTAGCTTCCTGTTGTTACAGGGGTTTTTTTGCAATGAATGACTGTTCCTAGCAGCAGGGGCACTGTACCATATGGAACACTAACAGAGCTAAATTGAATAAGCGAGATGAATGAGGAGATAGCACTACAGACGCACTCAATTAGTTTATAACTGTCTATTAACTTCTGTTGGTGGTTTTGAATAAACAATAGATTAACCATTACGCCCCTTCTTTTCTTTCTGAAACCAGTAGAAAGACAGTGTGATGATGGCACACAGTGAAGAAGAAACTGAGCAGGTTTTTTTTTTATTTTTACCGCCTGCTTCTTAATGACTCGACTTGTGTGGTGTTGGCAGTACCTGCAAGTAATAAAATCCATTATTTCCAAGAAGCAGATCAAAATATTTCAGATGTGGTTATTCATGCAAAATAGTTCTTTGAATACAATTACTAGGATTTACTCTGCCTGTTTCTTAGGACCTGGTTTAGTAGCAGGGAAGCACTAGTATGGCATGTGCACCTAAGCCAGTCATGGCAATTTATTTGGCAGTTAAAGTGTTGTGACCAGAGCCGAAATAAAAATATAAGTAAAATGTCTGCCTATCTCTTTGTGCCCCAAACCACTTTTAGCCCTAAACTGCTTTCAGCAGTTAAGAGCTGATACATTAGTGTGCCACTGACTAGGAAAACTTAAAACATGTTTGATTTTATGTACAAGATCATGTCCTACTAAAGTCATTAGGGTCAGATTATTTCCATCTAATTTAAATCCTAAGTAAATACACATAATACAAGATATTACTATCCTTGGCTTCCATTTCAAGACATTGGAGAGAGATGAGGACCTCCAGAGGGCACTGAGCTTACTTCATATTCTATTGTGATATTTTTGCCTGTTGTTATTTAAAATTTCTAGTAAAAAAAAAAATCTAAAGCCCTCACTCAAGCTATGCTACGTCACACTTTTACATTAGGTGTTCAAACACCTAATCAGTGAAGGTCTCGCCACTGCTGAACCTGAAATCCAAAACACCAGACATAAAAAGTGGACAAGGTACTTACCTGAGAGGGGCATTGGATGGAGGGGATAAAATAATAATTACAGCAAGACATGATTAGCTCCCGGTTTGTCAGTGAGAGTGGTCCATAACTGCCATAAGCCTTGTCACTACGTGATTGCTTGAAGTTTAGCACTTTTAGATATAATCCTGAATTGAGCTTAAGTTATATTTAAACTTCTTTTTGAATTCTTACATAAGTTGAAAGCCACAAGTTTGTTCTGAATCATTGTCCCGGTGCAGTGCTGAGGGCCACTCTGCCCATCTGTTGGATCATCTTAAAAGGGGAAGTTACAGATATTTGGAGACACTTAAAATTCCATCTTATTTTTAGCCTTGTGCTGTTTAGCAACTAACGCTACCTAGTTAGTTATACAGATAGGAGAGGTAGCTGGGAAATGTTGGGGAGCAGGTGCTGGGGACCCAAAGGAGAGCTGGGGACACAGTACTTAGGGAACACAGGACATTAATCCGTAGAAAGCTCAAATCCATTGGTTGTACTGCTCATGAATAAAGTAGTTTGAAAATGGAAAGCTTCCATTTTCTGGACCAACCCTCCATTTAGGTAATAACATTCATCCTACTGAATCCTTTCATCTGTCGGCCGAATGCAATAGTCTTCTCCGTCTTCTGTGTAAAGAGTAACACTGCTGTCAGCCTGCTGCTAACTTCCTTCCAAGATCCATTTTACTGATGAGTGAAGTGGTTTCTGTCTGTCCCTTTACCATACATATTGCACAGAGAGTGATGTAAGTTTTAATTAGTAAAACTCCATGAAATATTTAAAACTCCTCAGGTGAAAGGAATGATATTAATAAAGTGGAAAAATAGCATGAGAGTCTTACATTGTGTAGGAACATGAACTTCATAGATCACTGTAGTGGAAAAAAAATGAAAGTGGCAGAGACAAACTGGGGCTGGGACTGCAGAGGGGAGATAAGATGTCCTTATCAGATTCAGGCCACAATATTAATGCATTCCTGTCCATATGCTATTTTGGTATGTAAAAAAGATATTCCAAATTATGCAAGCATTTCTGTCTGCTTCTCGCAGAGTAAGCCATTTTTTTCAGTTTTACCTGCAAATGGCAGTAATCGAGAAACTTTACCTAATTTCTGGAATCGGCTGTCATAGTAGAGGAAATACTGTTCTACTGCAATTTAAAATTCTACCCAAACTTATGTACAAGTGTCTGAACCAGGTGTCCATGTATGTCCTTCAGCCTGCATTTCTGAGTCTGGATCTTGGGAAAACTCTTGTTTATCTAGCTCCTTGTTACGATAACTTCCCATCTAAAGTCAACTAGAGTCTCCTCACCTGTAATTCACCTATGTCAAAATATTATTACAATGTCATTGCCCACTCTTATTTAGTTAGAGTTATTTATAGTGTTACAGTGTTTTGAAGGAAGACACTATTTAAATAGTGAACATGTGTCCCTAATGAATTGCACAGATGTCCACTCATCTGTTTTCAAGTTACTTATTTCCTTACTCTTGAAGAAACTAGCACGATACTATTTTTTATCCAGTGTTTGTAAGCTTAGAGGTTATTAGTGACCGTTAAAAATTACCCCCTGATGGAGGGTAGTGTCATTCCATGCAATGACTTGCAGTTCAGTGTAAAGCTCTTGTAAGTACCCATGGTGCAGCACTTTGGTCATCTTTTCATTAAGAGGATTCCATTACTAAGTTTACTAAGTGACTAAGTTTAATGGATGTACTAGAGATCTTGTTTTTACATTTGGTCTTGCACAAGTAAAAGTTAGCAAAGGGAAGCCCGTTAGCTTCTTGAAAGAGGCAGCACTCCTTTCTCCAAGCGCAGAAGTGGAATGCACCGTTCTGAAATCCTCGTTCACTTAACTCTCTGCTGAAGTCAACTGTAAGGAGCCTTGTAATTCCCTTTGAAAGACACACCTTTTTAACAAGTTGTCTAGATAGGCTAGGAAATGTCAATCTAGTCAAAACACTTATTTGACATCTGATCTTAAAATTGTTATAATTTGAATCAAACAGTATGTTAAAGAGAAATTGCCACGTTCCAGTTTATGAATGTGATATATTTGTAGTCGTGCATTCATGTTTCTTTAGCTTTAGAAAACAATCACAACACTATAGATATTTCTAGGTGCTTTTGTATAGTTAAATAGCCATAATGAATATATTATGGATTACTTACCCTAATTCAGTAGAAAATATACCAACACTTGTGGCAAAGCATTAAAAGAACCTGTTCCACAGAAAATGCTGTACTGTTTTAGAAGCATTCCTACTCACTGCATTTTTTTTAAGTGCAGAAAAATGTTTCAGCAGTTTCTCTAGGAGGATAAAATATCCACATATTCCCAAATATTACTGACTGGTAGTGATGTTTTGC
This sequence comes from Mycteria americana, assembly GCF_035582795.1. Classification (NCBI taxonomy): domain Eukaryota; kingdom Metazoa; phylum Chordata; class Aves; order Ciconiiformes; family Ciconiidae; genus Mycteria; species Mycteria americana. The sequence continues at coordinate 119,201,625 of NC_134366.1, read as the reverse complement.
AAGTGAATATCCTGCTAACTTCCCCCTCTAATTTCTGTTAATGGGAATCCTACCCAGACCTGTCTCCTGACCTAACCTGCAGTTTGTTACAGGCATTAAGACACCCCCTCTCAAGTACCATCTCCCAAATCACGCCGAGCTTTAACAAAGAATTCTGTGCTAGCTATGTTATTCAATAAACTCATAAAAAGGATATTATTAACCATTAAATTCTTCAGGGGTGCAGAATCATTTTTATGGAACTCTTTTTAAGTTTTGCTACAGAGGTACTGCTTTCTTCATTATCAAATTCTGTTGGTGTTTTTTTTCTTTAATAGAGGAAGAGCAGTCTTCCTTGCATCTGTCACAGTTTACATCCTTTCTCTGTAAATAATGAGTTGGAGAGTTAATTTTAGCACTACCACATTATATCTTAGAAACTTCATCGTTGTTTGTTATTATTAGAGGATGGCAAAGGAATAGTTTGTTGTTTTCAAGACAAAGCCTGTTTAGTTTTGTTTCTGGCTTCATTGCTGCCTCCCTGCGACACTTCAGACAGGTCTGTGTATCTTTATAAAACTCAGTATACTTACTGTATTACATCACTACTGTAATCTGTAATATTCCAATACATTTGAAGTACTGGGCTGTGTGTTGTAAGAACAGCAGCTATCATTACTGTTAAAATTGCAAACTCCAACTGACTGATATTTTTAATGATGTAGTAGTATTTTAGTTGTTTGGGGTTGTGGCCTTCTGAAGAACAGCACAGTGCCTAGCAACTCATGTTAACATGTATAGTATTCTTGTAACAGATTATTTCATCGGGGGAAGGACTATGACATTATTTATAGCTTTTACTCTGTTTGCTCAAAAGGAATTTTACCATGCAAGCTCTGTTCAGAAGTTTCAGATTTTTCCTCTTCCAAGCATAAAAGATGTCTTTCTGTCTTTAAAAGTGTATTTTCACAGAATTAAGAATTACATTTGAGAAAAAGTACGAGGCATTCATTTTCTCTTTGTGTTTCTGTGACAGAGGTGTACACTTAAAGGTAGCATGGTTCCATGCAAAAATTTTGATTCCTCAGTCTTTGGATTATCATACTGCTTGTGGGCAGCAAAGCTGAGTGAAAATCCCATATTATATGCAATCATTAGTTAACATTCTTTTCAAATGTTAATGTTATTGTGGCTATAACACTGATTTTTTTCAGATGAAACGGTATTAGAAAGATTTAGAGAAGCTTTCCTTGACACCTTTCTTACATCTTTTAATTAAGAAAGCCTTTGGTGTTAATAGGTTCAAGTTTGCCAGAATTAGAAATGAAGGGATCTAAATATATGTATTTGGAATGTTCTCACCTAAAGCCACCATGGTATGTGGCTGTATCAGCTGCCCTTTCCACAGTGGCGTAAGGAGCCCCTAAACTGGATTAATCAGCCTTCCTTGCCATAAAAGCCTCATATTAACATCTTCATTATGAGCCATTGAATATAGGACGTAAGACCCCAACACACATAGCTGCTAAGAGCGAAGCAGGGGCTGGACAACTTCATTAGCTGTTTATAAAGGGGGCAAATGACAGTTTCTCCCAGAAGCTCCATTCCTCTGCATGGGATAAGATCGGATTGAGGGTGCAGCTGCATCTTAGACTGACCAAATAGTATCAGCCTCACAGGGTCTCAGCTGGACTGCTTCCTCCTGTAGTCATGGCTTTGGATTACCAGCAGTGCATCTGCCACCACACTTCCACTGCCGATTAGATGATGTACCCATGGCCTGGGAGAACACTTGAATGGTTCACGAGCTACGTGCTGCTAAAGAACCACTGCTTAGTGCCTTCCTTCCCCCAGTGAGCACAGAGCACTCTAAATTAGTGCACTACCAAGAACACTATGCTCCGGGTATATCTTCATGCATCCCGCTAGTTATTCTACCTGCCTTTAGGGGATGGCCCAATTTCAGCAGCCCCTTAGGAAAAAACGAGTTTCTTTCTTACATGACTGAGTATTGCCTATTCTAAGGTTTTAGTCAGTGACTTTCGTCGAGGCACATTTCTTCTTGTGGAAGAGAAAGAAGATAGACTCCTCTAAAAGGCTGATTAAAACCCTATGCAGATGGATATTTTGAACTGCTGAGGTGTATTGAATATTACAAAAGTCTTGAAGGAGGGAATTGCTTGAAAAAGTGAAAGGCACATGATGGAGAAGGAGTCTAGGCAGTACAGAAAAAATCATGTGCGAGTCTGTGAATGCTCAGTACCAGGACTAGCAAATATGTTGTACAGACTGCTGCCTGTATTGGGATACACAGAGGCAAAAATTATCTATTCAAGTGAGGAAGTACAGGACTGTCGTTCAAAAAGTCAGCGTGAGCAAGGAACACTGTCTTGCGTAGAAGGCAATATACCCAGGAACTGAAGAAGTACCTCCCACTGCAGGACTTATGTAGGAGCTAGGTCAGGATGCTTACCTGTCTACCAGAACATCTGTACGAATACAATGGAATTTTTCATCAGCAAAAAGCCTTTCACTGTTTTGTATTCTGTTACTGGGGAGCAGCAAGCTAATAAATGAGTTGTATTAAATTAAGCCTATCAAAACCTTTGCTTTTGGTTCTGCACTACACCAGTACATATATTTAGTTATATATTTACATATATACATGCCATATTATGTATATAATATATACAATACATACAATATATTTACATGTATTTAAATAGCAAATATGCTAAAGATAATTCATTTAAGGAATGTTTTGGAGAACTTTAAACAACTTATTTTGACTGTACTTTATATCCTTATACTGATAAAGCCAAATGCCTTCGTTTCTGTCCAGTGAGAGGGAGATCTATGCAGAGACCTAAATACCTCAAAAGAAAAATATTTCCTATGTTTAAAACTGTCACAGTTACTATTGCTTTCTATTAACTTGAGCCTATGCAAGCCTAGAAGTAACTTGTTAGACTCCGTAGAAATCTGGGAATCTGCTTCCTCCGCTGGGACTTGCAAGACAAACTTTCTAACTCCATAGTGAAAGTAACAAGTTATTTCATGTAGAAAATACCTGTCCCGTACCCAGGTCGGCCTCACGTAGTGATGCACTGCAGGGCTAGGGATTTTCTGTTTGTGGAAGGAACCGCTTATGTGGCAGATTTACTTTTAAAGAAAGAAATTTGCCTGGCCGTGCTTAAGGAGTTTAGACTATCATAGCAAATCTCAAAGGGAGAGGTTAGTGGACAGAGAGGATGATTAAACTACCACATAATAGATACATCTGCCATACAGCTCTGTAATTCCTCATGCTGAGAACACCTCTGAAAATGTGGTGAAAATTTGGTGTGGGGAAAATCATCCCAGAGCAAATTTGCATCAGTTTAACACTGCCTCTTGTCTTGGTTTGCAAAAGCAGAGGGATTCTGGGCACCTACAGTGCACACCATCCCTGGGAGTTTGAGGCTCTACTTACAACTGACAGCTACGGGATAAGAAGGTGTTTTCTTTCATCATTAGCCAGCCTTTTCTAAAATGATAATTAGTTTCAGGAAGAGAATTTCAAAATCTGCCATGAATGTATTTCTGTGAAAAGCTTTCATGTTCATCCCGTCTGGCACTACACATCACACAGCTACCTCCTCCTGAGTAGGCCCCAGTGTTGTCTGTTTAGTTCTTTATTCAGATCATATGATAATATGACGGGGGAAAAGAAGAAAAAGAAAAGCTGTTGAGACAAAGGGGAAGGCTTGCAATGTCAAATGCAAAATATATCTTTTAAACAATACATTATAAATACGGTTTTCTTGTACTGTGTACAGAGTCTTTAATACCCATCTACACAATACTGTGAAGGAAATATATCTCTCTGTGAGCCCAATATGACATACACATCTCTCATTCATCTAAATTGTTTCTTTTAAGTTTTATCTCTTAAAACAAAGTTAGGTATGTATATTCATTTGCATAGAAAAGAACCTAGGTATTCTGGTTAACTATAGATAAGTAAAATGGCATATATGCTGACAAAAGAGAAAGTCCAGGTTCTGTGTAAATTTTCATTTACTGTTCTTAATAGAGTTAGCTAAGAAAATGAAATTTCTTTTTGTGGGTAAAAAACTATCCTCGGGCAAAAGGAAAGGTCAGGTGTGGAATTTTCATGTGACCATACATTTCAGAAAAGAATCTCTTCAGAAACTTCAAATCCTTCATTTCAATAAAGTTGAAATAGTGTAATAGAAAGCATGTAAAGTAGTATAATGTCATTTTACATTTATGTACAATTAATGTAGCAGAAATTAGTACAAATCAAACACAATGGAAAATGGAACATTTCATCTTCATTAAAATGAGAACATGTATATTATGAATACCATATTAGAAAATCAAAATATAATTTGCCTTTTTTCGTGGAAAATTATCACATTCTCATTATGCAGTTCAATGTGAATATAACTAGCTCTCTAATGAAAAAGCTTTATTGATAAAAATACTTACACAAGCTTTGCTCCTTAAGTTAGAAAGGTGGTTTAGTACATGCAGCAGAAAAAAATGATAGAAAAAATGAAATAAATAACTAAAAAGAATCTATATCTACCATCATATTTAATTATTTGACTGTATGTAATTTTGCTAGTATTATCCTGTATTGGTTCTGACTGTGCATTTCACATGTAGGACTATTCCAAAGAAGGGGCACAGTTGAGGATTGTGTTCAAATCTGTAATCCTTTAAATCCCTATGGCTTCCTTTTATGAAAAAAGCCCTATTACCAGAATATTTAATGGAAATCCTAGAATAATTTGGATCAGAAGGGACCTTTAGAGATCATCTTTTCTAACCTCCTGCTCAAAGCAGACTTAAACTAAATCGAGTTGCTTAGAACATTGTCCAGCAGGGTTTTGAGTATCTCCAATGATGGAGATCCCACCTCTCTGAGCACCTGCTCCACTATTTGACTACCCCAATGGTGACAAAATGTTGCTAAGATCTAATAGGAATTTCCTGAGTTGCAACTCGTGTCTAGCGTATCTTGTCCTTTCACCATGTGTGTACAGTCCAGCTCTGTCTCTATACTCTCCCATTAGGTAGTTAAAAACTGCAGTAAGATCCCCTGTAAGCCTTCTCTTCTCCAGGCTGAACAAGCACAGATCTCTCAGTCTCTCCTCAATCAGGATTTGTCTGTCAAGAGAGATCCAGGTTCCATTCCCTGCTCAGTCAGGTAATATTTAAAAGTCCATTTCCTTTCCTATCAGAGGGTCCTAATCCCCTGGGTGGTTACACATGGTTTTTAATAGGAAGAACTCTCTAAAACCTTTAAAAATACACGGCTTTGTGTAATTCAAGATTGACTGGATCAGAGAGTATGACTTACTGGTTTAGTGAGCAGAGCCGTCAGCTGAAAGAAAGACCTGGGTGGTGGTCTGCTCCTATGTCAAAGACTATAGTGATATTTTTTTGTATAATGCAGTCATTTCACCGCTCATCTCCCTACTCTGATTTAGCTGGTCCCAGCTTCTCCGGGTCCCTGCATTCTTCTCCATAACAGACCTCTCAGCTGCCTGGCTGTCCTCTTTTCTTTGTGGGAAGAGAGGACAAGCACATAGCAGTTTGTTGTCACTCCGTGATTTTTGGCCTTCAAGTGTTCCAGCTGCAGCTGGGCTACTGGGTTCCTCCCTGTGCTCGTAAAGGATTTGTCGTACTTTGGCCTCTCCTGTATTCTAAGTGGCACCCTGATCCTCATCCTGCAAGTAGTTCCACATGGCTGCTCTAATCACATAAGTAAATCAGTCAGCTAAGTCTTTAGTGAACTGAAGAGATTCATAATCATTTGCCTTTTAATTCATTTGGGGGAAAAAACCAAGGTGTTAATATTCTGTGTATTTTTCTTATACACCCTTACAATTCAGGAGGACGTATAGGTCAATTAAACATTGTATTCACTATTTTCTTGATTAATTTGGGGATCGTAAGAATCAAAACACAAATTTAAATTCATATTGCCAAATTGTTAAATTTTGAAACAAGTTCAGAGAATCTGTGGCTTTTCATTTTGCTTCCTTAGTTCAGTTGAGTAGAATGGGACATTTTATTACCTGATTCATTACTTATAATAATGAAGGTCATGGTCAAAATTAGATAGTGGTAAATTTTGAAAAAGATTGCTGCTCACATCTCATTACTGTTTTATTCTCCTGTTGGGGGAGCAAGGGGGTGTTGTTTTGGTTTTTTTTACAGTGCATTTTTCTGAAGACCAAGACCAGTGACTAACTTGAGCCAGAAATAGTGCAGCCAGGAGCTTTGCAGACATATAGTTCTGCCAAAGCTTCTCAAATTCTTTTTTCTGCCATAGCCTAGAGCCTTCCCTGAAGAGCCTGTCAATCACACTAAAATGCATTGAGGTCTTCTTAGGTGGACAAGCAAGAACTGTAACCACAAAATTAACTTTCTCTGTGAGCTAAGACAAGAGTCAGCCCATTTCAAATAAATGTTGTTACATTAATCTGACGCACCACACAGCTCCAGTGTCTTCGCACTGTCGGTCAGTCACCAGTGTTCCCCCTCAGCCACTGCTTCAGCAAAGAAAATCTGTCAGTGCAACACTTCCTTTGACCTGAGGTGTTCTTGGGTTTGATGCTATAACCCTCACTTGCAGAAACTCAGGTAACCTGACGTAGGAGTTCATACAAAGCAGAAGCTAAGAACAAATAAGCAGAGGTTTTCATGATGTCACTATAAGCAAATCTGAAAGCACGTGCTGAATACCTGAATTCAAGAAAGAACGCTTAGCAGCAAGAGCAGGTGAGCTGTGTCTGTGACTGCAGCTGCACCTTACTTTTCCATCATCTTTTCCTTCTCATTTCCCATTCCCCTCCATATTTTCTTTCTTTTCTGATCCACTGTTTCTTCTTCAGTCATGCCATACTTCGCCTGTGAGCTACCACTGCTATTTTGAAAATGGGATGTAGCCCAATAACTTTTCTTTTTACTTTGATCTCATGTGATGCTAATGAACCAATCTACTAGTAACAACAAAGTGCAAAAAGACCATTAAAGTTCTAATATGCAATGAGTAAGAAGGCAAGTAAAAAACACAGAAAATCAAAAGTGGTTTTGTTTATGCTGATATAAATCAAAACCATTTTCATTAGCCTCCACCTTCATTTAAAAAGTTTTTACTCATTTTGCACTCAATTCTTGTAACTCTGTACATTAAATAAATCCTCCCCCCCCCTTTTACTTGTATTCCTTTCTCCTTCTCCCTTTCTAGCCAGTCCTGCTAGTATTATGATGCCTTCTTGGTCTCCCAGTACCAGTTTTGGTGTTACTGAAAGTGCTTCTAAAGTCTCTGTGGCAAAAAATAAAAGCCACAGTGAATGAAAGGGGGGGAAATAAAATCCTGTGGTATCAGGAACACTGTTTTCAAAATTCAAGCAGCATCACAGCATTTCTTTAAAGTTCATTCTTTTGTCTTTATCAGAGAATGCAAGAGCACCGTAAAAATGAAATGAATAATGTTAGCATTTGCTCTGAAGCAGGAAGTTGATAATTAAAACAAAAGAAGGCACCTAAAAGAAATTATAATAAACCACCAAGTAAAAGGGCTTATGCACCCTTGGCTATAGTCAAAAATTCATAATCTCTACATCAGTCTTCCATACTGTTGTAGCTTTACTTTGTTGTGGTGTCAATAGAAAATATATGTTGGACTTCTTAGGACAAAGAATAATTTTATAATCTAATACAGGTTTGCAGACTAAGAGATCCTAAGCAAGGAACAAGACAATTCAGTGGGAGCCTGCCTACCTTTTTCTTTTTTAATTCTCTTGACAATTACTTTCTCTGTGGTTGTTCTCTAGAAATGCTAGTTCCTGAAGTGGGGACAACTTGCAAAGCATTTTATTAAGTGTTCACTAGTTCTTGCTGCAAAACGTAGTGTCTTTAAAAATATTTCTCCTAACTTTATTTCCTGTCTGATAGAGTGTTGACAGTACACAGTTTAATGTCACTGTGAAATTGCATTCTTGAGCATATTACATTTCAATATAAAGCATATAAATGTGAAATCGAATGACAAAAGTTTGCTATAAGCAGAACTTCACTATCACTAATGCCATACTATTTCTATTTTGCTTCCTCACTTTATTTCAATTGCTTCATGTTTCTCAGTCCATTCAGGGGAGATAGAAAGGGTTCCATGCAGAGTGTTGCTGTTTTGATAAGAAATATAAAGCAGAATAAAAGTATTAATTACTTATAATGATAGTTATTTAATAACACCTAAAGAAATTTACCATTTTGGTTGAAATGGATTAGATATTCATTAGATATTCATATAAAACTTGTTTTCTATGAGGACTTTTTAACAATGAAAAGTAACATAAAGAATATGGATGAGGCATTGGAGATTCAAGGTATGCCCTAAAAGGATATCCTAAAAAATAGCAAGTCATATTTTGAATTTTCTAATGCAGGTTAGAATAATATCAATGTTACCAAATGTGTACTATTGCAAACCAGAGGTGGTAAACTAAACCTGAACTCCACCGTACACATGTAGTTCTCACAATGATGTGTGATGTGTGTTTTTGTGTCTGCCTTAGAGGACCCATTGCAGAAGACAGGAAAACAATCACAGTTATTGACAAGGACTATTTTGTTGTTAAAGGAAAAATAATTACAACATAAGTATGAAAACTGTATAAAAACACAATAAGCAGGGATTAAGTCAGTTACATTTGCAGACTTTCTTATACGCTTCTTGTGGAGAGCTTTTATTAAATTACATCTTCCGACTGTCACTGAATCAGTGATGCTCATTAAATGATTTCACATTAAAGCATTTTCCCCAAAATAATTATGAGTCTTCTTTTAGCGTATCATAAACAGACAAAATAGATGGGCAAAGTAATTAATTTCTGAGTTAATTAATCCTGCCTGGTATATCATAAGTAGCCTAAACAATGCAAAAAGGTGAGTAATTCTAAGTGTTAGAAAAGCAAATAAGGTATTTAATATCATAAAAAAATGCATCAAATCTTGTATTAAAAGTCCACAGACTTAACATCATGTCTGTCACAGTGGCCAGTGACAAACCTGTAGGGGAACAGAGGAACAGAGCGAAGATAAGGTAATGCATTCACTGTGCTCTGCTCAGCCCTTAATCAATTTTTCTTTTACTGATATTTACTTTTGGTATCTCTAGAGTCCTGTGGTGGTGTGTTCCATAATTATCTGGTTTGTGTGAAAGTATTTACTTTTATATTTAAAAAATTTTCTGAATACCCTCTGGTTCTGGTTCTTACATCGTTGAGAAATAGTAATTCTTTCTAAATTTCTTACTTTTCTCCACGCTTTTCTTTTTTATATACTTTTATTGTATTCCCAGTTCAACTGCCTCTTTTTTAAACTGGGGACTCCTTATCTATGTAAGGACTACCACCTTTCTGGTAGGATCTGTTCCTTTGATCTTCCATCACCTCTCTGCATATGTTCTCTAGTTTGAGAAAATCTTTCTTGCATAGGCACATAGCAGAACTGCATGCAGTGTTCAAAATGTGGGAGCTCCATAGATTTATACACTTGCTTAATGACATTTTCCATTTTGTTCTCTATTCCTTACCTAACCATTCTGACTTCTTTTGCCTTTTTGAATATACATAGCACTGAACTTTTGTCTTCAGAGAATCAGTGACTACCAGATTTCTTTCTTCTGTTGTTTATGAAGTCATTTAGACCCAATATTGTGTGTATATAGTTAGGATTATTTTTTCCTATATGCGTGACTTTATAGCTGTCAACACTGAATTTTATCTTAAGTGAATATCCGGTCACTACCTCATGAGATAAATTTGTAACTTTTTAACCCCATTTCTAATTTTTACTACCAATTAAAAATTGTGTGTTGTCCAAAAACATTGTGGACAGCAATGTTGTTCACCGCTTTTCTAGATCAGTGTGTATATGGTGAACAGTACAAATGCCAACGTGCACTTTTGTAGGGGACCCACTAGTAATGTATCTCTGTTGTGAAAAATTACCTTTTAGTCCTACTCTTTGTATCGTATCTTTTTAACCAGCTATGATTTTACTAAAGGGTCTTTCTGATTATAGTTTAGATTCTTTCAGGGGTTTGGTGAGCAAACTGTTAAAAGCTTTTGTAACTACAAGTGCACCACAGCAGTGGGTTGCATTAAAGCCCCCAATCCTTTCTTTATCAGAACCATTTATGTGACTTGTCCACAAACAGAGAAGTAGAATTTGAAACAATATGTATATAAGAAGAAGCTATTTTATCTTAAGTTACAATAAGTGCAATAGTTCATTGAATTAATTAAAGGAAAAAATTCAGCCCAATTTCTTTAGCAACTTTAATACAAATTTCATCTCACTGTGTTTATTGATATCTTGGTGATGGTAGTGTGTTGCTGGAACTGTGGAAAGTAGCAGCATGTTGTTTCTCCTTTCTTTGCTTGGAAGAAAGGAGGCATGCTGATACAAAAAGGGGAGTAACACTCAGTTTGGAATTGGGAAGAAGAAAGTGAGTGCTTTTGCTTGATTCAAATAAGTATGCTTTTCTCACTGTTCCTAAAGTAAAGGCACATTTCTTTCAGAGCCTGAGTTGATTCCGGTTATCAGCCCCAGATGCCATTTTTTAAAAATTATTTTTACTGTCATTACATTCCTCCAACTATGGTAGTGTCCCATTGTGTCTTGTGCTTTGTGCCTAGTGCTTTATAAACACGAAGGGAAAAGGCAAGCTAGGTCCCAAAGAGCTTGTTACGTAAGTTAAGACAGGACAGAGAAAATGGATACAGGTAAGTAGGTGGAAAATGAACCAAATAGAGGCTGATAATGTAGCAGCAGCTTAGCAGTTATTGGCATTGGTTTGTTAGAGGGTTGGAGGGAGAAATCACAGAGGAGGAGGATTTTGAGAAAGGTATTAAGTCAGGCTTGCAGAAGTTTTACAAGGTGATCCTTTCAACTAGAAGGGACTGTACAGGAGAAGATGCAGCATTTAAGAGTTTCATGGTGGCAGATAAAGTGGGGACAGATTGTGATGAAGCCTTTAGCTTATTATTTTCCTAGCCTGATTTTATTAATATTTGTAACAGAACAGAGTAAATGATACGCAAAATCCCACACAATTTGTTGGGGGGAGTCTGTATGTTTGTCTGCTCTGCATTTTACCATATTTTTACCATTACACCAGCTCACTTGTCGCAATTTCTTGAGCCTTAAAATACCAACAGTTCCTAGCTAGTCTTGAGATTGTTCTGAATATCAGGCTCCTCTTTTCTCAGACTGGTATAGTGCATTCTCTTTCCTCATATAGTGATGGTGACACTGTGTGATAAGCTGATCATTTTTGCTTTCCCTACATAAAGAATTTCATCCTAGGTAATCATCATGGGAGCTTCCATCCGTTTTAGTTTTTCCTTTGGTTGTAGATCTCTTTTCCTTTAAGGAGGAAACATCAGAGAGTAGCTACGAAGTGTCTTTTCCGTGAGTGAAGATGATCAAATATTTAAGTATTTTTTTCCCCAAAAATTTACTTCAAATCTAAGAGCATGAGTGGTGATGGTGATGTGAAGTACCATGGTTTTACGAGTTTCTTAAATCTTGTATAGCTAGAGCCTCCCAGGGATCGAGAGATCCAAGGAATGGATGAGTTGCAGAGACTGCAGCACTGCAACACCTTCAGCAATATCTGAAAACTGCAGATGTAAAAAATGCTATATTCAGCTAAAGTTTACTCGACTAAGTCCGGTGGGTGTTTTTGTTCACAGTACAAAAGTCTGGCTGGTATTGCTCTCTTCCTGTAACAGTTGTTTCAGATTTGAGTTTTTCCCATGAGACCTATTTCCAGAATTAGATTCAGATTGAGAAGTACTGTACAGTTGTTACTGTCATAAAAACAATCTGCTATAGCTTGATTATGGGACCAAAACCAGAAATGAAGGAAATGAGAAAATGTTAGTGTAATTTCTTTAAGAAAATTAGCTGACTTCTTACAAAATTTGAGCTTCATGTTGTTGGTGTAATAAGCAAGAACTCTGGCTTTCCTTGGGAAGGATACAATTTTTACTGTTAAATAGAGGACATTCCCTGTAACAGCAGATGTGTAACCCTACAGAGCATGTGTTTTTCCGTAATCCCACAGAGTAGCTGGTATCATATATTTTACCACATTGTGGATTTTCAGATATGGATCAGTATCACTATAATGTTGCCCGGGGCAATTCTCCTGGCAACGTTTCTTTAAAAATCTGTTATGGAAAAGTTGTTACCTGTTCACCAGTAGGTTGTTCACATGCAAGAGTTCTTGGAGAAAGTGCTGAGCTTGTGACATTGACAGCGATTAAAGGTTTTGTGAATAGAGATAGTACTCACAGGTCCACTGATGAGTAAGGGAAGGCCACTATATACTGCAGTTTCCTGGCTTTAGTGACTATGCAGTGTTTAGATAGCTAGTTGGATTGACAACTGGTTAAAGAGAAGCTGCTGATTCCAGCCTGAAGAGAGGGAAGTCTTGTGAAGAAAAGCTATTTCTACGTGCCTTCCTGAAGCAGTGCTCTAGTGCTGAATTGTCCTGAAGTACTTTCCTATGGTCTGCACAAACGTGAGATAAAATAAGTATGATATGTGCCTTACGGATGAAGTTTCAGTGACCACACTGTGGATGCTGTCATTGTCACTGTTCAGGTTCTGGTTTCACAATGCATTTAAGCTGGGAATTGCCCAGTGGTTGGCAGGTGGTGGGAGTAGCTGCATGTACTTTCAGCTTAAGGCTAAAGCGGATTAGAAGAGGAGCCATGCATGACTTAGTGTATTGCCATCTGAGCTAAGGGTGGAAGGAGGAAAAAATATATCCATTTCATGTTATCACTTTGATAAGTCCTTATAAAGGACTTCCATTAAGTTGTTCATGCATTAGGAGATACATCTCAGATTCTACTTTAAATAATATATTACTCATTCATTACAGTTAGATGTGAAGGAAGGGGGAGATTGAAGGATTTTTGTAAGAGTTTTGTTTTAGTTATGGTACTTGAGTGAAATTTTACTGTCTCGGATATAAAAGAGTTCAGACTAGATTATCTAGTGGTCCCTCCTGCATTTATGCACTGTGAAGTAATAAAGAACCAGTTTTGTTATCAAGTCTACAAAGTAAATTAGTGTTGATCAGAAAGGGACTTGTTAAGTTCCTCCATTTAATCTCCTTAAGTGAAAATTAAATCAAATTTTAGAAACAAAACCTTTGTTTATGAGTTATTTTTGCTGTCCACCAGTGATATTCCAAATTACAAAATCAGGAGTTAAACTTCATCTACAGGAAGGACGTGACTTGTTACTGTTTATCTACACTCTTTCTTAGCTGGACTGTAATATTATCATTAGTGAATTTTGAAATCCCTAATAATGAGCATTTATGGATGAGGTTTTGTTGCACACCTAAATGCTTCGTGTAGTACAGAGTCCCACAAGTGGCTAGTATCCAACTGACTGTAAGCGCTCTCCTCAGCATCAGTCGCAATCTAGAGTGTGTTCATGGTGGCTCAAGCTAACACAGGTGACTTCTGAGCCGGGATGAGCAAAGAGGTACATACTACTTACTACTCGTTACTGCAGGTACTGTAGCAGGTTTTTAAGGCAGAATACTTCAGTCGCTTTCATCGTGGGGACATGCCCTCATGAATGGAGTGGCAATCCAGCAGCTTATTGAGGGCCAAATATGACCCTTAATACTTTTGTGTGCAATGACCCAATAGCATGCCTGCACTTACTATTACTACTTCTATTAACAGCAAGACTTCAGTTTCAAAGGCCTTTTGAGCTGTACTCATGGACTAAGATACTGCTGAGCTTGGTACTATATTGGTACAGAACGTAACCATAGCTCCTGCCCAAATGGCTTGTTATCTAGGTGTAAGATAAGAGACAACAGGTAGATAGATGGGGAACATGGGAAGACTCTGATGCAATACTGATCAGCACAGTGAGCAGTAATATCAGTACTTTGCAAAGTGTGTCTGCAGGCAGTGATTTGAAGGAGAATAGTGAGCTATAGGTAGGGAGGTTTACAGAAAGCTCCTCCCATGCAACATGAGGGGATACAAACGTGCTTGTCTGAAAATCTAGTGGAGGTTGGTGTAAAAGTCTGTGGTGGGAATCATTTTTTAATACTGAATGAGAGTTAACAAAGAGAAAGGCTTTGAGAGTTAGCACAAGTTGGTTATGCTTGATGCAGTAGGCCTGTGGAAGTGGAAGGAAACTTAGATGGGATAATAAGCTCCTGTAACTTCTGGTTGAAGGTATCTAAAAGATCTTTCTGGTGGGTGGATATGAGCTGGCTCATTATGTTTTCCATGAGGAAAAATCATTGAATGAACAGATATGAGAAGATCGAAGTCTGTGGAGCAGTTATTTCTGTGTAAAACCCATTCCTTGAAGATACTACACAGAAGGAATCTGGAAAATTTAAATGAAGGCTGTAGGCAAGGACTTGGGGAAGGGCTTCGTCTAAGACAAAGTCACAGGCCAGGGAAACAAGCCAAATGGGCATGGGATACAGCATCATCAGGATCACAGATGTCTCACAGAGCTTGAAAGAAAAATCAAGAGTTTTGGACATGTTATTTTGTGATGGTAGCTAAGCATAACTCTGAGGGAGACAGAGTGAGATTTTAGTTTAGACAGAAACAGTCAGATCTGGAAAAAAGAGGTATACGTGTCCAAAGCAGTTCTATAGCTTAATGAATCACTATTCTAATATCAGAATCAAGATCTTGTCTCTGACAGAGCATTCCTGCTGAGAAGCAACTAACTCTTGGGACTAATTCTCCTGAAATAAAGAGTGACAGAAAATAGTCTTTAGAAATGCAATTCAATTTAAATGTCACTTGGTTGTGCAAAGTGTGTTAAGAGATGAAACATATACTATACAGTATGATGTAAACCAGTTAGCTGTGTTATATGGTGTCTCAGTGAAACAGCTCCAGACAGTTCTACACATGTGAAGTGAAAATTGTTACTGATTTGTCAGTTCCAGTGAAATCTTCTCTCCTATCATTTTTATTTATGTATTTAAACAGATGTAGGCTCTGATACAGTAGCTCACATCACCTTTGTATCCAAGTAGTCCCCTTTGATTCAGTGGTGGTCCCCAAGGATTAAGGTGCTGTTCACCATAAGTCAGGGCATTGGCAACTATCCCTTGATTATCAGATGCCGTTAAAGGCCATGAGTGTGAAATCAATTTAAGTTTCCAGAAATGCAGGAATAATTGTAAATATGTTGCTTAATAATGTGGTTACAAGCTACAATACTGATCTAAACAACATGAAGACTGTGTCTGCTCACTGAGTGTTGTTTTTTTTCTTTTTTTTCCTCAACATTCATTTCTTAAGAAAATTGGCTAAAAAGCGGAAAGAGACATTGAGTAGTACACGGCAGGAAATGACAGTGATGGTGAATTCAATGGATAAAAGCTACACTGAGCAAGGCACCAACTGTGACGAAGCTTTCTCTTTCATGGACACGCACAATCTAAATGGGAGATGTAAGTTTTTTCTTTTCTTTTCTTTTCTTTTTTTTTTTTTTGGAAGGTGGAAGAAAGGTGCAAATGGTTTTTAAAATATTCCTCATTACTCAGTCATGGAAAATCCATGGGATCCAGAGTTTCCCACTGTGCAGCACATTGCAGTGTGTATTCGAATGAGCAAGACAGACATCAAGAATAGACTTCTTTAAAAATAATAAGGATAATTGAGCTTTTTTCTGTCCATCCTTTTCTTCTGCAGAAGAGCAAAGACATTACTGAAACAGCTGTAGTTTTACCTTTCTGCAATCTCTATTATGTTCAAAAAACTTTATCCCTCATACTGTCCCAAGTCCTTCAAATGCTTCCCCAGCTCACTTCTTTTTTGTAGGCAAAATTTATTTTTGAATGTCATAACTTAATAACCATGATCTGATTGTCTTATTATTTCCAATTCTAGATGATGCTCTTTCTGTGGCTTGTGCAAAGGAAGAACTCAGTAGAATTATGTGTTCTGCAATTTCCTAAGAGATTCTCTAATATCCTGAGTCTTCTTGGATCTACCCTGAAAATAAATAAAATTTGGGATATAAAATTTCCTGTATTAGAATTTTAGTCAAGGACTCATTCCTGTCTGGAGGTTAGCACTGAGCAAAGACCAGGAAAAACAGTAGTTTTTTATAATTGTTAAAAAGAATGAAAAAAGAATGACTATGTTCAAAAACCTTTCTTGGTTTTTGTAGTTCTTAAGGAACCTCAGTTTTTCTTGTATACCAGTGTTTTTGAACATCTTCAGAATTTGTCAAAGATTGAATTTTGTTTCAAGTACTAACAGTATGCAAGGCCCAACTCCCACTCTTTAATAATATGCTTAAGAACTTATCTTTGACAAGCTCAATTGTACAAACACTTGGTGAGGTTTATACAGTGAGATTTCTCTCAGCAGCATTAGGCTCAGAATTTGCAATGTTAATTTGCGTTTGAGTTACTTTTGAAATTGCTTTGAAATAGATCTTTCAAAATCTGACTTGCCTTTCTGGTGAGAATATACCATCTCAGTTAATGAGATTGCTTATTTCTGTGAAGAGATCAAGAGGTTTGACTTCATCTTCCATCATCATGATGTAGTTTTTCCAGTGGTGTTACTGAATGGTCACAACAACCAAAGAAGCTGCAATGAGTTCCTAGGACTAAATCCTCTTTATGTAAACCACCTTAAACCAGTTTGAAATTATTGGCATAGCAAGTATTTTATACCACTTGAGGGCTAGAACCTCTAATTAGACTTTCCTTAAGAAATGTGGTCAGCAGAAGAAGCAGTCTGACAGTCTTTAGGAATAATCTTTGTGTAAGGCCTTGTACTCAAGAGATTTAGAACATTCCTACTTCCTATGAGAGGTTATTATCCTGGCAGCATTCTCTTTCTAGCCAGTTTTATTAGCTGCAGCAACTGTCATCAACTAATCAACTAATCTCTGCATCCATACCCAAAAGGAATACCACTCTGTTCTTTCCATCCAGTGATTCAGGAGACTTAATCAAAGGAAAGTAGGTTCAGATATATTCATTTATAGGATAAGTGATAACTGCCAGCATTATTTAAGCCAGTTTTCAGATAGCTCCATCTTAACAAGGGCTGGCAACTGAATGCCCTAGAAGATCAGCCAAAAAAAGGTGGATGAAAGCCAGCAGGAGTAATCTCACTCCTTCTCATCCAGCAGATCCTGTCTTCGTCAATTCTACTTTTGTTTCACAAATTCTTGTTAGTGTCTTTATAGGTATCCAGAATGTGCTTACATTCACTGATCCGACTGAATTTGAGCTGTGCAGACAAGCAACTAAGGCTGAATTTGCAATGAGCTTTGCTTAAAAACCTTTAATGACTCTTTGGCTGAACATCCTGTAAAATGTTGTGATTAACTCCCACCTGTTGAATGTATCTGTACTTACAACGGTAATTCACATGATCTTTGTATACCAGGGAACTAAATGAACTTAATTTGTTGCATGGGGCTTTCCCATAGGTTTTACAAACGGTTAAATGATTAAATACCAATGCGAGCATTGGCCTATGTATCACTCCTGAAAACCATTGTTAAACAAAGGGTAATATTCAGGCATAATTGTATCTGTGTACACATTAACCACCTGTCTGAACAAATCAAAAAAACGGAGAGGAAAAAATGAACTATAGTAGAATATTTGCATACAGTATTTACAGTATTATTAAGTAAACTTACTAATGATCAAAGCTTCTGTCAAAAACACCTATTGTCGCCATGTCTTTATTCAAGCATCAGTATTCAGTCTAATCTTGTGATTTAAGAAGTATATTTGTCATCACCAATCAAAATGCTTTCTCTGATGGCATTTCTTTTTAGAGAATTGATCAAATTCAGGGAGCTATTTTATTCACTAAACACACCTGGTTTTCCCTAGGTCCTGATTCCAATGCAGCAAACACAACAGAATGGACTCTAAACCAAGTCAATCACATATGCTGTATCACTCAGCTTAAATAGCCACGTATCACTTCCCTGTCTCTAACCAGCTTTGTTTCTCTTCGCAGCTGTATCTTCACCATCTTCATTTACAATGAAAACTAACACATTGAGCACAACAGTGCCTAATTCTTATTACCCAGGTAACCGATTTTTTCTTGGTTTCTACCCTATATAGACCTTTTCATAATAAAAGCATATATAATTGTTATTATACTCTGCGCCATAGAAATTGTATACATACATAAGCAACATACTGGTTGCTTACAGTAGCTTTCTGAAAGAAAACTTGGGAACATTTATCAATCATTTACTGTTCTCTCTCTTTTTACCTTTTCTGCATTGACCTGCTTATGATGTATGACAGATCCATTTGTGCCAACTGCAATTTTAGGTGAGAATATTTCCCTTTATCAAAGTTTATTGCTGAAGTAATTTAGAAAGTCACAGTTCTCGGGGTACAGACAATAGTATGCAAAAAGCTGGAGCTTTATGCTAAAGGGAGGGGTGGTAGGCTTGGCTACACTGAAAATGCTAAGGACAGTTATCAGGCTTGATTACTACTGTCATAGTGCAAGTCAGGGGAGAAAAGAGAGAAATAATTTTAACAAGTGGATTTGTGAGGAAATGTTTATGCATGTATTTGGAGTGACACAAAAGAATTTGATTATCGCAGCAATTGAAATAGTTTCTCTCATTTTTTTCCATTTTATCTCAGAACTGAAGATGTCACTTCTTAAAAATAACATTTTTTCCTAATTAGACTATTCATGATACAGAAAATCAGACAAAATACAGTTTTGGCCATCCACCAGCTATCATTTCTTCTCACAATACCGCACAGTTTCTGACATGCTTGTCAAAGTGAAGTTTCAGAGGAGAGATGGTATTTTGAACAGCAAAATGATAACATGACACTTAGAGTATATAGTTTATTATGCATCAGGTGTCACAGGAACAAAATAGAACAGTAGAACTGTAGGTTAAAAACATACAGTTAAAGTGTAAAGCATTTCCACTGGGAATTTAGGAAAACCTGCTATTGTCCAATGTCAAAAAGAGAGAGGTTTCTGCACAGTGATAAAACAATAAGCATGCGGCACTATTGCATTTTCAATGCTTAAGTAACTCTAACCGCTTTGTGGCTTGTAATCATTTACACCTCCTTCCTATACTAACTTTAAACAGGGAGATTTTTTTAAAATAATAAGTCAAAATATAACAGTGCTCTAGCAAGAACTCCAACTCTAATGTTAAGCCTATCTATTTACTCTTTTTACAATGACTGGTATTTTTACAACAAATATTTTTCTTTCTCCTCCTTTTTCTTCAAATCACTGTAAGAAATACAAGACCCCTTAACTCATTCCTGCCCTTAAACTGTAAGTTAAACAGGCTTACCTAAAAGTAGAGTGAAGCATATAAGAAGTAGAAGTTTAGGAAGGTGATCTTGAAAATTTGTTATTGTGAAAGAATATTTAGTGCAGTGCATCTCAGTGTGATAACTTGGAGAAGGAACTTGTGCGTTTTTATACATTATGTAAATCTGGAAGAAGGTAACGGTAGCGACTGTAACAATGTAATAATCTGCATGCAAATGAAATTTGCAGTGCCTTTTAACTGCCTGAGATGTTAGATTTTTTTGTGTGCTTTAGCATTCATTCAACGCTTCATCCAGTAGATGTTCTTTCTGACCTTGTGGGTGGGCAAGGAGAAAAGTACTATTATCAGGAGAAAAACTTTGAGATTTCCTATCTGGATTATTAAGTTTTAGTTAATGGTTTCTCTGATTTTTTTTGTGATCCTTCGCTATGTAATAATGGTGGTAAAATTGTTAGCTTTTTTCCCCACAAGAAATAATCTCTAAGCAAGTAATTCAGATATCAGACAAACACACACTGGGAAAAAAATTTCTTTGCTTTTACTAAGTCTGTAAAATCTTGAATTACTTAGATATGTATTTTATGGTCTACTAAAGCAACCTGTGCTTACTCACATCAGAAAATCTTCCAGTTATTTCACTGTGGAAAATGAATATTTTTGTAACCTTACATGTTAAAAATTTAGTACCCTTTTATGAGTGGTGTTCCATTCAGACCAGGTCTCTCTCCCAAAACGTGTTTATGACTGTCTATATAGGAATAGTGTTTTATCTCAGGTAAATCAAATTAGCTACTCTTGAGTCATTAGAGGAATATAGCTATTAACAAAAATTGCTGGGTTTTAATTGCAGCTAATGCCTG
Organism: Mycteria americana; assembly: GCF_035582795.1. NCBI lineage: Eukaryota > Metazoa > Chordata > Aves > Ciconiiformes > Ciconiidae > Mycteria > Mycteria americana. Next base: position 119,181,364 of record NC_134366.1, on the reverse strand, counting down.
CTCTTGCTGTCTTCCAATGTCCAAAGAAGTTGTGTTAGACTGCAGGGTCAAGCCTGTAGTTGGAACTAAATGAACTTTTCAGTGTGACCACCTGAGAAGGGTACAGGTCTGGTGAATGGTTGAGTTTAGTTCTCAAAATCTGCTAGAAAGGCCACAACACACTTACCAGTTCCAAATTTATGTACAGCAAGATCTTTGGACTATTCATGCAAATTAGGAACTTAGCCAATTGGAAAAAAAAAAGACTGATAATTGGTGGTGAACTCTTTAAATGATGCAAAATGCAACAGTCTGACTTCTCAGTGTCAGATATGAGGAAATTTTCTTACATTTGAGGAAAAACTTTCATGCTTAGTGTAATAACCTAAGTGAAAGCCTGAGATTAAAAAAAAACACTTTACATAACAGTGGTTAAATTTATAGTTGCTGAGCATGAGTGTAGATCATGTTTGTCTAGTATCAGTGATGTGCATGTTTCTGAAATTGGAGAAGAAAAAGAGTCTCAGCCCAGAAAAGATATTGGGCTGGGTTTCCAGAGACCTTCCATGCCATGAGTTCATATAACTAGTACATAAATATATTATTTAATAAGTGTTGTACAGCTCTATGAGAATGAGTAAGTGGAGACTAGAACAAATGCAACTGTAGGAGTATTTAAGCTGGACAAACTTCACATTGCATATGAACACTGCATCTGGAGGAGCTCACCCTTTGAAAAACTGTGGACTGTTATGCCTGAAATGCTCATGCTACAGTGCTCAAAAGCAAAGCAAAAAACTATAATACACGTGGTTTGTAATGTACCATATAAACCAAGGATTGAAACCACTTTATTAAAACAACTTAAAAGATCACTCCCAAAGAGAGAAAAATAGTATTAATGCAACTATAAGAGATACAGAAATGGAGAGAGGAAAATTAGTCTAAAACAAAGGAGCTCACAGGAAAGAGATTCATAAGGATTAAACTGCTGCTTTCATAGCACAGGACCCTGCTATCTGATAACTTTGCCTTCATCTTAGTTACTAACAGTCTGTGTCCCAAGGAATTCTGTAGTTTGCAAAAGAAAACCCAAGTTTTCTAACCTGTTTCTAAAATTGAAATAAGCCACCCAAAAAATCATGATCAACTTCCTACACTTTTTTTGTCTTTTGTGTCTTAGCCACCTTGTAGTTTTCAGGTGCCATTTCAACAGCAACATACTGTACCTACACTTGTATACCACGCTTCATGCCATGCATCCCAAGGTGCTTTGCAGTACAATTTTATCACACATTAGACAAACCTTGTCAAATTTTATGACTAAAAGATGAATCCTTTTCCTCTGCATTAGATCAGGTTAGCAAGCTGACAGGAAAAGTAGTGAAGTGCCCATACTCATACCCGTAAATTTTTCTCTGTTATTTTTGGTTTAGGTTTCAATGCACAGTTCATATTAACTGTATGCTTACTGAGAACCAGATTTCATGTGTCTTAGTGTGAACTGAGAGAACCTAAAATTATCCTTGAAATATGATTTGTTGAGCTTTGTGGCTTTAAAATCCATTTTCGGTGGTATAACTAAGACCAGAATCTCACCTTTAATGAGGTGTAGTAGTATTTTTGGTGTGTACATGAGAATCTGGGACCTTTTCATCCAGAGTATTTGTGGGACTTTCTGCTATGATATATCTAACTTATGAATGTGGAAATATTTTAATGCTTCCCTTTCATACAACATATTTTACAAAGTAATAATTTTTAAATAAATATAGTCTTTTTATAAACCCCTTGCTATGTGTAGTGTGCAGCCAGTGAGGAGTAGTTTGAATAAGTCAAAGCACCACATTTACAATTTCAGTTAAAAATCAAAAACTCGTTGAATATGTAAAATTATTATTTGGGTAAACAGAAAAAATATTTATGATGATACTTGGACCTTAGAATTTGGGTTGATTTTTTTCTCTTGTCAAGTTTGAACAAATTTTTAAAATTCCATCTAAACAGGAAGAAAGTCATATTGCTTCCTTAGGTAGAGTGCACTTTCACATCTGTCTATTTACTGCTAAGTGTAAGTTTTGATCTCAGTTACAACTGTGTGAATTGACTCACAGTAAGACACCTTCATTTCAGTACATTTAATTTATACTGTGACACTGAGATCAGAATCTGACTCATTTAGGAAATCACTCTGTAAAGACTAAATTACAAACATAAAATTACCTGTAATTATTAATGTAGTACTGTTGCTTATGCCCTGTTTCCTTTTTCTCCTCCTCTTTTTTTCTCCTGATATGTTATCTTCTTAAAAGTGCCAATCAATGGTAAGTTGCCCATTTGCCCCATGGAAGAGATGTGGAGGGTTGGGAGAGTATGTGTCTCATAAAAATTTTAACCAGCCCACTGGGTTCTCCTGTTTGTTGGCTTGCATGTCAGTTGACGTATAACATTCCATGCCTAATGTGATGTCTCATGATATACCATAGTCCTAAAGCATGTTCAGCAGCCAGTCAAGACATTTTTCCTGATCAGATGATCCTTTGCATTTGTCCTCTCGTAGTTTGTCTCCAAATGTTGTATCAGATCTACATTTCCATTGCAGTCCTAGCTTGATGAAACCATAAGCCATTTTGTGCATCTTTTTATTTTGCTCACTCCAAACATTTGCTCTAAATTTGCAGTGTAAAATATAACACTTCAGTAATCTAAGAAGAATACAAGTCCAATTTCATTCCATGGGACTTGTTGAAGTTTCAGAATGAAACTTCTATGCAGTTTAGAACCAAATGCCTAATTTAAAACCTGTTTGTAATCAGCTAGTGATATTTAAAACAATATTAGAGTTCGGACTGCTCTGCAATGCTTCCATTGTAGAACCATGGACTTTGCCTCATTCCAATCAGTCTTGCAATTTCCCTGTGTAAACTGCTCCGTGGATTTACCGTTCTTCTGGTGTAGCCTTCACAGACAGAAGCAATACTGATGGTGTCAGATTTCTGCCATTCCTTTAGAAATCTGTGTAATTGATATTTCTATTAGTAAGTGAAAATGAGCCAGTACATTATGAGATACTCTTTTTTTAGACGAAACCCATACGATGGTCAGTGACACAAGCAGCCTGGTCCAATCCCATACCTACAAGAAGCGAGATCCAGTGGATGTGCCCTACCAGACCGGACAGCTTCATCCAGCCATCCGTGTAGCTGACTTGCTACAGCACATCACCCAAATGAAGTGTGCAGAAGGCTATGGATTCAAAGAGGAGTATGAAGTAAGTGTCAGGTCTAATGATCTGATTATTATGTCTTCTGCACTGTTGGCTTTATCTGTCTGCTACCTACCTGTACCGCAGAACAGGAAAAATAATTACTCAACCAAGTAAGCCAGCTGCTGTGTGAGGGAAGATATTGGATGGAAAGGATCATCTCTACAGTAAGCAAATTTTCTGATTGTAACCAGCCAGGATGAGGAGTGAGACATAAAAACCTTTCTTGGAAATCTCTGCCTAATTCTAATTGCATAAAGCTGTATATTCAAAAAACCAGGTCCACTAGTGTTCTCCCAGAACTTGCCATATTTTTCTTTTACTCTTGAAGAATATAGCTTTTTTCCAAAGTTCTACATCACAGATTGTCTAATCATAGTTAACTCTGTAACATGATATTAGCTTAGAAATCAAGTTCTAAAAGCAGTATTTCTTGGAATAATAGTATTCATCATGGAGAGGAAGTGAGCAAATCTTCAGAGAGGCCCGTAGGGCTATAAAATTTATTCTGTGGTGCCTGAACCATTTCCCACTAGCTGGAGGCTATCTTTAGTACTCATTATTTTTCATATGAACTTATAGTCTCTCTTTTTTCCTTTTTTTTTTTTTCCCCCCCAACTTCTGTTTCTTCATTTCATGCTAGAGTGACCTGTTCCTCCCTGTTATCATCTTAGTTTTAAATGTCATGACCACTACATCCTGGCAAATACTATAGGAATGCAGCACATTGCACTGCAGATCCTGTCTTCCTTGTGAGATGAGTCAGTTTGCTAAGTGAAAAAAGCGAAAAACAAGCAGAACTTGCTGTCATGCCCAAAATTAAGGTAGTATTATGCCTGACTTCAAAAGCTTAGTTTGCTGAAGAATCTCAAGAACACACCACTCCTCATCCAAATCATATAGCTGAATGAACAGAGACTTATCGACCTGGGTTCCTTGTCTAATGTGAAGGAGGATTTTAGACCCTTTAAAATCTGCTTAGGTCCAATATTTTGTTAGGGTGTAAAAATGAATGTCCTTTGTCCACTTTTCTCTTCCTTTTAGCTCAAATTTCAAGAAGTTTATTCTTGTGAATGATTCTCACATACAAGAACACTCTAATATGGGTCGATGTCTACAGTGAGTAGTTTCCCACAAGATTACAATTGAGTGGATTTGAACCCAAAAAATAAGTAGCATAAATATATTACTTTGCAGAGGAAAAATACATAAGATTGATCCACAGGGTTGGACTATAAATTGTCAAAATTGTCATAGGAGTGTATGAGAGTTTGTGAGATAATTTTGATTGATCAAGTAGGAAAATGCACTGCATAAGAACTTGTGGGGTCTGATCTGTAGGCAGACTTGAAGCTGTCACCTCTGAAATACTCTGTTAACGTTTAGTACATTGTATGGACTATGATCCAAGATGATGTGATTAGATTTAAAAAAAAAAATGTTCCCTGCCATGTGGTCTAAGAATCAAATAATGATCACCAGCAGCCCATCCCCCCCCATTTCCAGGAGCAGGCTACGCCTGACAGAGCCTGTATCTGCCTCTGTATGTAGCAGTGTCCGTTTGTCCAGTTGAGGAACCTGTCCAAATTGCACTGCATCTCCAACCCAGTACAGAGTCCTCAGTTTCCTTTCCTTGGAAACTAGAATGTGAGAAATCAAAGGAACAGGTGTAAATGGGTCTTACTGTGATGTGACTCTGACATAGCCAGTGAGAAGCAGAATGATACAGATTCAATTTTAACTCTGTCTTCTCAAAGTAGAAGCCAGCAAAAAAAAAAGGTCCCTTCTCATTCTTTCATCTGATAGAAAGAGAAGGGAGGAGGAGAACCAGCAAAAGTCATTTAAATTACTTCCACCCTGTAGGGCAAGCAACAATTTCTCTTTTCGGCATGCACAAGTGTGCACTGCCCTAGAGGCTCAATATACCGTGCTTAAGTTTTAGACACACACAAGTCTAAGTCTATGGGGCCAGATGGGATCCACCCAAGGGTGCCAAGGCAGCTGGCAGAAGTGCTCACCAAGCCACTTTCCATCATTTATCAGCAATTCAGGCTAACTGGGGAGGTCCCAGTTGACTGGAGGTTAGCAGCTACGATGCCCATCTACAAGAAGGGCCGGAAGGAGGATCTGGGGAACTACAGGCCCGTCAGTCTGACCTCGGTGCCAGGAAAGGTTATGGAGCAGATCATCTTGAGTGCCATCACATGGCACGTACAGGACAACCAGGTGATCAGGCCCAGCCAGCATGGGTTCTGGAAAGGCAGGTCCTGTTTGACTAACCTGATCTTCTATGACAAGGTGACCCACTTAGTGGATAAGGGAAAGGCTGTGGATGTTGTCTACCTAGACTTCAGTAAAGCCTTTGACATCATTTCCCACAGCATTCTCCTGGAGAAACTGGCTACTCATGGCTTGGATGGGCGTACACTTCACTGGGTAAAAAACTGGCTGGACGGCCGGGCCCAAAGAGTGGTGGTGAATGGAGTTAAATCCAGTTGGCGGCCGGTCACAAGTGGTGTTCCCCAGGGCTCTGTGTTGGGGCCAGTTCTATTTAATATCTTTATCAAAGATGTGGACGAGGGGATCGAGTGCACCCTCAGTAAGGTTGCAGATGACACCAAGTTGTGTGGGAGTGTTGATCAGCTTGAGGGTAAGAAGGCTCTGCAGAGGGACCTGGACAGGCTGGATCAATGGGCCAAGGCCAAGTGTATGAGGTTCAACAAGGCTAAGTGTTGGGTCCTGCACTTGGATCACAACAACCCCATGCAATGCTACAGACTTGGGGAGGGGTGTCTGGAAAGGTGCCAGGCAGAAAAGGACCTGGGTGTGTTGGTCAACAGCTGGCTGAATATGAGCCAGCAGCATGCCCAGGTGGCCAAGAAAGCCAATAGCATCCTAGCTTGTATCAGAAACAGTGTGGCCAGCAGGGCTAGGAAAGTGATTGTCCCCCTGTACTCGGCACTGGTGAGGCCGCACCTCGAACACGGTGTTCAGTTTTGGGCCCCTCACTACAAGAGAGACATTGAGGTGCTGGAGCGTGTCCACAGAAGGGCAACGAAGCTGGTGAAGGGTCTGGAGCAGAAGTCTTCTGAGGAGCAGCTGAGAGAACTGGGGTTGTTTAGCCTGGAGAAAAGGAGGCTGAGGGGAGACCTTATCGCTCTCTACAACTACCTGAAAGGAGGCTGTAGAGAGGTGGGGGTCGGTCTCTTCTCTCAAGTAACAAGTGATAGGACAAAAGGAAATGGCCTCAAGTTGTGCCAGGGGAGGTTTAGATTGGGTATTAGGAAAAATTTCTTCACTGAAAGGGTTGTCAAGCGTTGGAACAGGCTGCCCAGGGAAGTGGTTGAGTCACCATCCCTGGAGGTATTTGAAAGGTGTGTAGATGTGGTGCTTAGGGACATGGTGTAGTGGTGGACTTGGCAGTGCCTGGTTAACAGTTGGACTTGATGATATTAAGGACCTTTCCAACCTAAGCAATTCTATGATTCTGTGAAAGGTAGGAATTAATGTATTCACTGTTGCAGGTCCTTCAGGATGACTAATACAATTACTAGTACATTGCTGTGTTTTTACAAGTGTGCATACCGCTTGTATTTTAGAAGAGATGGGGTTTTTTTGAAGTTTGCACTTTGTCATGCCAACTCCATGTTATAACAATTGCTTAAATATGTAATTGTTTAAACTGGTATTTGTAGTATTAGACTTCCAAAGTCCATGCTTCAGGGCACTTCCAAAGTCACTGATGACATTTTTTCCCCTAAAATGTAGAAAACAATTCACTCCCAGAAGGAGCTAATCACTTGTCAACTTTCATTTGTGTAGCTGACTTAAACAAGTTTGTTCCCGTGAGGTTTTTTGTGCCACTGTTATTTAAAAATGATAGAATTGAAAATCTTGTCTTTGGAAAAGATTTGCTCATCAGCCAAAACCTTTTATACCAGCATAAGCCTAGAGGAAAGCTACAATTAATTTCTAAAAAAAAAAAAAAAGACGACTGTAAAATGGAATTTATAATGCAACCAATGACATGGCTTTTTAACTACAGCAGATCAAATGATGCTGCTGAGAAACAGTTTCCAGGAAAATCACTTAATTTTGAGCTTACCAAGCTGATGAATGGCATCCCATTACAGACAGTAGGTGTAGTCTTGACTAATGCCAGTAAATGCAATACATGAGGGTGCAGTTTATTAATAGTGGCGGGGAAGGAGGACTTAAAATACTACAGCTGCATCTGAAGAAGTCCTCTTTATGTATGGAAATTGTTTATAATCAGAATGAACCATAACTAGCCATATCTTTGAGGGTTTTTTTCCATTGAACTACTGCAGTATTGCTGTTTTTCCTCCATTTGCAATGAAAAACTGCCCAATATATTCTAGCTCTGCTACGATTACAAGTCTCTGTTTACGCTGCTATCAGACTGATGCTGTCCTCTTTACAAGGTTGAGCTAGAGAATGAAAGATTTTTTTCCTTATAAATTATCAGAAGGATAACTGTCCAAATGAAAAGGGAGAAATAGTTTGGCAGGGGATTTGTTTTGAATGAAGTCTCATAGATGATTTTTGCTCTAACAAGACAGCAGGATTATATAGTCTCACCAGGGAAAGAGTTTGATTCAGAAGAAATTCACACAGGATTCACTCTGAAAATAAATCTGTTGAACTGAACGGAAAGTGAAGTTGCACATTACCCGTTAGCAGCACATCAGAGGAGTGCAAGGATACAGAGCACTTACTGTTGTGCATAGTTTTAAGTGCTTTAAAATAAAACTTAATAATTAGGGCCACTATTTTCAATCACTAGGGCTATAGTTCACAATCTAAGCACATCTACGTAGTTTTAAGTCCTGTCGGCTTCATGCATGAGTTTTTGAGTAACGTAACTGACACAAAGGATAAAGGTTAAAAAATCATCTTTAAGCAACGGCAGGCTGGTACTTAGTCACTCGCTGCTCAGCTCTGCATTAGGATTACCCACTTGAGATACTGAGTATCTTTAGCTCCCAATATACGGGGGCTTGGGGGAAGACTGTACTTGGCAGGATTGCACCCTTTTGTTCTCCTTGTGGGAGGAGCTGAGATACTTTGGCTCTCATCACTGAAAAGGCTTTGGTTGAATATCAGCAGGGAAACATCCCACAGCCTGGCCCTGTTCCTGTGATGGCACGTGCCAAGGCTCCTGTTCCCTAGAGCAGGATCAGGCCCTGGCTCTTGGATGTAGCAGCGCAACTTCATCCTGTGCCTGTAGAGTGAGAGCAAATACAGACGTGTCCTTAGCGGCACATTGGTAACAAGTTTGCTGCCCATTTTCCCACGTGTTTCTCAGGTGTGGAAATAACGTGGATACGTTTCCGTAAGATGAGGACTTGAATGCAGACCTTCATTTGCGGCCTAGTGGAGTGTGAATGATTGGAAGGGATTGCACAGAAATCCTTTAACTCAGGGAAATTTCCACACAGGTAGTCTCCAGTAGATCTTTAAAATCCTTTCTATCCCCTGCCAGTCCCTTAAGAAAGAAGTTGTGGCTTGGTTCCAGCGATGTTAGACTGACCGGGTACCATTGGCCTGATTTCACATGCACCCCTACACTAATTGTGGGTTATTTAAGCTGCTTCCCAATTCTACAGCATGAGAGAGCTTTTTACTGATCGTGAAGGAGGCTCATTGCTTATCTCCTTTCGGCATTACAGAAACAAAATAAATAGAAAAGGAGGGTGAAAGTCATCTCACTTCTTTCTCCTTATACCTGCCACCTTTTGCTTTTAGACTCCTTAGTTTCACAGTGCTTTACACTGTATCCTTTCGCAAGGATGTGTATCTGTCAAAAAGCCATAAACACATAGATGCAAAGAAGCAAGTTCATCTCCTTCCTAAACAGATGGACTAGGCTACTGGAGGACAGCATAGCTTGGCCTAGGTAGGGCAGAAACAGAGAAATTCATCCAAATCTTACCATTTTAAATAAGATTTATTTTTAACCCTATTTTTGGATCAGCATAGATTGGTGCCTGTTCAGTGTAAATTGGTTCTTTGCCAAATTAAGGTTAGTTGACACAAGACAGTTTCAAATCGATTTCAGAGTGTCCACACAGGAGCTTGGACTGGTTTAACAGAATTGATTTAAAAACACACCTTTAATTAAACCAGTGCAACTTTGTGTAGATAAAGCCTTGCAAAATCAATTTCACATTATGTTCCATGACAGGGAGTTCTGAGCTTCCATTATCTTAAAACCAGAGGTTCCTTTGAAAAGCCAGGATTTGCAAAGGGTATCCTGCTCAGATCAGCCTCACTTACTGTTGCTAACAGGACTGTGTCAATAACAGAGTTTAAAAAAAGGTTCCTCCGTGTAGCTTTAATTTTAAGGCCTTTCCCCCCACTGTCTCTGTCATCTTCCCTCTCCTCCCCCCCTGTCGCACACATCCTTTCTCAAGGTTTTGTGGCAGTTAACTCTTTCAGTCAGGAAATGATTTTATAACGAATATCGTTAAACCAATACTGTTCCTAATGCAGTGAAGTTTTATACTGTCAAGATAAACTGTACTGATTATGCCCCTTTTATGCGGCATGGTCTCCACTCTGAGAGGTTGCACCAATGTAACTGTATTAATCTCTAAATCACTGCAGTTAAATAGATGGATACCTATGAGGATACAGGCTCAGAGGGCCTATCAAGGTCAGGAACATGAAATATATTATCTGATGTATGTTAAACATTTCATTTTGGTCTAGCACTTCTTAGCACCTATTATAGATTGGTAGGAGTATTTTAAAATAGCCTATCTGGTTATGGTCACTGTTCAGTTATACCTTGGGGGATTGTGGTCAAAGATGATCATAAAAAAATGGATAATTCAAAGAGGATTTGGAGGTGAGTGTTGAGAATAATTGGGGGTATGAAAGAAATCCTATCTTCATAGCAATATATTAATTGAAATGGAACTTCAGAAGATATGCAGGTAAATGTGTTGATAGTCGATAAAAACAGTTTTTCACACAGTATACTACTGGCCAGTGAAACATCTGGGGTAAATAGAAAATGGTCTTAAGAAACAAAACAGGAAAAAAAGTCTCTAAAACCAGCAGAAATAGAGATCCTTGTTTTGGGGGGCAGAAAGTATTGCAGGCAAGCAGGAAATTTTTCATGGAGGAAGTTTACCCCATAGGTGTCCGCTTAAGGTTTTGTTTTTTCCAGACCACTGTTAGATAAATGTCTGACCTAGGACAGAAGTCTGATATAGTTTCCATTTTCTGCTGTCATGTAAAGGCACAACAGACTAGAATCCTGTCACTCCAACCCAGTCCTCGAGTCGCAGCTTTTCTTTCTCTTTGATTCCAGCTGGAAGACAAATTTGCTGCCACATGACACTTCTAAGCCCTGTGCTTCTGGGGCCCTGTTCTGAAATGTTGAAAATATTAGGAAAAATAAGTATTTTATTGATGTTATGTTGATAGAGCTACTGGCAGGACCCAGCTGGTGCTGCTTTTTCTGCATGTGTTCCTTGTGACTGCAACTGGCCTGTCTTACCTCCAACCTGTACATTTTTATCATGCCTTTTTCTCTGATTTTATTTGATATTCTGCAGCACCAGCTGAGACAGTCAATACCACAATCAGTGCAGGTTATTTTCTATCCCACAATACACGAATTACAAAGAAAGCAGAAAGACTCTGGAACATTGGGTGGGAATGGGGGCATTAGTCCACAGCATAAATACACGAAGGACAACATCTGCGTCCTCCAGAATGCAGAGAAGGTAACTCTCTCTGTTTCTATTTTTGTAATAATGAGAAAACTCATTAGAGATTGTAAATGTAACAGAAATAGAAACAGAAGTAAAATAGTGGGAATTTGTCCTGTGAAAACGGTGTGGAAAATTTTTGGAAATAGTCATCTGTAGAGATCACTGCTATTGTTTTTTGTGAAGTTTCATCTGTTTAGACGCGGCTCAGAACAATCTCCTGAATGCCCAGTTGAATCTTTAATCTTTAATACTGGAAAGTTGCAGTGGTCTGATTATAGGCAATGTAAGTGTTCTCTCCCATGCACAATGAAGGATAACCACAACTGATGGTGATATAAAGGTCCTGTATGCGAGACAGGTATTTCTCCTTTATCAAAGGACTGTGTTCAGAAAAACCCAGTGTCTTCAGATTGCCGTGGGATCTGCAGCAGCCTTCCATGAATTCCAGGTAACTTGTTCCTGCTTGGGTTTATCCCAGACTCTTGGACGCTGGAAGCCTCAGCACTGGGGAGATCATATCTAGGGAGGTCAAAAGCAATAGTAAAAATGAGCAGCTGCCATGTCCACAAAGCATGTTTTCGTTTGGAAATCCTAAGATACTCCAGATCAATACCAAATTGTTGAAATAAAGTCATCCCAAACCAGAAACTACATTCACTGGTAAATAGCCTATGTTACTAGTGACATAACTTCCCAGTGCGTGCAATATCCCTTTAATTCTTTAATAAGTCTCATAGCAGAATGGGTGACTTCCAGTTGTTGATCAGCAAGAATCAGTTGTCAACAATTTTAGCTGGGTGGTAGTTAGTAGGAGTTTGTTTGGGTTTTTTTTCGGTGCAGAGGAGAGACACTTAGTTTGCTGAATGTCTGTTGGTTTGTCAGCCAGTTTTATGCAGTTCTGAACCTGTCCTTAATAGCTGTGAATTTCTGTTCTTAACAGATTTCAAATGTATGAGAAGTGCTGTCACAGTGCATAATATCATCCACATGACACTGCCCTGTGCTGCAGTGTGGCTAACGGCTGAGTGATCAAGGTGTCCCAGGACTTTCTAAATCTCACTGTTTCCTTCTCCAACTCCTCCTCCAATTTAAATAAAAGTGCATGCATATGCAGAAACAGCTTTCTAATTTGTTTTTGTTTAAGCAGGTTTCATTAGAGTTTATTCTTACCACAGATTGTAGATTTAGGCAGGTCGTGGCTTCATTAGAAAGGCTTTGGGGTTTTATCTGTTTGAATAATAAAATTGCAGAGGTGTATAGACTAGAATGCTTCCAATATCCTTAGGATTACTCTCAGTGGGGTGTAGGCAGCTGTTTGCTCATGATGTGACACGGCTATTTTTGATACTGATCAGTCTGTGATTTACTTGGTTGTGAACCTCCTGTTTTCTTCTTCTTAGTAGCCCGAACAGTCTGAACTGTATATGATCAGGCAGCAAGGATGCCTAACAAGAAGAAGGATGCCTAATTCAGCCCAGTGTTTTTCTCCATGTGAGTCTACCAGACTCAGTCTTGTATGTAAAGTTTAGACTGTGTCCTAAGGAAAGCCTGGTAGCTTTTAAGTGCATCTTTCATGACGATTGTATCCCTCTAAGCAGTTAAAACAGAGACCGGTGGTATTGATCCACTCAGAAAAGTGTTGGTCCACTCAAAAGTTGTGAGATATAGATGCTTAAGCTGATCAGTTGGACGGATGTTCTTATGTAGGAGCTCTGGCAGCTATTTTAATCATTCTCTGCCTCTACTGAGTCTGGTAGTCCTGGTGTATGTGGTGGCAAACATATGAATGAATACAAAATCTATCAGCAATAAAACATGGGTTGTAACCTGTCAGTTCTCATGGTTCTGAAGATGCCCTGGGAGTCTTTTCCATGTTCAGGTATGTAGCAGACATTTATTTCATATTTCAGCATAGCTGGACTGAAAATCAAAAAGTAATGTAAAGCATGATAAGCACTTCTGATGTTATTCCTGATCCTTAATTAGTGAGTCTACTTAAGCATTTAAAATGGAATCATTTTAGCTGTTGCATGCAGTTTTGTGGATGTGCTTCTTGTCCTTCATTATCCCATGGCAATAAAGTTTCAATCTGTCTGCTTTAGAAAGATGGGGTTTTTCCCATCTTGAGTCCAGCTGCCACAGCAGTCTTTCAAAACTCGTTTTAATTTTGCTCCCCTTTTTCCTAACCTATGACTCCATCATTAGGATCTTTTATTTTCTGAAGGCATTGCAAAATCTTTCTCCATTTATTCTGGAAAGATTTGTGGGCATGTGCAATGTCAAATTGGAGCAATAAAAGAAACAGCTTCCAAGTTTCACTGATTTTGTTAACTTGGCACCGAGCAGATCTTTGGAAATCCAGTATCCACATCTGATAAGTCCAAGTAATGAACACGGGGGTTATATAACTTTAATGGGAAGAGTTAACCTTTTCCATCATACTGCTTCCTTGTGTTTGGATGTACACAGAGGTATATGCTTATTCTTTTATAACCAACACTCACACATCACTCCACTATTTTAGCATGTGAAATTTGTTGCACCGTTATTCTCCAGCCTGTCTTGTCTTCCTCCCCTTTCGCAGCCACAGGTTGAGAAACAGTCAAACTGTACTAAGCAGACTTCTCAGAATATATTTTACTCTGGTTGTCTGTTAAGCAAGTCATTTTTGCTGAGTGATCTTGCTACTATGCTTTTGCTAGTATCAAATCTATACTCTCTCTGTACCTTTTGAAATTAGGGTTTAGTTTCAGATTTAGTTAATCTATGCGTCATTATGGGCTATTGAACACCACGGTAGGAAACTAAATGAGGCCACTGAACTTAATTTCACTCATAACGTGAGTTTCCGGAGGGAAATCCTCAAGACTGGCTTTAATGCTCACAGCAATAAGGTGATAGGTTAAACTTTCTAAATGCTAGTGACAAGTATGATTTGAAAGAAGGAAAAGTTTTTGAAACATTGAAGGCTATATGCTGCACATTTGCACCAGACTAACTTATTAATTATTCAAATAAGACATTGAATATTTGATCAGAATCCATAAACCCTTCGTCAGTTAACATATTATTTACTTTTGAAAACTGCTGATGTACCATACTTTTCCCATTGCACCTACAAAAATGATTTGGTCCAATGTATGTGCACAGAATAATATATTGTGCTTTGATGTTCAAGATATTATTCATTACTTCCTACTCATATAAGCCTCCTTACCTCCTTCATATTTTATCAGTGCCCTTTAAGAAGACATAAAAAATCAGTCATGTAGTTATTCTATTTTAAATTATGCAACTATGTTAAATGCAATTATAATCTATTCTTTATTAATTATATATACACCCTATGTGTTTTCTGTGGATTGTATTTATTCACTACAAATAATTAGGCAGTTTAGTCCATTGCTGGTTTCATGAACAGAGCAGCATTATTGGCTGTTTGTAAAGTGAGAGGAACACTTTTCAAATCGAATTAGCATAATTTAGCTATTAGGAGTTTTCATTTAGCAGTAGTTTATCCACAGCATACCTAAAATATGCATTATTTTCTATAATGCATTTGTTTTAAATAAGTTAAAATAGCCATTATAAATTTTTCAGGAAATGAAAATTTGTATTCATATGTAGCCTGTGGCTCAGTGTGTCTTAAGAAGTTTTCTAACTGGAATACAAGACTTCTTCTTACACGTTTCCTGTAGTGCTTTAGTAATTGTCCTGTCAATGGAACAGATGATCAGCATTTTCTAGCAGGAACGATATTTTTGTTACAACATACTGATTTGATGGCCCCAAAAGATTCTATGGGAAATGTTAAGTCCACTGAAAATCTGGCAGGCCGTAGTTGGGCAGACAAGGGGGTTGGCAAGCCTCTGTTCTCTCCTGCTGGTTTCCTGCCATCGCCTCTGTCTCAGTGTGATAGCTGCTCCCCCAGTTACCCATCACATGGTATCTCAGTGATGCCACTGCCTACACTCTTGTGGGGCCAGTGCTGTTCTCCAACTGCTTGGTTCTGCATCCATCTTATTAATTAGCAGTTAAGTAGCCCTGGGTCCTCAGCAAGTCATCTGAGAGGTAAAGAGGACATAACCTGCCAAACAGCCATGAGAAGATGCAGGCATCTTGGTCAGGCAGAGACAAAGATGAGCAGGACAACTATGGGATAAAATTGATAAAATTGACCCCCAGGGCAAAGCTGATGGGAAGACTGGAGTACTCGTTGAAACAAAGCAGCCCAGGAGGTGGGCAGAAGGAAAAGCAGGCTGGCTTCGGGGACTTGCGAAGTACTGTCAGAGTCAGTATTTCAGAAATGACGTGATGGCAGCATCAACCATGTAAAATTATTGGAGTTACTGGGTTTGAAGCTCAGTTCAGGACTGATGAAAATTCATAATATTGACACTTCTTCACAAGACAGAAACAGCAGACTGGAGTCCCTCGCCACAAACCCACAAAGAGCTGAAAGGTTTAGGTTTACAGCATGATTTGGAGTCCAAGGCAGGGAAGACCTTAAGCATGTGTTTAAGTCCAGTTGGTTTTAAAGGGATGTAAGGGACTGTTTTAAAGTTGCTTTTAATATACATTCTTTCCTGTTTTACATTTTACCATTCACTTAAGTGGAAGCAACACCAGGGGCATCAGACACATAATGGTTTAGACATGTTCATGTACTGGTGATGAAGCTTGAATATCTGTCCACCAAAACAGTGCAGTTTCTTCCCCCTAAGATCTTAAAAAGATTCATGACTGAAAATGCTCTGCTTTGGTCTGTGGAAAAAATAGATAGCATGCATTTATGTAAGGTTAAAATGCATCTGCCAGCTGAGCTCAGTTATTACCCGTCTAGCTTTAAGGTGCTTGCCTGTGCAATAATAACTGCTCTTAATATATAACAGAAAAGAAGCTCTTATATCTACAAGAAAGAGGTCTGAGTCTCTACGAGGCAGGCTATCTCCACTCCTACACCACACACCAAAGGGAGACAAAAGAAGTGAGGACCTTCCTTGATGCACAGGCTGGGGCTGTCCTGAGGCAGACGTAGCTGTGGCTGCCTTCTGCTAACAAAGGTAGCCTGCAATAAAGGAGGTATAAGCTCTTTTCAGTGAAATTGTAGATTTTTTGTCTCTGTCCTACCCAAACAGCGACAGGATTCCCTTCTGATTAGAATGCCTCCTAGTGCTTGCTCTGGGATGGTGAAAGCTTCCATGCAGTGCAGTATTGGTTCCTGAAGTAAGCATAAAGTTTTAGTGTGTGATTAGTCTGGGAGAAGGCAACAGGAATACTTTGCCTCTGATGCTTAAATACTTGGCTGTATCACAAAGCTTAGATGGCAAAGCAACAAAATTCCAGTATGACATAACAAATCTTAAAAAGGTAGGTCAGATCCTGAATCCTTTACTCAGGAAAGAACAGTAAGAGCAGCCACCTCCAACCCCACATGAATAGTCAGGAAATAAATTAGGTGACTTAAATAGATGAGGAAAAGCTGGTAGTGCAAAGCTCTTTTTAGCTTTTTGTGTCCTTCCAAGATTCTCTGAATCTAAGCATGACTGTCAAGTTGAGACATATGCTTTTTAATCTTGAGAAAGACTGCATACAACAGTTCTTCAGTCTTTTGTGATACCAGTATTGCTCTTCCAAGTGCTGTCAACCATTATTCATTGCCAGAACGCTTTAGTATATTGTTTGCTTGAAGAGTATTTCAGAACATTGTCCTCTGCATTAGGCTGTGATATCAGCTGAGCTTTTGCTCACTTAGCCTTGATTTTTATCTGCGTGTTTCTATTTGTCATTGGTGTCTCTGGTCAAGTTGGACAAATAACTACAGTAAAACTGTAGTTACTTGATACTTCAACTCCAGCTTTTACGCTCTGTGTAACACTGCTGTACACAGCTTCTGTAAGGTTGGCATAATAAACTATGTAAAGATTCTATGAGTAAGGAAATCCTTAAAGTGGCACAGAGCCACTTTATCAGCTCCAGTACCAAGTCTCTACCTTGTTTCCAGGGTAGTGAAATATCACTCATTCCTGGCTGCTGCAATACCCCCTTAGGATATTCTGAGTCATGCCAGAGATCAGTGTTACTTCTGCAATGCTAACAACAATTATTCATTATTCCTTATAATATAG
This sequence comes from Mycteria americana, assembly GCF_035582795.1. NCBI lineage: Eukaryota > Metazoa > Chordata > Aves > Ciconiiformes > Ciconiidae > Mycteria > Mycteria americana. The sequence goes on along the minus strand of NC_134366.1, from coordinate 119,164,244 downwards.
GGAATCAGGAGCACCCAACAAAGCTATTAAGCAGCAGGTTTAATGTGAACAAAAGGAAATATTTTTCACACAGCACATAATTACATCGTGGAGCTCATTGCCTCAAGATGCTGTGAAGCCAAAATTATAAATGGGTTCAAAAATGGGCTAGACAAATTCATTATTAAACACAATGGCTGTGTGCAGTCTCTGGCTGAGGAAGAGATTGCTCAGGAAAGCCATTGATTGCTAGAAGCTAAGAGGGTATGCTGGGGAAAGATTCACTCTCTATTTGCTCTATTCTTCATACTTCTTTGTAAACATCTGCTACTAGTACTGTTGTAGAAAAAAATAATGGGTTGTATGGACCTCTGGTTTGACCCAGTATGGCTGTTAACACACATAAAGAAGAAGAAAATACATCAGTGCTTCTGTATATACAAAGCAAACAACGTGATGTGAAATGGTAAATTTTGGGGGTTTTGTTTTTTTTTTTTTTTTTTTTACATACTGGTAGTCAATTTTATAGAACTAACATCACTTCAGTTTATAAAGAACACAAAGAACTCCTTAAGTTAGCTAGCATCCCTGGTGTTTTCTAGTCTTTTAGTTTAGTAGCTGTTCTCCTGGTCCACTATCTTGCTGTTGGACTGTGAAATGCAGGATGATGATGCTGTAAAGGGAAAGAGAAAAAAAGAAATTCAGTTGTAAAATGTTTTTATTTAAAATGCATGTGGCTGCTATGCTGAAGCCTAATCCTTGAGCCTTTATTCTGAGCAATGCTTTATTCTGCAAAGAACCTTGTTTACATTAATTAGGCCCTTTCAAGAGAGTCCTGTTACTTACAGTACCTGGAGGTAGTGGAATTAAACTCCTAGTGTGGGCAGTGAACCACTTCCTGCCTTTCGGAGAGCAAAAGGGGGACAGTTATATGAATTTTGAAATTAAACAGGTTGAGCTTCCAAACCACACCAAAGCATTTGCTTTGGTTTTGCACTGGGGAAAACATTTCAAATCTAAGCAAATTTGGTGTCTTGCTGCTTTCCTAGTAGTTTTATACACATTTCAATTTTACCACTGACTTTTTAATTGTCTCTTCTTTTACAGCATCACCAGCTTGAATTTTACGTTTTGACGGTTACATTGTAAATCAAGTCTATAGAACCAACAGTAGCTAGAACATACAAAAACGTTTGAATCCAAGAAAATCACAGAAATTGCTCATGCTTTTTATATGTTTAATTGTAGATCTGGTTAGAGATTGACATATTTTCCCTCCATTTGTCAGTTCTTTGCGCAGCATTTGTGTTTATTTTACTGATATTTACTAGGCACATGTATCTCTGGCACACAAAGAAAGCTAAAAAAGGCCATGCTATCTGCAGCATTTAGGGCTTCTATAAATTTTAACTGTTTTGTGGATTGCTTTTTCTTTCTTGTCATTGAGACTATGTGTTTGTTATTTTTTTGTGACATTTTTTCAAAACACTATGATTCTGCCATCAATCGATTTTTAAACATTGCTGAGGTAGAAGGACAGCCTAGTTGGGAAGCAAATGTCTTTCCTGTTGACATAACTAGGAGTATGTTTTCTTTTAGCTCAAGTATGCTACAGTGGAATTGCCTTAAATATCTTATGAGGGATCAGGTTGGATCTTTTTAAAGTAGCCCTGTTCCAAGGGCCAAGAAACGAGTGAAACTATTAAACTTTTGTCTAGCTACACACTGACACAGAGGTCTGCTTGTGCTTACTCAATATTTACACTCATTCCCCAGAAGCACTCCCTCTGATACCAGGAACCTTCCCCACAGATAAAGTTTTACCTTTCACTGCATCCCCTCCTAGATGTGGGGACCCCACTACTCACCTGCTGACTGCCACAGGAGGGTAAGGTGAAAACATTCATACTCCCAGAGCTATTGCAGGAGCATTTGAAAGCACGGAGATAGTGTGGAACAGTGATTCCGCCTTCAGTGGAGGTGATGCTGAACACTATGTAAGGCATGCTATAATTTTTGTGTTTCCCTACTTGGTCCAACCTAGACATACCCTGCATTTCCTCCCCAGGTTCTGCCATTGCCACCTCCTTCTCCTGAGCACAGCAGGCAGGACAGTGGGTGGGGGTCCTCCTCTCTAACACTAGGAAAAGTCAGGAGCAGACTACATTCCTGCTTTACTCCTTTCAGCTGGCAGCACTCTTCTTTTTCCCTCGGAAAAACAGTGGAGAAGATGTGCTGACTGGGAGGCCAGGGTGTGGAAACAGCTGTGGGAAGGAGTTATACTAGGGTAGCGATTCTGTGTCTCTGGGATTGAAGGAGGAAAAAGTCACCTGTTTATGTGTCCGTTTCCCCAGTTTTGCAGAATAGCAAGTGTCAGAGTCCCTGGAAACCTGACTGACTGATCTAGAAGTTTAGTAGTAACATGATTTTTTTGGTGTCATGAAAGATTTGAAAGGTGCTACCCATACGACTGTTCTAGCGTGGAGGAGCAGTGTGTTGGAGTGCTCAAGCTTAGTAGTACAATAATATGAAAAAGCGAAAAAGGTTGCTTTCCTCTCTATTTCCATGGAGAAAAAGGAAAAAAATACACTATAGAAAGTACTATTTTTACTGCCACTAATACCCACCATATTTTAAAAAGCTGCAAATGCATGTGCATAAAGGAATGAAGTACTCCATTCACCATACAGTTCTGCCCATGCCTGGAAAAGTTTCAGCATTTTCTTATGAAAAACAGAAAAGTTATCTTGGTTTATGCTAATATTCAAGTTTGATCTGGTATCATACCAAGTATTTGTATTTTAACTGATACGGCAAGTTTAGATGGCAACCATTATGAGTACAGCAAAGTTACCGAGAATTATAACTTCCAACTCAAGCTACCTAATATGAAAAAAGCAAATCATACTTTTTGAGGGTATTGTCTCAGATAGACTTTTAAATATATTCTTATGGAACTAAGATTCAGCTTACAGAGGTTCACTTAGGGTTAGGTAGGGAGCCAGGGTGGGACACGGGACTACCATGTTACATTGACAGATTTGCACTAAATCCAGGCAGCTTACAGCTACTAGAAGTTTCTCCTGGAACCTTAAATGTTCTTAGCAGTGGGAGAAAAACAGAGTTTAAGGCTCACTGAGCCTGAATCAGTTTTACTGTCTTTTAGTATCTTACTATCTTTTACTAACTTGATTATTTTTACCATCCCAGTGTCCCAGGAGCCTATTTTGTTTTGGAAGACAAATCTTTTCTTGTAACTTATGTTAGGTAATTCCAGGACATTTCTAGTTTCAATGCAATTTGGGCTGAAACCTGATTTTAAAGAATACTATGTCCCATGTCCAGCAAATCCTTAGTATCAGGAAGGTATCCTAATCATTGAGCTGTCAGGTGAAATTTCAGTACCACAATCTGCATTCAAATGACTCCTTTATCCAGCATTAAAAGAAATTGAGATATTTCTTCCTCTTCAGCTGAGGGAACTGGGGTTGTTTAGTCTCGAGAAAAGGGGGCTCAGGGGAGACCTTATCACTTTCTACAACTACCTGAAAGGAGGTTGTAGCAAGGTCGGTGTCGGTCTCTTCTCCCAAGTAACAAGGGATAGGACAAGAGGAAATGGCCTCAAGTTGCGCCAGGGGAGGTTTAGACTGGATATTAGGAAAAATGTCTTCCCTGAAAGGGTTTCAAGCGTTGGAACAGGCTGCCCAGGGAAGTGGTTGAGTCACCATCCCTGGAAGTATTTAAAAGGCATGTAGATGTGGTGCTTAGGGACATGGTTTAGTGGTGGGCTTGGCAGTGCCTGGTTAACAGTTGGACTTGATGATCTTAAGGGTCTTTTCCAACCTAAATGATTCTATGATTGGTGAGGGTGTACTCTGCCCCATGATCCAGGTCATTAATGAAGATGTTAAACAGGATTCAAGCCAGTATTGACCTCCCTAACGCTCCAGCTGTATACTCCCTAGTATATGTCCTCCCTAGTACTCCAGCTGGAAATCTAGTCCCTACTGAGCTGACGTCTCTGAATCCCATAGCAGTAAGTCTTCCCCTGTTGTTTAAATGGGTGTTTGTCTCAAAGTTGGAACTTCCACCAAATGTCAGGACTGGATGGCTTCAGTGCCAAGTCACTCTTGTCCATCTATCTCACTCTTCATCATTTTATCTGGTTCCCTTAGCAGGATTTGGCACATAGAGTCTAATAATACTTAATAAGAAATCTGGTAAATATGGACTTTATTGGATTATTTTAAACAACTACTAATTGGCTTAATGAGAGACAGATGCCTGGAATATTTGTATTGTCTTGTAAGGGAAATATTTATATAGAGACTCAAATTTTAAAAAGTTTTGTTTTATGGAGGGATGCAGAGAATAAAGGCATCTGCTGCTATTCAACAGAGCTTTTATAATGTTGGCTTGCCTCAATTAATCTAACTTGAGTGCAGTGTTCTAATGAAAGGAAATGTAGCATAAAAATGTAGAGCTGCAATGTATATAAATCTTGAAATGTCCATGGAGAGCTGATAAATTGCTGTATTTTGCTCGGTTTATGCAAAAGAGAAAATGAAGAAGCAGATTGCAAAAAACAAAATTATACATCAAGTTGTTAAACCTCAATCTTCATTACTGAAGAATTGTTTTGATACTTAGCAAGATCAGAATCTGAACAAAAGAGTAGCTAGGTGACATGTTTGCAAGGGTCCTGCACATCAGGAAAAAATCCACACAATAATGTCATGGGTGTGATCTAAGTGCAGAACTATGATTACTCCTTTTCTGTTCTTAAAGCTGTGAATGTAAACAATATTTTGCACTATTTTTTCTCTGTGACTAACCCTTTATTTGTTTGTTAAGTTTCTTATTTCATAATCTGTTTGTGTTACATGGACTTTGTAACTTTTCAGTTAGCTCCCTTACTCCATAAACAACTCATCTTCATGTCCTCACCATATTGTCCTTTAGAAAAAAGTCTGTCCTGTCAAACAATGGCACTTTTCTTCTCTTTTTTTGCCGGAGTCTGTTTTCTGTGAATATTACATTTGGTTCATTATTGTGGTAAACTGTGCTGTTACTTGTACATCGCAACAAATGTAAAACACTACCAAACTAGACTAGAAGAGGCATCCCTGTTGCACATCTGCCCAGTAAGTAACTGATGGCACTCTAATTGCCATCTCCATCATTATTGCTGGAGATTGATTTTTTTCTGTTAGTTAGTCCAATACTTTTTTCACTTGCAGAGTATATTCTCTGAATGTATGCCGTGTGAGTGATAAATAAGAAGGAAGAAGAGACATCTGCACTGGGACATTCAGAGATCTCCATTGTATTGCGCAAGGTCAATACAAGTTTAGAAGACTTCTCAAAGCTCTTTGGAAGTTTCTTTCTCAGGCATCAGGAATATACTAGCTGATTACATGGAAATAGAGTTGGACACTCCAAATGTCCATTGATAAGCTCCTGTGGATACATGCTGTAGTGAAACTGTCACTTGTGTATGGTGTGTTTGTACTTTTCCATTGACAAAATACTAGTACTGCATATCTGACGTTAGATTAATGATGCAGAAGTGGTCCGCAAGTGACAGTGTCCTCAAGGGGACAGCAACCCCTTTTACCCCTCCCTCATTGTTAACCCAGAGTACTTCCACTTCACTTTAGCCATTAGCTGTGTCTGGGTCATCTGAGTAGCCTGTGATCCCATGTATTATATGTTTGAATAAACTGGCTGGTTTTAAGCCTGGTTGATAAATTGCTGCAGGGATACCTCTCTTGGAATTAGAAAGTGCTGTATATTCATTTCAAACATCAAAATAGGACGATTCAGGTTGGTGAGCTGCTGCTATTCATTAGTGTGCCTCACCAGATACTCTACATTTTAACAAGTAGTCTTGGGGCTGTATTGAAGCGCTGCTGTCTGTCAGTATACAGTGAGCATGCTAAAAATGATTAGGTTAACAATTGACAGCAACACTTGTCATCATTGTCAATCCCATTACTACCGCTACTATTTTTATGCTGATTGTCTTTGTATGCTCTTAAATACTCTGTATTATTCTTTCAATAGTTTCTCAGAGAGGTGTGGAGTCGTCTAGGACCAACACCATGTTTTTTCAAAGTTTTTACCCGCCCACTCCTTTCCAGTAAGTGTGTACTTGTCCAAAGGGAAGATGATTGGCAGGAGGCAATTACAGAGTGAGAGCCTGCAGAGGGATGTCTGGGGAAAGGAAGCAACTTTAAAAAGCCAGAGCCAGGAGTTTTGAATAGTAGTAGCGGGAGGTCCCATCGCTGTGGAAGCACTCAGCGGCCCTACTGTGACCCATTACTGCTCTCCCCCGAGCAGAACAGTGTAGCAAACGATAGGTGCAGGGACTGGATGCCAGCCAGGAACAGTGGGAAGTAGACACATAGCTTTAGATAGAAGGAGGTCTTTTTCTTTAGAACAAGGAAAATGCTGGGCTAAAAGTCAAGCCTAGAGGAATGAATAATTGTCTTTATATGTGCTAGCACATAGTGTATTTGCAAACAAGCAAAGCAGACATCGAGGCACCAAAGTTTCCTGTGAAGATCAAAAAATGTAATGAACCAGCACAATGAAGTGCTATCCTTTTTTTGAAAGGGCACTGCAATTAGACCCTTATCTGTTTTAGCCTACCCTACTACTCTTACTTCCCTTGAAAAGTACTGTCTTATCCACTGGGAAAAACAACAGCGTGCAAAATATTTGTGTTCCATCTGTGCATGTTAGTGTACTCTGGCTTTTATCTTGTAGTTTAATATGATGTCAGTGTCTCCCTGTAGCAGAATTAAAATCTTATTATGTGAGCTTTGTTTCTTTCTTATCTTCTATCCAAACTATATTAACTAGAGCGGCCTAGATACACTCGTGAAAACCCTTGAGGCTCACTTAGTGCGCAAAATCTGAGGGGTGCTTTATCACTTCTGAAAGGTTGGATCAGCTGTGTGTACATTACAACTTGGACGAAGATAGGAGGGTTTTTGTTCACTTTTCAAATCGAACATTTGTTTGCTTTTGTTTCGTGTCTCCACATGCTGTTTTCTGTTGCTTCAGGGAATTTTATTATGTTCAAGGTTTTTCCAAATTGTGTGGTTCTAAATCAGAAACAGCTTGTCTTTACAGGGAATTTGAAGATGTTATCAGATTTTCTATGCTTGGGTCAGCTGATAATTTAAAGAGTTAGGCAGCTCTTGTGAATTCTGAGCTCAGCGCACTGTCTCTAGTACAAGGATTTATTCAGATAAAATCAGGCAAAAATATTACTGGATTAGCTAGAAATGTATCAGAAGTCACCTTTCTTATCAGCATATGTGTCCACCAGTTCAATGTTGATCACCTTTCATTAGAAATAATCTTCAGCAAGCAGGTGACAGAAGTGCACAGGTATTAAATAAATAGTACCTCTTCAAATAATACAGTTGCTCAAAGAGTAGTGTCCTGGCCTACAGTGTCAATCAAGTCATGGAAAGTAAGTATTTTGCCATGGAAAGTAAGTATTTCCCACTTACTTCAGAAAGAGTTTTTTGAAATCCTTAAGCCTTGTTTTGTGCATTGCATAGCATATGTAGGCAATGAGTGGAGTAGCTCTCATCAATAACTACATAAAACATGGGTGAACAGAAAATTATAATGACTACAACACAAAGCTTACTGCTTCAGTTAAATGCACACTATTGTTTTTCTCCTGATGACTAAAAAAATTTTTGTGTCTTGTCTTCTTCTCCCCACTCTCTCTCTTTCTCTTTCTCTATATTTTTCATTTTAATTTCTTTTTTCTTTTTTCTTTTTTTTTTTCCTTTCTTGTTATATTTTAAACCAATTGCAAAGTCTTCTCTTTACTATAGGAGGAAAAAGATCTGTAGTCCTTGCCTGCTTTTTTCATAGCACATTGTGTCTTTATGCTCTGCTTTAATAACATTTCATTAGCTCTTTGAAACCGTTCCCTGGGGCAAGCTTTTATTATTTGTAAAGTAAATCAAGTATCATAGTGCTAATCTTTAGGAGGAAAAATGGACTACTCAGAAGAAACATTTAAATCTTCTATTAGTTTTTTTGAATTAAAATTTAAAGTGCACAAAAAGATCCGAAATAGTATTCCCAAAGCTCTAAGGTATCTAAAAGCACTTTGTAGACTCCACCTGCCTGCTAACATTCGGAGTTCAACAGAGAAAATCTAGGAGCGATGTACTTCTGAGTTCTAAGTAGTATTGTGGAAGGAATGTTTTGCTTGGCAGAAAGGCCCTTGAAAAAGATTTTCTTGATTAAAAATTAGAAACAAAAACCAAGAAGAGACAAACCCACAGTTTTCCAAATTCTAATAGCAATAGCAATGCACAGGCATACGGACATCCTTATGCAAACGTAAGTAACTCCAAACAGAGGGAAAGGAAATGAGAAGCAGAGTTGCAGCCAAGGAGGAAAGAGAAGTTGGAGGAAGCCTCTTCTAGGTAAAACAGGATGTCATTTCTTTTCTTCTGCAAAGCTTACTCAGCAGGAAGTCTCAAAGAGTCTTAGCAAACAGTGCAGATCTGTGATGCAAAAAATCAAAGCCTGTGGCACCATTAACAGCAATATTGCAACTTGCTCAGTCTGAAAGTTCTAGGGGTCTGTCATTGTGGCTGCTTGTAAAACAACTGGAACAAAAGAGCACCAGAAGTTACCACTGTGACATCATCATTATTATTATTATTATTGTTGTTGTTGTTGTTGATGATATTGTTGTTATTATTATTATTATAGTGTTAACTTCCCTGAATTAATGTTGATGCCTCTGCCTTCATCCAATATCTTAAGATACCTCTCCTTTTTGGCCTCATTCAAACCATGTCATAGTGATCAGGCTGAATATTTTCCTTCTGTCCAAGTCATTTGAGGTAGTCACATGTTACCCTTCTGAAGATGGTATAAAAATGTTACCTTAGAATTTATCTTAAAACCCTTATCCACACATTCAGTGCACTGTATGTAACCTTGAGTCCTGCCCCTTTTGTGTAAATACCTGTGTCTTGGTAAGTAGGAATTCTCATTAAGAAATAAATAACTCTGCACCATCTTTTACTCGTGTAGAGTGCAATTAACATGTGTAATTACATCTTTTGGAACAATGTAGGGAGGAAGCAAGAAGATAGCAGAGTTACTGAATAATGAAGCGGATAATTTTGTTCACAAAGGATGGATAGTGCCTATGTGGTGATCAATGTCTTTCTGTATTTCCCCAGAAGAGGTTTCCTATCAAAGCACAGAAGTAGTTGGTATGCAGTGTAGCCTGCTTTCATTCACTTTATGTTTACAGACATTGCAGTCATGAGTGTTGCTCAAGTTCACTGTCTTCTCAGAAATGTACAAGGTATGATAGTTGTGAGCAAAACTTTTAATTACATATTGTGTTTAAAAAAAAGTGGGGAGGAATAGGGAGATATGAAAATCCCACATGCTGTATATGAAAACTATTCATTAAATCCTCCAAAAGCAGGAAATCTATTTTCATGAGAGGAAATAAGCACTGCTTGGGACCAACTTTAATTTTTTTTACACACAAGTTAAAAACAATATATCCTGCACATTAGTTACAGTGCAAGTGTGCATATTGTACCCCAGAGGGTCCTTTCTGTAAAAAAAAGATCATAAAATCCCATCAACATACTATATTTTTCTGCTGGAGATAAATCAGGAAGATTAATGAGGTTAAGTTATTGCTATCTAGTGTGCCAGTGAATAAGTTTCTAAATTAGAATTTTAATTGTATGTTCTATTGCAGTCCTCTTACTGATTCACATTTCACCATATTTCTAAAATCTTTCCTTATACGGAAGTCTTAAAGAATTTTAAAGGAATTAAAGTAATGGAGTTTTTAAAACTTAAGTAGGTAAAATGGAAATGGCTCTGAAAGCCTATAGAAACTAGGTTATCTATCAAATTTTTAGACCACTCTGCAGAATCTATAAAGATTTCTATTCCTGCTGTTGAATCTTATAAGTGAACTTCAGGTGTGGCAGTGTTAGATACCAAGATAAGAAATGACATCAACAGATCTCATAAATAGGGTGGTTTAAAAAATATCTGGAAGTAATTCTTTGTTAGTTATTATAGAAGTACTCCATGACACTCTCTTTTGCAGTATTGTCATGGTTTAAGACCAAATGACAATTGGTCATTGGAGACTAAATATACTCAGCTACCAAAATATTTCAATCACAGCTGTATGCACTTTTACAAATTGCACAACTTCCCTGTTCCACAGGAGAGAGGACATGGTCCAGGAGAGAAGTCGGGTGGGTCTGCGTGGTGGTTCCAGCCATGCCATGTGTTCTCCTACAGTGTCTCTCAGGGGGCCTCCTCCCTTGTCCTCTGGGTCCTCTCCCCGAGCAACCCAGGACACTATCAGGTATAGGACTGGGTAGAAAAGAATACCTAATTCTTGATTATCTTGTTCAAATGCACTTGGCGTCTGAAAACTAGCTTTCACCGTGGCTGGCGCTCACGATCTGCTATTCCTGAAGGTGCGCAACACCTTCACAACTTTTACAGTGACTGACAGTCACTTTCACTTAAGTTACTTCTCTATTCTTATAACTGAGCTACCCCCTTATCCTAGTGTTAACTAAATTTCATATGCATTTGCTAATGCTATTGTCTACTAGACCTACCTCATGCTAACTGCTACAAGTATTTATGTCATTAAAGATACCACACCAAAGCAGTTCAATCATTTTAATATGTTTTCATTACGCAGCTATGGCTTGACTAGACTGGCCAGCTGTCCAGGGAGTACCAAAGCCTGTGACTTTAAAAATACAGATGTATTAGAAAATACACTAATTGAAAGCATCTTGCCGCTGAAAAATGAGCACACCAATACAATGACAGCATTGGTACCAGATTTTGTCTTACCACGTGGTTTTAGTCCTTTTTTTGAAATCCAAATGGTAAGTCATGCTGCAGTTAGTCAGTGGAGGAGGTAATGGTTCCCCTTCCATTTCAACATTTAATGTAGGCAGTGACTATGATGTTTAGTGTCTCAAAAGACCAGAAGGACTTTTGCTTTCCTACTCTTCTTCTCGTGTGTAATGTAGACTAACCTAAATGCACCTGAGAAGGAGAAGACTCTGTTTCCTACCTCTGGCGACGCAAGCCTTTATGAATGGATGTTTCTTTTTTTTCTTTTTACGTCAGTTCAAAGAGGCACAACCACATAAAGGAGCATCAGGAACAATATTAGAGAGTTGCTGTATGTCAGACTATAACTGTCTGTCTGCTTTAAGACTGATCTGCACCTTTTATCTCACACTCAGAAAACCGTATGTAAACTATCAGCCTAATTTTTCCAGAAAATTCAAAACAGAATGAGGGAGTTTTGGCAATAACATCAATATATTCTATTTGCAGCAGTCTTTATTGGGTTTTTTTCTTCCATGTTCAGACCTAGGTTACAGTAACACACTGGTAAGTGCTTTATAACTGCTGAAGGCAGTTTACATTGATTAGATAGATTTTCACGTTGGCTCTTGCAACAGACAGTTTTCAAGAGCAGGAATAGTAAAATGTTTTTTTAAATTCCATTATTTGAAAACTGGGCATAATTCTCAGTGATTGAAACTGACAGGGAAGAAAAAGCTGATGGTGAATATATTCTCTAGTGGCACGCTGTCATCTACAGATGCTTTCAGTGACCAAAGCAATGATTCAAGTATGAAGAGCTGCTTGCATACAGAGGGTTGCCATCAGTGAAATCATTTACCACTGCTCACAAACACTTGGGCTGATCTATTACTTGCAGGTGATGCATTTTCAATGATAAAATCTTCCCGCAAAGTGACTAGAAGATTAAAAATGTTGTTTCATGGCTTGGACCTCTCTGCAGATTTCTTTGATGTAACTATCAATGATTCTTCCTTCTTAATTCCTTAACAATCTAAATACTCAGTTATCAACAAACTGAATGTGATTATTTCAATTTACTGTTTAAAAAAGCAGTTAATGTTAAGTAAGAAGAACATCCTCACATGCCAGATATTTTGCAGATTCTGAATACTGAAAACCCAATGAACTGACAGATTTACTGTACTCATAAATTTTGCACTCTTCATTAAATGAGCCTGAAGGTCCTTGTCCTCCAAACGTTTATGAACTTGCTTAAAATAAAATGTGTATTTACTAGGGTTTGTAAATACAAAGAAGAGTCTAATACGACACTAGGATCCTAACTCAGAGTTTTATAGATGAGGTTTTTTCCATCTGTAATCTCCACATATAAAGTGGACACAGCAGTAGTAAAGGGTGATATATTTAGGTAAAACTAGCGATGTGTCTTCACTATACACTTCAGGGCATTTTAGGCATCTAATTTAGCTGCAACTCAAAGGACCTATGGTAGAAATGTAAGTTTCTTCTGTAGCTAATTGAGTTTCAACAAGGACCTCCATTAGGACCACCATTAGTTGTCTGGTCTGGCCTAAGGTAGACAGTGTGCTTAACTCTCTGCATGTAGCTTAAAAACGAATCCAGAGGCATTTATAACTGAATAGGTCAAATTACTCATTTTGCTAAAGTACATCTTAATCTGGTTATCTAGAAATAGCAATGGAAAAATGGGTCTTATCAGTGGAGAAACGTAGGGTCAGTCAGGAAAATCAGACATCATAAAGAGCCATACATTTAAAAACAAATCCACAGATCAAACTTAAGATTGTTACACAGTGAAATATGCATTTCTTTGTACCTGTGAATAATATTCTTGCTTATTAAGTAGGCAGAGCAAGATTTATGATGTCCTTAACTTCTCATTTCTTTGCTTGTAAGAGCTTGCATTTTGTAAATGACATCGTAGGAGACTACACTGTTGTCACCTAGCAACTATGAAGCATTTTTTGAAAAAGTTGCTGCTTGGCTTTGGATTAATAATAAAAATAGTAATTCCACTCAACACTTCACATTTGTAGATCTTAAAGTGCTTACAAAGATGCATTATTTTTATTATCCTTAGTTGGAAGCATGAAAATCTAGGATGGAAAGCGTGTCACCAAAAATGACAATGAAAAGAGCTACAAATTGTATCCTGAAGATCTCAGCCTATTTTCCACATTCCAGCCTCTTCAGATTGTACTTTTATATAGGTCCCTTCCAATATTTTCTGGTCTTGTGAATTTTAAATGAGGAAAGGGTATAATTTAAAAAATCTGTGTTTGCAATGATTATCTCCCCCTCTCATTTGAGATATTGCAGTTATTTTCTAGTCTGAGGGTCACAGTGAATTAGCCTTTGGCAAATATTTAATTTTTAATGGAAACCACTTCAGCATTGAGTTAAAGCAAGCAAAAGCTTCACATTCATCCTAAGATGATCCTGCTGCTGCATCACTGGCCAGTTCTCATGTTGCATGTACAGCAGTTCTGTATAATTCAGGTTTTTTCAGAAACTGTTTTATCCTGATTATTATTTTCTAATAATAGAATAACAGTTGACATTGCATACTGAAATGTCTGCTGTAACAACAGCTGGCTTGAAAAGTGTTTCATTCTTCAAGTAGATCATGGAGGCTGGGTAGCCAAGGTTTTGTGTGATTGGAGTTAAAGAAATACTTATTTTAAATTATTTGAGAAATGTCCTACACTCATTTTCGGTTCTTCATTGCCCTTGCCAGACATTTGGTGGAATGAAGCTGTTTGGGGGCATATTTCTTCCTAATAGTCCACATTTTTAAGAAACTTTTAAGGATGAATTAGAATGAATAGCCGCTAAGATAATGTGTGGGCTGCTGTGCAGCAGTCTCCCTGGAGGGTGATATGTCAGGAAAGACATTAAAAAAATTCTGTAATGAAACGTATATTTCTAACAAGTAAGGAAAGATCTTGACAGATCATCTGTTATGAGGTATCTGCTCTGTTCTTTACTTGTGGGACAAATGGGATTTCTCCTTATAATTCATTGTGGATTATCGTTCTGTTGCGGTTAGTGTAATGGCAGCACATGGGGAATTTAGGAAATGACACTCCAGCTGTCTTTTACAATAACTGTTTCTTTTTATGCTTTTGCACTGTAATACCTCTTCCTTCAAATTATCTTTTCTGTACGCTTCTCACTGAAATACCTGTGTGTATCCCAAAATGAATTAAAAAGAAAAATGGATCTACAGAAATTACGTCTATTTTCCCTATGTGATAGGTTTTATTTCATTCACTAATTTATTGATAAAAACCCAAAGAAAAAAAAATATATATGGAGTTCTTTTTCTATAATACATTTTTCATAAAGAAAGTGAAGTCAGTATGCAGTAGCTGGAAACTTAAATCTGTCTCCTGTTATTGTGTGAGGTTTGATATATATGTATTCTAAAGAATAGAATATCTATGTTGCCGATATACTATTAGGAGATGTTGTATCTGTAAGGCTCATTAAGCTTATCAGTGTTTTCAGAAGTTCCAAACAGGTGGGAGAAATTGAACCTATACATTAGCAGATGAGAAGCGAGTGAGCTGCCCAAACCAGTACATTGCCTATTGTATACCTTCCCTGAATTCAATACCGTGCAAATCTTTCCCAGTTGTCTCCAGAGATTTACTGTAATCGATTGGTTTAAAGAAATTTAGTAGAAGTTCATTAGTGGGACAGGGAGAAGCAAGAAGTCCCTAGGAGTATATTTGGGTCCTCTGTATTTCAAGGCGTAGGCTGGGAAGCTGTATCAGCACAACTCTTTCTCTGTAACAGCGCATGTGATGCTTAGTGAATTACACCCAAAACCACTTGCTGGGTAATGTTTTATGGATCAATTCTGTGAACTAGTCTCTAGCAGAAGGACTGTAAGAAAACTAGAATTCTCTATAGCCTATCTAGCTGCCTGAAACGCAAAATCCTGAGGAAGTTACCAGGTCAAGTTTTAGATCAGACGAATGATTAGTTTGTTCTGCCTTTGGAGCTTTGTTGCTGAACATTTCCATCTCTATTTTGACTTTAACTATGTTTAATTGTTCATCATCCAGTGTTGTCTGAGAGTAAGTGTGAACTTTGCAAGAAATTGAGACATAGGTCTTTGCCCATGGAGAGCAATTCCTTATGCAGTTCAGTCTGGCTTCTTACAAAAGTATTTTCCATCCAGCCTGAGCTGAGAGTGCTCTGGAGTGGGAGGGCTTGCTCGCTTTGGACGCCATTGGCAGATATGTAATCAGATAATGATTGGCGCCTTTTTGGCAAACGGCCATAAAGCTGTAAGTCATCTTAGGATTTACAGGGTTCCACTTCTCTATACTGGCAGCAGTCTGCATTTCTCAGAGCTGTACCCAATGATTAAGGAGAAACTTATTTATATTAGTGGGTTTTAATAATTTCAATTTGCAAACCTTTAAAAATTTTCTAAGGAAGTGTGGAGAGATGAAGGACAAAAAAATTGAAGCCTTTTGACAAGCTTTCTGTTTTTCTTAAGTTGTTATTTACAAACTTTTTAGAAATAATCCATGTATTCCCAGGAGTTTCCATATCATAAATTGGAAACCAGCACTCTAGTGAACTTATTAAAAGAAAACTCATTTTAGACACTGAACGTCCCTGTGTTCCATTGACTTCAGTAAGAGATCAAGGGTTTATTTTTACTTTTATGCTCTTTACTAATGGAAATCATTGGATTTGAACAACAAAGCATTTCAAGTCTGAGGGCAAAGGACACTAATGGTAGTCCATTTAATGGGCATTATCTATTTTAAACCACTCAGAATCTGTTGAGGTCTTGCGAGAGTTACAAACTTCCCGAGGTTTTCCCTGTTTAGTTTGGGACTTAGCCATTTTTGGCTTCTGTTACAAGAAAAGTAAATCATGTACCTTCATGTCCCTCTTGAATCAAAAGATTTAATCTACTGATCATTCTAGTAAAAAGGTCAAAACAAGAGTTAAGGCTGGCCATCATCCTGATAGAATTCCACTGGTTTGTTTGGCAACTAAATATTTTTAACACAAGATTAATATTTCAATATGAAATTATAAAATGCATCTACATTATATGACTTACAGATACAGTGCGTAAATTAAGAAATTGTGCAAATGCTCTTTTAGACCACAGAATGCACAGGACAGATAAGACATAACAACTTGCTTGCTGCCCTTTTGGCAGCTTGTGTGTTTTATTAATGTAAAAATATATTTTTAGCACCTTCAGCTTTCTTATTTACATTAAATTTATTACTACACAAATTTATTACTACTACTACAGCACAGAGTTTGGGTGAATATTAGATTATATCTTTCACAAAATCACTTTATTTTTATACTCTGACAGAATAATCATCTTGGTGGTATCATAAATTGTGTTTAAAAAAAAAGACACATACATGCTAGTTGAATCGACATTTTTTTAAATGCCTATATATGTTTAGATACATGAGGTCATCTGCCAAGAAGTAAACTTGTGGATATGTCAAAAATAAAACGTGTTAGTACAGCGTGTAATTCTGCACTCAAACACTGGAGCAACTCCAACATTGATGATGAAGCTCCTTCAGCTTCATGCGTGTGTATGAGAATTGTGCGGAGAATCTGAATAGCACAAATGAAGGACTCTTAGTGTTGCAAGCATGCAACTTTAGAAAGGTTTAATAGCACTTCATGTGCAAATAATTCTTCTTGCTGTTACACAGATAATCTCATGTCAAATTTTAGATAACATCTGGAGCTGTGCATAAATACCATTTAAACAGGAGACTCATTTTTTGCTCAATAAAAGAATCAGTGAAATGACACTTTAACAACAATACCCGAAAGTACTGTTTGCCTTTCTCCTTGGTTTATCCGTAAGGTAACTGTTGCTGCATGCTTTTCTTAATGTCACTTTCTTTCCTTTTTTAGAGTTTCTTTGAAGGACAGTCTGCACCGTGGGATTCAGCTAAGAAAGATGAGAACAGAATGAAAAATAGATACGGGAATATCATTGCATGTAAGTGTTGACAACATAATTGTGCACTGTGTTAACTTCCCTTCAGAACTGGGTAAGAATGACCACCAGCCTCGTGCTCACATCAGGCTTATATTCCTCTTCTCTAATTAAGAAGTAAAAGTGAGGGAAGATGCTACTTTTTTTTTTTGAGAAAACTGTCAGATTTAATGCATTTTCTCAACCAGCCTTCTGTATAACTTCCATCCTGTGATCAACGTTTGGCTAATGGAGAATGACACCTTTAAGCAATACCTGGCTCAAGCAGCTCCCGACACTCCTGGCAGCTTAGTGAAAGAGTACCCATGATCGCATCGGTACCTTCATATTGGGTTCTGGATATTGTAGGAGTGGACAATACTGCTGCTTAAGTATTCCTTGATAACAGTGACAGCTATCCTGACTTAATGCTAGACAGGCTCTAAGGAAAAAAACAGAATCTGTATGTTTTACTTAAAAAGGCCAAGCTTGATAAAGATTAGATACACTAATAATCAAATAACTTGAGGAGATGATAGCATGCTTTGGTGAATTACTTCTAAATCTGGCATTATGAGATCGCAAAACGGTGTGGCAGGAGATGCTGCACATGAACATGGGGGCAGAAAATATATCAAGTTCAGTAAAATTATATTATTATTTGCACACTGGTGTTGTTGCACTTAAAGGGTAAGTTCTCAGTGTGTATGTAGGAGATGATCCCTTCCCTGATATTTCCTTCAAAATCTAAGTTTAAGATACGAAGCGTGTGTGTTTCTAGCAGCCAGACAGATAACCATGAAGCAGGTATAAGCAGAGAAATAAGCAGCAGTCACAGTATGTCAGAAGTTTTGTAATCATGAAAATGAACGATGGCCTTTAAGGAGGGATCATTTAATGATACTGCTGGAGTTTAGAAATCATGTATAACTCTAGGTACGTGGGACAGCATAGAAGAATAAACAGTACCAATTGTCTGAACATTTGGAGGACCTATGTAGTGCATATTTACACTGCCTAAGTTCAGAACCTAGTCTAGGTGCTTGTCCAGGCACAGATCTGCCTAGGTTTCCTCATCGGTGAACCATGTGGACTTGACAGAGAGAAGGACAGCTCTTCTAGAGAAATGATTCTGAAACAGAGACCATTTGAATGTTTCTGAATCACCACCTCAGGAAGTCTTCTCTGCAGTGCTTGCATAACGAGTTTAGAGAGACCAACTCGTGATTTAGTGACCTACAGTAGGTGGTATGAATATGCCCTTATATCACTGTGACCCAGTGGGGCTGAGACAGTCTACAAAGAGAAAACAGCTCTGTAACTTGCTGCAGAAGGAGAAGGAGAACCCACAGGAAATGCTTGTGGAGGCAGAGGCAAGTTAAGCAAGAGATGCTATCAGCCACATCGTTTTGAATGGACATAATAGTATTGCTATGTATTTTGGATGTACACTGTGCTACTTACTGAAAAAGGAAATGAAATCTTCTAGGGAAATGTGAATATCATGATGGGCTGGAGCATATGCAAAAGAAGATAAGTTAGCTAGATGTGGTTTTGCTTGTTTTCCTCCAAGCAATCTTTAATGTGTAACAAACTTGTTATATTGTGAGGATGTAGCAATACATTAGATGACTATTATCATTTAAGTAAAAATACTGAAGGCATAAATAAGAATACCAAAAAGTTTTATATTTATCCTTCCTTTGTGAAATTTTATTTCCAGTCCAAGCCTATGACAATAGATCTTCTCTTTTAGTCAGGTTTAGTGTTGTCAGTCCCTTCTTTAAAGTCATGTTAGGCGTCGCCTTACACTTTGACACCCTTTGGTTGAAGAAAACAGAAGACTACTAGTGCTATATGTCTGAGGTAATAAAGTGATGAGTAGCCAAGGGAAAACAAGTAAAAGATACTAGATACACAAGTCAATGGCAGTTACAAGTAATACTGAAGGCTTTCTGAGAGGGCAAATATAACTCAGATCATTTCGATCTCAATTTACTTTTAATGTCCTCAGTATTTAGCAAAGGGAAAGAGTTGGATGGAGTTTTTATCAACAACACTTCCTATTTATGTGGCTGTGAAAACACAGATAACACAAGTTAAAATTACAATCCATTAGAGTTAAAAGCAGTATCTTAAGAGAGGCTGAAACTGCCCACAGTTTGTCCTCTGTTAAATACATGTATGCAACTGAGGTAGTTAACTGTTTAATTATTTTATGTGTTTTTCTGCTGGATAAATGATCGCTTGTCTCAGAGTCTGAGAGTACAATTTTAGCGGTCCACTTTTGAAAATTTGTCCCAGATAGTTGTATAAAGTATTTGCTTTAGCTGAAAAGCATTTTACTAAATTGCCCTTTTATGCGATGTTTAAAGACTTAAAAATACGATGGTCCAGACGCCACCGACTATGGGTACATGATTATAATGAAACGTATATTATTTTCTGTAAAGCGTTTAACGTAATTGTTTTCCATCCATTTATCCTCTTTGTATAAATTTTCCCTGAGATACTACTGTTATATTATTGCTTGTAGTCATTATTGTTCTCTGAGGGAACTAAAACAATAGCACCAAGCGGACAGCATTGCAGGAGCTTGTCAAAATGGCAATATGCTTTACATTACCCAAGTGATGTGCGTTTAATTGGCTACAAGCATGCCCTACCCACTGTATGAAAGTGGCTGCAACTTGTGAGTCACTGTATCAACAAGCTGAACCATGATCACAGTCCACTTACCCACAGAAAACATACTGAACACAAAAAGCTTTGTGTTTTCTCATTAGGAACTAAAACCGGCATGAATCTGCTAAATGAATCTTTTTTTACCTAAGAAAAATTCTGTTTCTGCTGTAGTTTTGTAGGGTTATGCATGGATTTTGGTAAAATCTATTGGTTTTTCCTCAGGAGAGATCTTGAGGTAATTTCAGAATGGGAGGGGTTATGTATTTATTTTTACTTAGCTCAGTATTGACTAAATGAGAAGAGAATATTGATCACAGCTTTTAAAAGCAGCTAAAGATTTTAGGTGAGACATTTATAAAAGGCTTGATTTGCAAAGAATCAGCAAGGCACGTCCCAAGAAAGGGTCATTGGCTAGGCATGCTAATCAACCCGCTACTCAAGGGGCTTGTTAGAGATCACAGTCTGCAGGCTGGTATATACATGTTGTAGGTAACATGAGGAAAGCGAGAATAAAATGCTTATATTCATTATCTATGACCATTTTCTACAAAGACAAATGGATTCTATCATAACTCATTTTGAAAGCTTAAGCAATCAGTGCAAAGTTAAGTTTGATCTCCTAATAGAAGGGTATCAAAATAACAATGAGCTGGAAAAGAGAGTATTTAAAAGCTACAAAAATTGTCAAGAGCAGCTGAAGTATAAAGGAAAAAAAATACCCTAAAAATCTAGACAGTTAACCTAGAGGCTATTTAAGAATCAACATACATGTTGGAAGAATATATGGCTTGTGTACCTCTTAGGTTCAAATCTACTTGACATAAGCACAGGCATAGACACAGTAACATTTCTTCTTGTTGACTAAAGATTTTTTTCAAATTAAGAAGTGTTGCTATGCAGTAAGGAGTTAACTGGAGTTTTCAAAGCAATAAAAAAAGGGAGTCACTCCAGCTCCACTGCAAATAAATGGGTATTGAACAGTCCATTACCTCCAGAATTCCCAGAAACTTAGCTGAGAATGCAGTACTAGAACGGATGTACGCGAGAAGAAAAAAGGGTAAAAAGGCGATATGAAGGTACAGGTATGAAGTAACTTATTTAGTTTTGCCCAATCCGAAGCAAGAATTATTGCAAGGAAAGAATGGAGTAAATAAAGAAAATAACAAAACAACAGGAAAGGTAAAGAAAAGATACCACTGCATATTATTCAATTGTGTAAATCAGTCTAAAAGAAATAACAGGAAGTTATATTTTTAAGATGTTCCTTAGTGGGAAATCTAAGCTTGTTTTGCCCAATATGGAGCTCATTGGTGTGTAAGTCATCAAAGACAGGATTCAGTTGCCTAAACATAGACATTTAGTGCCATTTCAGGTGACCTAGGTGACCAACAAACATGACAGTAGACAGAGACTTGTGTTACTCCATAGTGGCAGCTGAAGGCTAGGCAGTATATCCCGGGGTATATAAAGTGGCATGAGATGTTTGTGTTTAGACAACTGAATCCTGCCCTAAGTAATTCAAGAAATATAAAAGTGGAGATCTTTACTAGCCTGAGTTGTCCTGGTGAGAATGCTTTGAAGGCAATGATGCAGGAAATCATGAAAATGTGGATGAAAGCATACGATGAGTCCAAGCAAGCTTGACTTCTGGAGTCTGCTGACATCAGCAGAAGTTGGATCAGGTCCCAAAACTGTTAAAGCAGCAGCCATGTCTGGGGCTTAGAAACTTCCTAATGTAGTGTCTTTCTTAAGTAAGATGGATTTTTAGAATTAAGGGCCTGTGAGCCAAACCTCTGTTCTGAAGAAACTGATAAATAGCTTAATTAAGCAGAGAATAGCACAGCACTTGGATAAGCATAGCTTGGTAGGGTCAGACCAGTAATGGAGAGTCACATCTCTATAAATTTTTAGTCTTGGAAAAGTGAATAAAGAGGCTGAAAAGGCTGTCCTGATGAACATAACTGATTTGAATATTCCAGCATGTTTGGAAGAACTCATTCTTGAAGACTGTTGGGTGAAATAATCACAAGAAAATATCAAAATAAGAGCTGTGTGGAACCTAGAGCTGGAATTTTAATTCATTCTGATTTACTATATTTGGTTTAAAACTGTGCCCTTTGTCTCTCCCAAGGGAATCCCAGGGAAGCAAATGAGGCTCTGATATCTCTAGTCCCTGAGACTTGGAGCATAAAAGAGGATGAAATAAAGTATTTGCCTCTTCCTTTCCTACTCAGCCATTTGAAAATCTCTTGAATTGTAATTCTAAAACAATGTTGTTTGAAGAACCACTTGCCCTCTCCTTCCTCCCCCATAGTGTGGGCCAATATTATGCTATTTATGATGAAGCTGGGTTTTTAAGCCACTTCATGTTCTTTCATTCATTATCTTTTAGGATTTTTAAAGCTGAAATAATAGCTATTCAGAACATGGGTGGCAAGTTTCAGGTGCTCTAATGCTTATTTACATTTACAACGAAATGATGACAGTCATGAAGGTCTGTCGTCAGCTGCAAGTAATATTAGCTCAGGTAGCAAGCAGCATTCAAAACCAATAATACACAGGTATCTAATTAGCAAGAGTAACTTGTAAACAAAGCAGCAGTAAAGTGGCTATTTACCATCTCTCCATCCTTGAGATTATACCCTCGAATTGTTTTATCAACAACTTGTGCAGCATTCTGGAAAAGCTATTGTGTTTGGTTGCTTTTGAACCAAGAGAATCAAGATGAGCATATGAAGTCCAAAGAAGAAAAAGCCTTGCCAGCATACAGAGATTCTTTTTTGGGGGGGATCTAGCCTCTAGCACTTCTTAATCACTGCTGTGATATCATAAAGAAAATGAGGCAGCTGACAAGAAATAAATTCATGCCATGGTGTTTTGGATTGGAATTTGGAAAATAGAGTTGGAAGTCTTTGCACATTCCTGGATAGACACGGGTGGCCACAGTGGAGCACAATTCAATGACAAAGCCATTATCTGACTGCTTGGATTTTGTCATTACTTTCTTTTGCTTTCTCCCTTACTGAAAACATAATGAGTTTCCTTCAGAAACTGTGAGGTGGCAGTATGTCTTGTAGAATGACTTCAGCGTATTTTGAGTACTGGCAAAAGCATTTCCAAGTGACTAAACCTTTGACAACTTAATGTCATTTATTTTATTGACAAAAGGGGGGGAGGGGTGTCAAGGCAAAAAAACATGACTGCAATGGATTTCACATTAGAAATATTTAAGACATTCAGACTGAAAATCAGAGGGGATTCGGAAAGCCTTATGAATGACTGAAATGAAGATTAAATGTAGATATGATGTTTTCATGGACAACAAAACAAGCATGAACTTGCAAATGCTGAGGTTTTAGTTTGACTTTAAAGTAGTATTTTGATGAAGACTTTGTTACTGAATGTGTCTTTAATTACTTTTTTTCCTCTCCATTGTTCCTGTTTCAGATGATCATTCTCGAGTGAGATTGCAGCCCATTGAAGGAGAAACAAGTTCCGATTACATCAATGGAAATTATATTGATGTGCGTATACTGATGTAGTCAACAAACTTAACGTGTTCAGTCAAAGAGGCAGCTCTTATTGTTCTCACATTATTCATAATTTGTAATAGATATCACAGCTAGTATCAGCTGCTAAACGTTGTTGGAAAGTACTATCTTTGGAAGCTAGGTGTACACTAAAGGAAAAAAAAGCCTCAAAGGTTTTGTCAATAAGCAAATGAAAGGAGTCATTTCCTCCAACTGCCACTAGACTGAAACCTTGCCAGCAACACTGTATGGCTACTTTGCCTGCTGGTGCTTATATGGGCTAACAAAATGTTATTTTCACTTTCTGTCAACAGCTTGGCATCATTCCACATTTAAAAGAAAGCTGTTTGCATATTAATGTGACAAAACTCTGTAATGCCTAATGCAGAGATTTGCAATCTCTTGTCATCTCACTTTTAAGTCGCCTTCAAAGTATATTCTGCAGCTGTTAACCAGTACTTCTAATGCAAGCAAGACATTTCATTAAATATGTAGGCTGTTTAATTATTGAAGGTGGCTTCTTTGTTCATTCTGCATCATGTTAACTTAATGTTTTACATTAGAATAAATTCTTTAAGAGACAAGGTGGTTTTGGTTGAAAGAATGAACTCAAAAGTAGAATTGAAAATCATTAGAAAGTCAATACTATCTAAAGCCAGAAATCTATGGATAGCAAAGATAATCATTTTATTGTTTAGATGGAGTGCTAGATGTTAGGCTACGTAAAACAAGTCTTGCTTCATAGGAAACTGTCTGCTAAAGATTTCTTGTTCAGCAGTGGCATCTTTGAAAAATGGTGTCACAGTTTACAGTTCAAATTTAATCACCAGTATGAAACAAGAATGTAACAGATTTTTTTTCAGAGTATGGAGGAACTAGAGCTATACAAGAAAAGTAAGTACTTCAGTTGTAACAATCTGAAGTCTGAAGTTGTAACTTTCTGAAGGTATTTCCTTCTGTTGATGTATATTAGCATGTTCAAGAACCATTAAGTTAAGGTCAGATTTCTGCTCAGTCTTTTACTGTTTGAAAGAATAGCACAGTCACCAAGACGTAAAGGCACATATGGAAATATATTTAGTTAGACGTCTCACTAAACTCTGAAGGGAGTAACCAGTCACGAAAGGAAAGAGAGAGTTCACATAGGGGACCTAGATTTGAATTTGCTTTCACGCTTTCTCCAACATTCAGGATTGTTCTCTTTTTTGGCTACTAGTACGTTCTTGTGTCAAATTTTGATCAGACTCTAAAATACTAAAAGATGTGAGGAATAGGGATTTGGACCATATAGTCTCATTTAAAATGCTGGTAAGATAGCTGCATAGCAACGTTTTTTGCTTATGGAAGTACAAGAGGATGGAGAGAATGTGGCCCTAAAAGAAACAATGGGTGAGAACCAAAAAATTCTCTCCCTCATCCTCAGCAAATGGCTTCATTGCAAAGCTTGGAGGACTGCAGACAGCTTCCAAAGACAACTCTACCACAAAACACAGCATTTTTTGTTTAAAATCTTGCTAGTCAGGTTTCCACTAGAAATGCTTGGTTTTCTACTACAGAAGCAGCTGCAATTTTACTCTTGTATGTGGTTATTAGTACAGTTGCCATGTTGTCAGAATAAACATGTTAATAAGGGAATGGCACCATCACAGACACTATGAAATTTTCTTGGATAAAAGAGAGAGAGGCAATGGTTATGCTGTATTTTTTCCCATACGTTTTTTCGCTGGGAAATGGAATTGTTTGGTCCCAGCCACTAGGGATGTTGGATAACACATAGCAGAAAAAAATCAACTCTGTAGCTATCTGAACAGTTGTCAGTTCATAGACTTCCAAATTTTGCTTCAATGGCATGTAAAGGAATCAATTTTGTAATTCACGTTATTCTTTCTGTAATATTCAAGGTGTCTTCAGTTGTTTTGAGTCTTTCCCACCTTGCATCACTGCAATGCCCCTTGCTCTTTTACAAATAAGTTGCAATGGCATGCAAGCTACAGCTTTAATTCTTCCTGTTGATGACTGACCATGCATCATAACCATTATTAAAAGATTAACACTGGTATAACTGAATTTTTCAACATACTAGTGCATGATCTAAACCTTTGGTGACACTCCCATTGCATCAGAAACTCAAATACTGTAAAAATTAAATTGTTCCCTATTGGCAACCTATTCAATGTTGCAAAGAATCCATAGAGTATTAGACTTTATTGCACGGCCAGCTTGTGATTAAGTTGCTCTTGTCATCAGAGAAACATAGAATTGTTTTATGTTCTTCCTATTTAGATATGAAAAAGTGTATTCATACCAAACCATTTAGTCAAAGAATTTACCCTCCTTTTTACTGTTCAGAAATGAAACAGAAATAAATCACAGTGGACAGAGTGAACATCCCCTCACCCTTCCCCAGGCTGAATGCAAATCTAGCGTTCTTCAGCTGTTAAAAAAGGGATAGGCTTTGCACTCAATAGCAATAGCTTGGAGGTATATCTCAGCCTCCATGAGCATCTGATGCCATTAGCTGCAAGTGCTAGAGAGGATTTCATGCTGTTCATTTTCAGCAGAGCCAACAAGGGACTGAAAGAACATATTACTTCTGTCCCCTAATGTACAAGGCTGCAACTTAAGTATCTTGCAGAAAGCACATTTGCTTCTTGTTCCCCTTCTCCCTTGCCCTTCCCCCACTGGAAAGAACTTTTGCATCTAATATGTTATCTGTATTGTTGTGATTTTTACTGAATACTACTCTAAATGAAGTTTCACTCATAGCAACATAGCTGAGGTGCATATTGCTTATTTTTTTTTTCAATTTATTTTAGGGTTATCATAGACCAAATCACTACATTGCTACACAAGGTAAGTTTATCACCCTTTCTTTTTGGTTACGTGAGGCTAAGAGGTTTTGGTACTTGGATTACAGTTTATATGCTGTAATATGCATTCTTGCCACAATCAATATCCATGACAGAATAGGCTCAATCACTTAGGTAGAAGCAAGCAAACTGAATTATTATCTAATTTTCAGGTATGTCAAGTAAGCAGTCCTTTACCTTTGTGTTCAAATAGGTTTTGAGTAGAAAAGCAAAATGCATCCTTTTTGGCAGAAGTTACTCAACATGTGTTTTACTCGAGAAAAAAGAAATAAGTCATGGTAGAAATATTCAGTAAACTTTTCAGAGAGACAACAGTGTCATGAAAATGGATGTTCTCTTAACTGTTCAATCATAACTAGGCTTCAGGTCCTTAAAATACAAAACACTTCAGTTAGCAAGTTTTAGTAGAGGACCCAAAGGCATACTACGCTTGCAGGGGGATTCTTCAAAGGGATCTAGAGAGGCAATTTTACAGACCATCATTTAAAAGCTTGCTTGTGAACAAGAACCTATTCCTTTGTCAACACAAAAATTAATTTTCAAATTGTACTTGTCTTCAAAGACATAATTTGCCCATTCTGATGCAGTTGTTATTTTTTGGTCAAGTTCAGAGCTGGAACAGGTGGGAAAGATGGGTCTGCTGTGACTGCTTAAGCATAATATTGAACAACATGCCAGTCTCCTGCCTATGCTTGGATAGCGTACATGTGAAAATTTGATTGCTCCTCCATTGCTTGGAGGGAGTCTTCTTTGTAATAGGTATTCTGTGACAGAGCTTCTTGCATTTGCCCGTGGATCTGAAGAAGTTGAGCTACACCCACGTACGTTATTTCAACACATGCCCAACATTTAAGAGAGCCAGCTGGAGTACTGAGTATAATATACTCAGAATAATCTTACCATGTGTGGGATTTAGAGGTCATATATTCTTTTTAATGGCTTTCTATCAAAGCAGAGAAAATGTTGCCTATGTCAAATAAGAGCTCTTACTGTGATTTCAGTTGTCCCCTAAGTAACCCAGAGTCTGCACTCTCCCGTCCCCACTTCTGCCAGTGGGAGGCTTCGTATCTCTGCCTTTCTGTACTTCAGCTCTTGACAGTCCCAAATGAGGTGCTACTTTGTGTCAGATGACAGTGGGGCGGGACATAGATCTTCTTTCTAGAACTGCCTCACTACTGTCTGTTACACTTTTAGACCAGAATTAGAATTTGTGATCTTAGAATAGGAGCCATTTAAATGTGCCTCTTCTTCCACTTCTGCTACCCACCCACCACATTCCTCAGTCCACAGTCTTTCTACAGATGAGCCAGACAGGAAAACTAGGACAAAAATGCAGCATTTGCTAAATTGCCTTTGGGCTTTTACACCCTCCTCTTCTAAGAAGAAATGGATTGTTCCATTTTACCTTGAGCTAATGATGCTGTTGTTTTTCACCTTTAATTGACTCCTAAAATAAAAAGATACACAGTTGTCATTTTACTTGCAGTTTGTAATACAGTTGTTTTCATCAGGAGGTTCACCAGAAGATCTCCCTGACGGCCTTCTGATAGACATATGAGATCCCTATCTGAAGCAAGTTTAAGTGTGGCTTTATCACTCATCATAATGCTTGAATAGCAAATACCAAGCTTGAGGGTTTTGTACTTCCAGCTCTTAAAGCCTAGTATGTAATAATGTATGAGTAATGTACTGAAAGTCTATGTAGCAGACCCACCAGCAAGTCCTTACAGTTTCTTTGCCACGCTTTTTTCGTGACATAGTGTCAAGAAGTACCTAGTCAAGAAGAGAATAAGAGAAGTAGAAACAAGTCTTTCTCCAAGATGTAAAGGATATATGACTGTTTCAGCTCTCATTCTTTGGGGCAGGTCCCATCAGTTTCTTCTGTGTAGGTGCAGCTAATGCACAGGGATGCCTAACCCCTCTCATGGTGCAATGAGTAAGAAACTGACTCTCTAAAGAATAAAAAATTCATTTAAAAATAGGCATACAGTTTACAGCAAAATCAAAATAATCTGGCTGTGAGGTTTTTGGTGGATTACATCTTTAACATCTTATTTTTTAAGGCCAGTTGGGAAGCAGAATTGTATCTCCATTTTGGAGGAATGAAGAGCACTGATCTCAAGAGGTTTATGTATTCTCTCTAGCTCCGTCCCTGGCCTGATGAAGAATCATGAGAAAGTTTCTTTTCCTTCCTGTGTCTCAGCTTTCCCATCTGCAGAAT
The DNA here is from genome assembly GCF_035582795.1 of Mycteria americana. Classification (NCBI taxonomy): domain Eukaryota; kingdom Metazoa; phylum Chordata; class Aves; order Ciconiiformes; family Ciconiidae; genus Mycteria; species Mycteria americana. The sequence continues at coordinate 119,136,050 of NC_134366.1, read as the reverse complement.
AGGGTTAAAAATACTCATCTGCTTTTTATAGTTCTCTGCAATGTCCTGATAGATGCAGCTGTGTAAAGGCTAGTTAGTGTTATTCTCCAGTATCCCAGCTTCCTGACAAAGCCTTTGCACAATAGTAACACTTCCAGTAAGATGCAATCTCTGTCTTCTGCAAAGGTGATAAGGTAACTGGGAATAATCTCTAAAACTCCTTTAAGGCTCTATATTAACTATGAAAGGAAAGACATTTGTTTCACGTCAAACAGACTATGCCTCTGTATGTCTTCCTTACTAGTAAGCCTGTCATGAGCCATGGCTTGCAGTATAGCCAACAATGTCCGTGCTCTGTTTTAGAACACGCTTTCATATAGATATGTATAAACACATCAATGCAGCACAACAGTTAAGCTGCATGTTTAATTCCCTTGATGTCTACTTTACATCAGTCTTTAAATAACTTTTCCCATTCTCCCTTTTCTCCTCCACCGCAACTTTCACAAGTGCACATGCCTATTGTTCTTTGAAGGAAAATATCATTACGTGAGTCAGTTTTAAATCTCTGAGGAGTTAGAATGATTGATATTTAATTTTCCTATGTTCTTCTTAAGCTGCATTCAACATATCAAGTGTTAATGAACAAATATAATTGTTTGAAGTGGAAAAAGTGGCAAATTTAATCCGTTTGTAATAGACTACCAATCTGCTTTTAACAGAGCTGGGAGTTGCATAATCACCTCTTTATTAAAGTGTTACTGTCTTCCATACTAACCAGAGTTTGACATACAGCCTGGTATCTTTCCACCTTGGCATTCATAGCATCCTGCCGCTAATTTGAATTAGGGGGAGAAACATTTTTTAAAAGACTTACCTAATGGAGGCTTTCTCAACTAATAATCGAAAAAGGTTTTACTTCCATTTTAAGAGTAATACATTCAGAGTGTGCAATTTCAATTATAAAATTAACATCAATTTTCCTTTATGTGATAAGTATAATGTGAGTGGTAGACTGAATTTACAGCTAATAAAGACTTTTGGTGATCTGCTGTAATTGGCATCAACAGATGGGATCCGCACCTGAGTCACCGTGATTAAAAAGAATCCCTCATCACAAGCCGGCATATCAGGTCATGCAGAACCAGCAAGCTGGTGCAATTTAAAACTCGCTACTTTGTTTTATATATCCCTTGTTCCCATGGATATAATTCTTTAAAATTATTTTATAGCAGAATATTGAGCTCTTGCATGATCTGTTCAATTTACTGGCAGCTAGGGGTTTTTTTCCAGGAGTTAGGTAATCAATGCATTTTAACCAGGTCCTTTAGTGAGAGCATTAGGTTGAATATGTCTATGGTGCTTACTCTCACACACACTGCTGGATGTTCTTACTATTGGATGACTGTTGCTGATCTTGCATGTCTCACTCTGATTACTAAAGCAGGAAAAATTAATCTTTTTTGTATTTACTTGTTCTGTGTCCCCTGAAGTTCAGGTAGTTAACTGAGCTGTGACTTAGCTTCTTTTAGCAAGTCTCTTTCAAAGGTTTTGTAATGCTTCCTCCACCACCTCACCAGCAACTGTAAATTATGAGTGACAAACAAATGTTAGTATAGTTCTACAGCATCGCTCATTGCCATTTCCGCCAGGGCTGGTTTTCGAGCAGATCAATGATGTGTGAAACAGCAGATACTCACATGCAAGCTGCATGTCTTTATATATGAAGTACGTTCATTTGTGCATCTTGGACTTTTGAATACTCCTCACGGTTCAGATTGTCTCTGCTCGCTGCATAATCGCTGCAGAGGAACCGGATCTTAGATGTTTTGTGGAAGTAATTCAGAGCATATCTTAATGACTGTAAAAAGTTACTCTTGACAATAAAGCAGCTTTGGATATAATAGCCCAGTGTATCCTTTCAAGCTCTTTTTTGTCTGTATCCGATTGTAAAGCAGATGCTAAACTGTTTCACTTTGTGTATTGCTGATTATGGAGACAGGCATCAAGTCAAGTTTCAGTCAGGAGGAGTTTTTTAGGTATGAGTTATAAACTTCTGAAAATAAATATTTACAATGGAAATGTTTACAGTCTTCACTACAGCAGCATAAACTTGCCACTGTAATAACCCCTTTCATATTCCTTCTCTTTCCTGCAAAATATGAGTCTTTCTTCCACACTCAACTGTATATGTTGTGTGAACATTTTAATAAGGGTTTTCAGAAACAAAAATACGTTTTCTTTCAAACTGAAAGTTCCCTTTCAGGCATCTGAAGCAGAAATATTGCTTTGAATAATAATACTCTTAACTTCCTTGGCATGTTTTTTGTTTTTATGTAGCAAAAAGTTGTCAGAACTACAGCGGTGTGGAAGCTCCACACTTCTCTTTACAAAGAAACTTTTGCTGCCATGGTTTTAGCCTCCAGATGAAAATTAACATTTGAAATTACTTCAGGGAGAATTGAAAAACAACAAAGCAAGATAGCTCTACACAATTTTTCAGCTTTATATATGCTGTCATTTTTGCAGCATGTAGGGTAGTCAGGCTGATTTCCTGATATATATATATATATATAGGAAGTGATTGAATTCTATACACCTGTATTAAACTTGAAGATTCAACTGTGTTAACATCAAAACGTTAAAAAGGTGGTTGAAGCCATCTGTCTTCAGTGAAGGAGATAAACCCATTCTTAAGCACTACATTGAATAGGCAAGGCTTTCTGAAACATGTCCTTCACCTGTTTTGCAATAGTGGTGACAAATGGCAAAGAAGTTACTTTTTTTCCCACACCCAAATGCACACAGAAGTAATAGACCCTTACATATGGAAGTGGTATCTCCAGGTTATATTATGAAGCCATATGGCAAACTCACCAGAGCTCTCTTACTACCATTTCCCACCCAAGGCTGATGATAACAATTACAACATTTGAGCATCTTTTAAAAATCGGTACTTTTACTAGCACTGAGGACAAAAAGAGACAGTGTGTAGTAAGAACTGGTAACTATCAACGTCAACGCTTTTCAACAGTTGCCACATTATGGTACATGAGAATACCAGAGTTTCTCTCTGCCTCTTTGTTTGTAATAGGAGATTTTAGTGATAACTGTGTTAGAATAGTTATCTTTCACCATTTTCATGATTCCTATCTTTTTTTTGTCTTTGCCTTAATCAGTTGTGCAGTATTTTGTCTATACAGGGAATGAGATGCCCCTGTTGCTTTCCATTCAGTGTAGAAGGCTGTAAATGCAGAGCTAGCATAGTTTTCTAACAGGTACAAAGTTGGCTTAGGCTCTGTTGCAGTGTGTCACTTCTCTGAATCTTTGTGTGTAGACCAAGTGAAACAGCAGTATTGTTGGAAAACTGCTGATAGATCCATTACTAGGTAGAGCCACTTACATTCTTCTTCACATGTGTGTGGCTACATTTTGCATAAAATACATGCCTGCCTTTCATAAACCTTTGGAAATTCTTTGCAAGTACAAACAAGCTCTAGAAATGATACTGAATAATTATTTAATATTTATTTGCTAATATAAATTCCCACATCCCATGCAGACTGTTCTTTTGCTTGCTTGTTAGTGTGGCTTGTGAAACAACAGTTTGAGAAACTGATAATTTTTCTGTAGTCCATTGTCAAAGCCACAGAGGAAGAAAAAGCAATCCTTCTATCCTCTCCCCTGCAAAGATTGAGCAGCAGGACATAAGATGTAAAGGTCTTCAGAGCATATATAGATCTTTGTCTCAAAGACAAGATATTGGTTTGATTTCTCTGTTGTGAAGTCAGTCTAGAACAGCTACAGCAGACTTTTGCATATCAGAATTAAGAAGTAAAAGAAATGAGAGACTACAGTAATTAAGTAGACAAAGAGGTGAATCAGGCAAAAGGAAATGTTTCAAGGCTGTATTGTAGAAAATAGAAGATTGTGTGAAAAGTAATATATTTGTCCTCTTTTAAAAAATATGACTATAAAATGTGTCCTGCAAACAAGGAAGATATCACCTTCCTGAAACTCAAGAGCTGAGCAAACTGTCCTTGTGAACCAAACACACTTTCAGAAACGAACATTATGGAGGTGGCCATGTATTAGTGTATTTGCTGCTCAGACTCCTAATTACCTAGATTATGCACTAGAATCTGGTTTTTGTCCAAGGAAGATGTATACAGCATCAGCCTTACAAATGTACCGCACATATCTGTATTTTTGGGGGTTGCAAATTATGAAAAGCTGATGTTTGATGATGGAGTTTCCATCCTCGATAAAGAATTAGCCATAAATTGGACTTGATGGGGAAGGTACCTGGCACTCTTGATGGAGTACTGTTAACATGCCTGTCAGTCAGTGAAGCCTAACACTAAAACAGAAGAAGAAGCAAAGAAATGCAGTTTGTCAGGAAAATCACGTAGTCAAAGCATCTTTTTTTCTGTGAAGTTTATTTTCCAGCTGGTCTTCAGCAGCCTGGAGGAAGCTTGGGAGCAGGTGTAAGAAGGCTTTTCGTCTTCTCATTTGCTGAAAAAAAAAAGTGTAGCAAATTTACGAACAGAATGTATTTCAGAAACAAATGTATCAAGAAACAAATAAGGCAGCTTTGTTTTGTCTTGTCACCATATCTGAATCTTTGAAATCTGTCATCTTTTTCTGTTCTATATCCTTTGGTGGCAACTGAAATCTCTATATTGATATGGCCACCAATGCACATGACAGTCTGGGTGATTTTGAAGCACTGCCTTTGAAAAAAAAAAGATATAGACTTACTGGATTAATTTCTTTCCCTATCCATCTGAATTATTCCGTGCAGTTGCATATTCAGATGTAGACTTTGTGGAGATTCCCTCTGCTGCTGCTAAATCTCATTCTGTTGCAAGCATGTTATTATGTCTGTACTAAGCCCAAATACACTCTGCCTGTTAGAATCGCTTTCCTTGTTTACAGTGTACATCAAATACTGCAGTGTCCCATAAAATACAACAAAAAATGGAATGAAAAGGTTAGTGTTGCCCTTTGCTATTTGAAGTGGTGACAATAACCAATGTGCTCCCAAAAATAACAATAAACAATAGTGCTGAGAGAATTTGTTGTCATGCAGCTTTAATTTTTACCATAATTATCTTGAAGTTAAAAGGAAAAATATCCAATACACATTTATTTGTTAATGACCTTCACATGTATCTTGATCTGACTAATATTTGTTTGATTCTGACTATCTCTATGACTGAGGAAGAAATGAATGTACCAAAGTTCTCCAGCCTTAAATATAAAAATATATTGTGGGTGATATATCTCACTCACAAGATACCTGTCAGGATAATAAATTATGACAAATTTGGTTTTGCTAGCATTTTACTTATGCCTTAATGTGGACTAAATTATCTTGTTTGTTCATCTGGGTAAAGTGTTCGTGTTAATGCACTTAAACTCCCAGCACAAGTTTAAAAAATACAGCATCTGAATATCTTACTCACAAGCATGAGCAACATTCCTTCACAATAAGGTCCTTGGGGAAAAATAAAAGAAACAAGTAGCCAAAATGAACTCATATTTTTGAGCTAGAGAATAGTGATGATTTTATTACATCCCAATGCTTACGATTGACTCAACATGAAAATAGAAAGTAGAAATGGGAAAGACTAATTAGGTTCTTTTGTCCATTCCCCAAGGAACCTTCTACTGCAGGGGATAAAATGATCTTAAACTTCTCATCCATCATCAAAATTGATTCTGCATTACAAGTTGATGTGAAGAACCCAGTCCAACAAGTCAATTACCTAAGACTTTTGAATTGGAAATGTTACACGCAGCATGTTTTTTACAAAATAAATTACGTATTTGTTAGTCTTCCCAATCTCAGATGGGCTGTTTAGAATGAGTGATTAATAGGTATTCATATTTCTATGATGCAAATCACCCTTATTGAGAAGAATGCACAAATTAGAAACTAAACCGGCTTTCTTACTGGAAAACATCGATTCAGCTAAACTGAAACTTTCTGTTGGACTGCTATCACAAAGACAGTTCAGGTTCAAACTGTGGGCTCAAGGCTCCTGGAATAAGCCTTCAGTCAGAGCTGTGACCTCAGATGGAGAGCCAATACCTCATGTTGCTATTTGATCTGAATCAATTTGGTCCTGTGTCTCAGTTTCCCACGAGTCCCCTATCGTTCTCCCGACATCCTTGACTGTAATGAAACAATTACGTGTCTGTAGGGCATAGAGAGAAAGAGAGTCCATGTGCGAGTGAGACCAGCTCTGTTTCTCTGTAGCCAATAGACTCCGCTGGAAAATACATCAAGGCCTCTAGTTACAATTATAGTTATTCAAAGTATTCCTGTTTCATAGCAGAAAAATCTGAAACACACTCCCTGCAAGCCATTGCCTAGCAGTGCTCTCCTGAAAGCTGTGCAAGGTAAAGATTCAAGACTGTGGCCTTATTCAGGTATCCCACATAACCCTCACTAGGGGATCCCTAACCCCCGGGAATGCTACATGTAATGCAAAATTTGGAAGGTACTGGATTTATCCAGTCTGAGAAAATGTTAATGAGAGGAACAGAGCATTTAACATCCCTACCGTGTGGCAAACAAATTATATGAAAGAAAGAGTTCTTCAGTTATACTGGATGAACTCCATTAAATTACAACTACATTGTTTTGTTGGGTTTTTTAATTTCCTGCAGTTAAGATCAGAAAAAGCAGCTTTCTTGAGTGGCATAATGGTACATACATGGCCAGTAGTACTATGTACACAGCTTTTATTGCATTCAGCTTTGCCTAATCTCAGGCTAACTGGATAAATCTGGACCATTTCTGTTGCTGGCAGTTCCTCTGTTCCCAGTCTGCATTACTTCTGTGAGTAGTCAAAAGGTGTTATGGGAATGTGCTATTTATTCTTTGGGAAATCATATGACATTTTCATTTTATTTTGTTGATACAGAACAAACTGAACTAGTACTGAAATTTAGCCGTGGAGAAATGTCAATCAATAAGTGTGTAACACTTTATTAGATGGAAAGTTAGCTGGTAGCATTAGCTGTAGTGTTATAAAAATGTCTTAAATAACACCTGCCAAGAGTGCACAAATAAAGTCTGGTCTCAGACTTAAAAATATATTTAAGTGCAGCAATGGCTTGTTTCTGAACATGGTGGAAATATTAATGTGGAGCAGGGACAGGTAAGATTATTCAGAAATGGCTAGGGAGCTGGCATATTGTGGCTGCTGTATATTATACCAAGCCTGTTCAGTTCATTCAAATCCTACCTTGCTTCCTGTTGTCTCTCAAGGTATGTTTGGATTGTGACTGTGAGGGCCATGAACACCTTTTGTGTATTCATGGGCATTTAATATGTAATGCAGTTCCCGCTACAGTGGAGCCCAGTCCCAGACTGGGATTTCTAGATGGTACCATAATGCAGAAAAAGTAATGCATAGAGATGTGCGCTGTTCCAGCCTACTTAGATCTGTATCAATAAAGAAAAGAAAATGCCATATGATATTCCAGGGAATAAATACCACATCCCCGTAAAATTTTCTGACTACCCACAGAATCACTGCAGAATAGGATCAGATGAAATGCCAACAAGAGAAATGATAGTTGATGTGTATGTGTATATACGGACACTTATAAAATATGTACTTTCAAACTGATTATCTAGTTTTGTGAAATGAGCAATTTTAATGAAAAAAATCTCTGGAATAATCACTTTAGTCATTACTCAAAGGACGTATTTTTTAAGCATCTCCATATTAAACTGGGAATTCAGAATGGAGGGTTGTTTTTATTTTAGCTAGCTGTAAGATGCTTGCATATATTTCATAAAACAAGAGGACTGTGGCTCATCGCTACTGTACATTCTAAACGGCATGTTACAGGCCAAATGTTTTTATGTTCTTTTTACATTTGGAAAGAATTTACAGGTCAATCTCCTCCTTTCCTTCATCCTGTGAAAGGTCTAGTGCTGACTCCTCTAAATATAGGAGGAGGTGGTATAGAAAGCCAGCCAAAGCACTGGTCAGTCTCATGGGAGCTCTAGATAAAATTTCTACATGCACCTCAGTCACTTGGTAATCTAAGCCTCGTTGAAAGCTAATGGGACTTGAAAGCACTTTGAAAATTTCATTTTGTGAAAGCCAATTTTCACATGTAGTAATGTGCAGGCAGCAGGGCTTGCTGACTGGCTATCTTGAAGCAGGTAGGATTTAGTTTGTGCTTGAAAATCAGCCAATTACTATTCACTGTGCTGTCCCTTGGCTGATAATGAGAGAAGACTGTTTTTCCTGAGCAAAGGATACAGTAGAAAGCCTCTGTGTTGCCAGTAGCTGCACTGGGCAGGGTTTGTCCCAATAAAGCATTTCAGCTTGCTTTATAAGCAGCACTTTCCTGAAATGTCAAGCTAACAAGATTCAGTCAGATCTGTTTCTTATTGACAATCCATCTAAGGTGAGGAAATAATGAAAAACACATTTTAAATTCATAGCTCAGTCCTGATTAACCCACTTGAGTGTAGCTGAGGTGACTTGCTGTGGAATAGTGTTGCTGCATACTGTTTTCTTTTTTTTGCATTGTAAGGTGGTATCGTTGCAAAAGGCCAAAAAAAGAAATGGTGGACTGGCTACAACTGAAATATAGATTCTGCATATATATGGTATGCACGGTGTATTCTGAAGCCTGGGTTAAAACTAGTATTAGGAGAAATGGAACATTTTTTATTTGTTTGTGAATTACGTTCTGGTACCATTCTTGCTTACAAAACGGTGTTCTTTCTTACCTGACTATGAGTTAATTACTGCCTCTGCAAACAAGTGGCTCCTCTCTGCACCATCTCGGAATCTACTACCATGGAGGAGTCAGTGAAAATAAGGTTTAAAACTGAGGGGGAGGTTTTTTCCATACCTCACGTAAGAGTAACCGTAGCCTCAGGCTTCCTTGCTTGGGCTGCCTGCTGGCTTAACATACTTGTAGGGAAGCAGCCTCGTTGGAAGGTCATCCACAGCTTTGTTTATTTGTATCTTTGCAAAGTAAGAGAGATTTCCAAGAAAGTTTTATCAGGAAAGCCAGCATAGCTGTATAATTACAATATAACCCTGCTGAAGATTACATAATAATTAATATTTGTAAGGCTAAAATTAGAAAGTGCATTTCAAATGCCATCACAGTCAACACTATAAGTCAAATGAAATAAAGTGATAAAAGCAAGAATGTATTTTTTTCAGCTCATTACAGGGGTTTTGTTTAATTTCATTGAGATTCTTTAGTGTACAAAATGTCTGGGGCTGGGATATGCAGAAGCGACAAATAATTAATACTGAAGTATGGCAGCTAGAAACCAGCAATTAATAAGTAACACTGAAGCATTTGGCCAAGTTTTGCTAAACTGGCCAAGTTTTGCCAGTACAAACATCTGTTGCCTTTTAGCGTGCTACTTGGAACAGGGATAGGCCTATAGGAGACTTCAGTAAAAGTGAATAGGTGCATGGCACTTGGGTACATTTTACCCTCAATGCTGTTTTAGTTTCTGGAACAGACTTGGGAGGACTTTAATTAAAGCATTAGAAGCATCCAGGTTATATGACCTGATTCTTTTTCATCATTATTTTCTTGCCGCCTTAAAATACCACAAAGACTGATCTGTGTGCATTTGGATAGCTATGGGTGAGTGGTGGGCCCATATAGTTTAGTGATACCTTGACCACAGTTTTATCTCAGACTTAAAAATTATTCACAGTGTTTATAGGAGCATTACATACTGTGCCTATGAAAACATACTCTTGTATAAGCCTTTAAAGTCAATTTAAGGGTATATGTTATGGTAGAAAACAAATGTCTAAACCTATTTTGAGAAGTTGTTGCAGAAAGACTGCATGATCACTGCCTGAGTTTTTTAAGATTTTATAGCAGAGCTTTGTTCTGGACTTTGCGGGCCTCCATGGAGGCAATAAACCCTTAAGAACTCCTGGAAGGGTGAGTGAAAGTTAAATGCATGCTACCATACCTATTCAACAAGCATATGGTAAAGACCGCTCTTGACAAACCAGATTATCAGCAACTGGTCAGATCTTCAAAGCACCTTCCATTCAGAAACCAGTTCATTTGGGGAGGGCAGAGATGAGCCAGGATTCAGCTGTACTGCTGTGTGACAGCGGCCATGCAATTACAAAAAATACTGAACTAGCAGTTTATCTTGCTAGTTGACTAAATCGGCACAACTGGGATGTGTCACTTTTCTTTATCATATGCTGACTATTTTAGATAGAAAGATCGAGACATTTTATTTTATTTTACTTTACTTGTGAAAAAGTGGAACCTAATCTTACACTCCTTAGTCTACACCTGGTCACGCAAAGAGGTGTCCAGGTTTGCAGAGCTGGTGACCACTGATGAGCTTCCCATGAGGTAACTGGGAGGCTGACAGAACTGAACGTTCATGAAAACCTGATCACATAAGGATGCACCTGCAAATTCCTGTTGATAAAATCTTGGGCATGTTGCCTTATTGAGTAGGGAAAACATGTATTTCAGTTAAAGGAGATGTTCCCTTGCCTGCAGTTAGTGATATTTATAGTTTAAAGTAACATTTAACTGCAGATTTTTACATAACTTTTTCTGAAAGGGCGTTTTGTTCTTACCTCTGAATTCTAGCATGGTTAAAAGAGCAAATAACATGCACTTATGGATTATCAGATCACTGGACTGGCAGAGCATTAGTAACCCTGTAACTTTGCTTCCTCCTGCGAAATTCTCTGTAAGTTATTCTACTAACGGCTAGTCTGTCCCATTTAAGAGGTTCATTATGAAAAGGAAAATTCTTGAACTTTTTAATCTATTAGCTTGTAGTCTGTTCTCCCAGTAATTTTTTTTTTTTTTTAAATCTCTGGTTTTACGCTTTCATGTGTATTTTGAACAATTTCTGCTACATAATGGGTTTGAGGTTTTTTGACAGTGTAGTTGGAAAGGGAATCGTTGCTTTTTGGCCATGCAGCCATATCTGTTAATAAGAAAACATGTACTGTGCCTCAAGTTCATTTTGAAGGGATCATACATAGTAAAGAATGAGGGCTAAAACTCTATGTTTATGCCTCTATGCAGGCATAGTAGCTAGTTGTCCTTGAGTGGTCAAGTTGTAGGCAGTCACAATAGCAAGCAGCAAGTTTTGCTTCAATAAAAGGTGAAGACAGTTATCTTTGCTACTAGAAACTGCAGTAACCATTAGGTGAGGGGACCATTTTATGACCACCTCCTCACGCTGGGTGGACGCATCTACTCACTGGAAGGAGATTTATTGCACTCTTTTCAAGATGGAATTTAACTGCTGCAGGTATAAGTCTTGCATCTTGTCAGTCTGCTGCCTCCATCAACACATGCTAATGGCTGGCACTGCCAATGCGCTGTCCCTGGGCAGCCTTTGGAGCTTAAAGGTATCTGTTCATTTTCTGCACATTTCTAGCTTTAATATCTATCATTGAATTTGGTCTCAGGTGGACCCAACATTAGCTTGTGCATTTGACATTCTACACTAGAAAAAGGGTTTAGACGCTATTTGTTGCTTGTTTAAGCTGCTTGCTTTTCTAGAAATTGAGAAATGACCCATGGATTTACAAGTCCCATCTGAGTAAGTGCTGGGGACGTTTCAGGATTCAGGTTTTACTTGTTTCTTTGTGTGTTTGCTTTCTTTCCTACATCTGTACACTTTTTCCTCTATTCTGGGCTAGTTTATCACATTCGAATTGATCACATACCCCAGTAGCAATACCAGTTGTTAGAACTGGGTCTCACAATAACAAGCAGAAATAGAGGCTCTAGAATGTTTTGTGTACTTCTTAAGAGTTTAAACCAGTCTTAAAAGCTGTGTGATTTTCCATTTCTTAATATGTTTGCATTCCCAGAGCCGCAACTAACAACTACTAGTAATACAACTAATGGTTGTGATACATACAACCAATCATTTCTGTTGAGTTTTTTCAGTAACGCATTTAATTAGCTTGGGGTTTGGAGGGTTGATTTCTTTTTCTTATTTTCCTTTGCTTTTCATCTTCTGGTTGCAGTATGTTGTTGATTTCTTTTTTTTACAACAGAAATGTTGGATACCAACTACTATATTGTGTAGCTAATGGGGTACACCGCAGGCTTACTGTTAGGCAGCACGGTACCTTCTCTTCAGACCTGCTCCTCCCGCGAGGGGGCAACTGCTGAGAATAACCTTCCTGCCTATTGTGCACACATCTGTTAAGTTGATGCCTAGAACAATTATAGGCTCTTTCTCTCCCTACCACGAGTCTCTGGAATCAAATTGTTCAGTTCTTCATGACAATAAATCCTCCAACCCTACCTAGCCTCTAATGCTTTTCAATTCTGGCTGGAGACAAGTAATAATTTATTCATATGTCAGAAAATAATTTGAAAAGTGTCAAGAAGAAAAGAGAAATGGAGTAGAAAAGAATTACTTTCTGAGACTTTAAGGTAGGTTTTCAGGTGGTTTTTTTCCTTTCATTGTCCTGAACGTGAAAAAAGTTTCGAGGCTACATGTAAGAATTGGAGAGGAAAAGCAAGAAAACACTTTAGAATACTTGAGGAGAGCAGGAAATCCTGTCAAGCACTCTTAATTATGATTGTCTTATCATTTGGGTAGTAAGATTGAGAAGAGCGTACTCAGCACTGCAGAATAGGACATTTCTTCTAGAAGAACATTTGGACTCAAGCCTGAAAGTCTTGTCAGAGCTCAGCTCTTTCTCTGGCCTGAAAAATGCTATTACTTTTTCTAAAGATTTATTTTTCTCATAATTTATTATCTCTTTTTTTTCTTTATAAAGAATGACAAATTCAAAACCTTTAGGAAGAAGTTCGTGTTTAGGATCTCTCCCCAGCTATAATTTGAGATTTCAGGATCTGAAATGTAGGAATCTTTAAATCACAAGACAAATTATGCTGTCTGTAGAAAAAAAAAATCAGGAATAAATTGTTGCAGGTTATCCCAGAGCTGTCAAAAAGAAAAGACTGTTACAAAGTGGGGCCCAACCATCTTGTATCTCAAGTGAATCTGTAGGAAAGAAAACTGAAATAATACATATAGAAACTTGCTACGTTGCCCCTCATTTTCTCAAAGATCCTGGCTTCTTGCAAGGGGAAAAGAGGAGGCCTATGTGGACAGAGGATCTTTTCTCAGCTGTCCTGCAGCTTTAACGAAAACATATTCAGATGAATGATCTTGAAACATCACATAATCCTATGGTGACAGAATGCAGTGGAGCCATCTAGATTTTCTCCATTAAACCAGGTGGTGAATAAGGATTCTTGAAGCAATAGTGGTGTTATTTTTTGTCCTTGATCAAGCTTAAATAATCTTAATAATGTGTCATGAACTTGCAGACTCTTTCCAGGACACTACTCTGTAGAAAACTGCCTTGCCCTAATCCTATTTTTAGCTACACTCCTTCAAAGATGATAGCAATAGTAATTTTGCTGAATAATTGTTTGAGATTTGAGAGGAAGGAAGGAGCCATACAGAGATAGTATTTTCCTACAGTGAGTAAAATAGTCTCCTTCCTTTTACCAGTAGCACAGGTTGGCCCAAAACCTTTCTAATGCTGTTGTGACTTTAATTGCCCCAAAAGTTATATTGAATCCTACATTATTAAAACACAAGTAAGCTAAACTTTCACTGTAATGTATATTAATTATCTTACTGTGACATTCAAAATTGCATTCAGACTGTGCCTGTATTACATATCCAGGACGCTTATGTGTTAAGTAAAATACTTACTGTAAATTTCCATATGGTGGAGGGTGATTTAACTCTTGTCGTACTTCAGAATGAAATCTCACAAAAGTAGCAACTGTTCTGTGCTGTAAATTAGAAGAAAATAAAGGTGTCCAGTTTTGCGGCCACAACATCAGCTTGAATTTGGTTATTTCAGAAAGTGTAGGTTTAGATTCTGCTGTTATTTCTACTCTGAGACCTTCTGACATTTCTTGTATTCTGGCAGTCTTAGCTTCCTGTTGTTTTAAATGGCTTTTTCTCCTGTTGTATGAACTACCAAAGCAAGTAAACGATGAGTGACTATAGGGAAACCTATGAAACTAACTATATATGCAGCATTTTTAAAAGCAGAGAAAGTAAGGGGGAGAATACATCACTTCTTTTCATGGTCTATGCAAATTATGGATGATAAAATTATGCTTTGAAATGGCTGAAAATAAAAATTATTTTAAAAATTCAAAAGTTTCAGACTATTACCATCCTTTTTCTTAAACTGGAGTTCTAAGTTGCATCATAACTGTCATGTTATTTGCCTCGTGAGTTGGTTTTGACTTGCCTATAATATCTTAGAATCACAAAGTCGTAGAATCACAGAATGGTTTGGGTTGGAAGGGACCTTCAAAGACCATCTAGTCCAACCCCCCTGCCATGATAATATAGTAATAATATATTACTGCATTTTTCACTAAGTACTTGACTTTCAGACTGAAAATTTTCTTTTCAAAGGGAGCTCAAAGTACCAAAACATGGGTGCCAAACTACCCAAATCCGTCAATGTATGGTTTTGTAATGCTTTAAGAGTGTTCGTTTCTTCACTAGAGGAACATTTAGGCCAATACATTATCCATTTGTCCTCCAATTAGCTGATTTAAGGCATTCCTCTAAATGAGGCACTAATTGCTTACTGCAGTGTGGCACTTCAGTAATGGATTCAATGTGGATGTTAAGTTTGTAGTAGCTGATAGTATTTTACATTTGTTTATTCTTATTGCCTCAGTGATTTTAAAGCATTGGTTTAAAATTGGAGTGGCACACCGAACGTCATGGGTCAGACATGTAGGCTAGAAACAGACAGGACCAAGCATACGCAGATTGATGAGGTTGTTCTCAACATTTTACATTTCTGCAACATTTCCCGTGGGCTGGTACACAGCTTTGGCATGACGCTAGAGGAAGCCCTGTGTGTTCGTCTACAAAAGCACACAGGTTGTTAGGGAAAGCACCGCAGAGGACATGGCTGCTGTGGCATGCCAGGGTTCTGTACCGCTTTCCCCGCTGTTTTGCAAAGTGATATTCTGCAGCAAAAAAATGTAACTTCTGTCTCACTTTAGGAAGTGCAGTTTAGGAGATGAGGTAATTTGATGGATAGTGTATACTAAGAAAAATATTAGAAACCAGGAAAGGCCACATAGTCCATTGAGGCTCATTTCATTCCAAATACACCTTCCCTAGGTTATCATCTAATTGTTAAGAGAAAGAGTAATGTTATCCATTTTTTATAATTCAGCTTCTGGGTATTACAGAGATAAATACCTAAATGCTGGAGAACTAACTTTCTTTCAGAGCACTATTTCAGGGGAAAAATACTTAAATGCAGATAGGTGGGATGACAGAAAAGAAATTGACCCTAAATGAAAAATATGATGATAGTGATATGAATATATGTGTATAGTCACAGTTTCTCAAAGTTCCCCAGAGACAAGCTTCCAATCATGAGACTTTCAGATAGTAACCTTTCCTTTGATTTATTGTTTCAGGACCAATGCAGGAGACAATATATGACTTTTGGAGAATGGTATGGCATGAAAACACAGCCAGCATAATCATGGTTACTAATCTCGTAGAAGTGGGAAGGGTAAGTGATTTTTGTACTTAAAAAGATGAAAGACTTCCAAGGTGTTTGCTTTTGGAAATTAAATAGCAGACCAACAAAATGCTTATATACTGAGTATAGCACATAAAATATTTATGACTGCCTGTGCTAAGAGGTTCATTATCAATTATTTTTAAACATGCCTTGGATGCTTGGCTTTGATAACATTAGCACAATGAAAAAGTAACTGATAAAGCTGCATTCTGTACAGCACAGCCTGCAAAGACTGCCAACGAGGGAAAGCGTCATATCTTAGTATATATCTCAGACATACCATTTCTATTAAGGGAAACCAGGGAATTGGTTACAGAACAAGGTATGGAGTCATCTTTTTCTCAGGGAGCCTGAGGGGGAGTAATTCTGAAACAGATGTCTGAGAAAAGTAGTTAAACTATGAAATTGCACCTTCTTCATAGTATATTAATCTAAATCAGTGTGGTTTGTTTGGGTTGTCCTTCCTGTAAGCCTTCTGGTCTCAAACAGAAAAAATTAGCTTTACTCATTTGCACGCTAAATTTGTTGACCAGGAGGTCTTCTTCAGGAGCTGAGTAGTAAAGGAAAACTTGAGTTACCTGGCTGATACTGTGTACTTTTCTTTCTTTGCTTGATAACTTCTAAAGTATGCCTCCTACTCAAGTCATTATGGCTAATTTTGTTTTCAACAAGTATTGAATGGAAACATTTTCTTTGTTTCTCACAACCGTCAATAACTGAGTCTTTTAATTTACTGCTTTGTCTATGCACTGGTGTCTTAGTTCTCATCTGGGATGCTTTTTTCGGGAAAATTTGCTTAGGAACTGGGCATATAGCTTTCATTTGGAATGAAAAAAACCCACTGCTTTTATTGCAACTGCTGCAGTTACTGTAAATCGAAGTGTTGAAATAAGAAGTCAAGTGCACATATCTTGGTGTGAGCCACATGGTTTTAAGAGATGTTTTTAATTTCACGCTGGTGGAGTGGCTGATACCGCTCTGCCCTGTGGCATTGGCATGAGGAGAGAGAGTACTGTTTATGTGGTGTGAGTCAAAGTGTCGGATCTTGTCTCCTTTTTAGCAAGTCCAGTTTTATAATCTCAATTTATTCTTCCTTATCTCCTTTGTCAATTGTTAATATAAATCCTAACGTTTAGGTATCTGTGTGCCCAAGCCTGCCAACAGATCAGGTGCCAGTATTATTTTTAGAAATAAAAAAGATGGGATTTGTGACTGCAATTAACACCTGCTGCAGGAACACGCGTACGACTAATTGCAGAGACAAAAAGGATCATGGAGGCCGCTTTAAAAATTCAGTCCTGTGAGTGAGGAAGAAGGTAGAAATAGTTGGATGGTCACATATCAATTCAAACAGATGGATTTGTAAGAATAGGAAGCTCTCCAGCAAACCTCTTCGTTAAAGCTTTATACACATTCATAAGTACCCAAGCACACAACTTAAAAAGGGATGTTTTCAGGGTATGGATAAACAAGCCTTAGAACAAAAATAGCATACTGCATGAAACCACCTACTGTTTTCCTAAAGTCAGGATTTGAAAGCATCAGTTAGAGTGAACTGTCAGGTATCAGCCAGGGAGACACCAGTCTTGGTGCCAGTGTTGGCAGCCTCAACTTCGCAACGTCTAGGTACGCAGCACGTTCCCGTAGCAGCAAGTAAAACTTTGTGCCACCATGGAGATTTCTTCAGGGTGCAAGAGTCCTAGTGGGATACAGATCTGTGGCTTTGTTGTTTCTGGCAGTGCTAGAAATGACTTTGTTCTCACTTTCTCTGGAGGCCAACATAGGTGAGATCAGAGAGCAGAAATTGAAATGAGCTTTTAATGGAAATGAGATCGTATGAGCCACAGAACAATGCAGTTACTCCTCCGTTGGTGCTTCTGTCCTGCTCCCGGAGCTGGAAGCATCAGCAACAAGGAGGCATATTACAAACACACCATCTGTCCCGCAACTCCTAACACAAGCTCTGTGCCACCTTGATTAGTAATGATTTTAATGGACCTTTTGGTAGCATTCCTGCAGGGCAAACCTTGTAACCTTCCCAACCTTGAGGTTTTCTATTTCAATTGCTATTGCTGGTCTAAGATTTACAGAGGCTTATTATTTTTATTTTTTAACCCTCTTGACCCATTGTAAGCTGAGGAGGAAAATTCCTTTTTATTTTCAGGAAAGAGGAATATCTATTTAACATGTTTGCCACACAGTGTACATCCTTCATGAATTAATCATTGAGGGGGCGTATTTGTTTACCAGGACTGGCTGGATAGTCATTAAATCAGTGCTAGGAACTTGCGTCTTGCCCTGGAGCATTATGCATCAGGACTGTTTTAATTGCGGATGGAGGAATCACCATGAGGCTGTCCCTAATGCAAGCACCTGCTGCAAATGACTCAGTCCCTGCATTACCCTCCAGCAGGGTCCGGGTACATCTGCCAATATCTGTCATTATCTGAGGCATACTTGTCTGAACCATGCATGCCTTTAAGCTCTCGTGTGTTCCAGCAAGGGACCCTTGTCAGTGTTTCTGGCACCTGCAGACTGCTGTGCACCTGGTATTTAAATGGCACAGAAATGTGTTTTGATTGTTTTCTCTCTTTAATGAACCCACCTGAGGGACATTTAGCTCTTTATCTAGTAGCCTGTTACCCAGTCACTCACATTTACACTGCTTGTGTGGAAATTCAGAACTCACTTGTGCTGTTATACTAATCCATCTGCCAGAAGTCTTATCACAAAATCTGCAGGGCTCCCTAAGGAGACTTTTGTACTGGTAATTTAAGCTAATGATTTCTAAACATATTTAGTCAGTTTTATGAAGACCTCATTAGAATGTGACTGTTTATTAAAAATCTAAATGAGGTCCCACAGTCATTTAGAAAAATCATTGCTGAGTTGCATGAACAGTTCTTTGATAACGGATGATGAAGTGGTTTTTAGTTAAGATTGGCCTAGGTTGACATAAGAACTTGTACAAAAAAACTAAACAAATAAGCAGCCTTTGAAGCATCCTTGAAGAAAAGTCTCTATCTTCTTCATGCTGGGGTCAACAACTTTGCACTCACAATGAAGTTCACAAAAAGGGAATGACAAGTAATTAATGGCATAGTATACTTACATTTTAGTGCAAGAATCAGAATTTTCCAAACCACACACTAACAGGTAAAAAGCAAAACCAAGACTCATAAAAATATATCAGTGTGACCACAAGCTATTTCAAAATAATGTATTTTGGATTATAGTAATGCAAGAGACCTCCATGCTCATGTTTGTAAGTGCTAGAGCAACTGAAGATAGTAGTGTAATTTCAGACATCTTTTCCTGAGACACTTAGCGTAATCTGGTGGATTATTCTAGAAGAAACAAAACTTTTTATCCCACCAGTGTAGGGTTCATCAGAAAACAGACACAAGAGAACATCTTGCTTACTCCAAGAGACTGCTCTGGAGTACAGACTCCAAAAGACAGAGCTGGATCGTTCTGTGGAAAGCAATGGGAACTGGATCAAGGTCTTCATGGACTGGCCAAAGTCTCGGGTTGCTTCTTGAAGTGCTTCAATGTTTGCACACATTGAAACATTTCTTTCATCCTTAAAGAGTTATTCTGGGAAGATTTAGAATATATTCAATTGTGCCATCTAGCTGTCACCTCCATCTTTGCTCTTGTTGGGCTGGTATTAATACTTGGTTGGCAGAATCAAACTTGGCATGTCACATCGTTTGTCATTTGTCAGCAGTCACTTTCTCTCCCACTCCTTGTTTTTGCTTGAGGCAGAAGAAATTTAGTAATATCTGATTAATAAATGGTGAAATGCACTGATGAAATTCAGTGGAGGTGGTTGATATATAAATGTGCTGCAAGGACTCATGATTGTCTATCATGCTTTTAATATAACAAAGTATTTACAAAAAAAATTCACTAGAAATAATTATAAAAAATAAAACCTCACCCCAGGAGCATAGTAATTACAGTAATTAGAGTTTTGCAATTATTATCCAGAATTAGAAAACAGCCAGTGCTAATAGTGTTAATAAGCACACAAAAGACCCTTTTTTTCAAAGAAGGCAAGGTTGACTACAGCAGAATGGATGTGATACAAACAGGGGAATGAAGGTCAGCCACGGACTGGTAAATAGCCCCTATGCCTGCACGCACACCTTAGCGCTACTGAAACAGCTGAAACAGCCTCTCACTGCCATCTTACCTCTTAGGAGCGTTGTGCTTTCTTGATAGCCATCTCACACTCCTCCTGGGTGACTTTTCCCTCTCAAGAGCCAGCAGGGTTGTATCTGCATAGGGAAAAAGAAAGAACACAGCAGTGGCTTAGCTTTTCCTTTGCTTGTTTTACTGGACCTGCGGTTGACATGCTACATACATGGCACTCTCATCTGCCTTGCTGCAAAGATGTTGATGGCTCTGACTTTTCATGCTTAGAAAAGTATTGGGGTCTACATGACAGTGAGGAGACCCATACGAAGGTCTTCTGACAGAAAGGGAACATCTTGCTGCTGGCTGGCTAAAAAATGTTCCCTGTTGTAAGATACAATCTGTCAGAAGAGAGTTGTTGTCCTCAAGAAAGACTCTGTGGGCCCAGCCCTAAGCAGTCATATGTGCATGTGCTTGGGCCTTGGATCCAAGCTTGGTCCTTGCTCAGGATGTGCAGCCTTGGTCAGCATTCAAGAAACATTTCTAAACCAGATACAAATATGGTTCCTTAACAAACAAAATCCAGAAGTCTTTATGTTGAACCAGATCTTCTTCTTGTCGACCTGATGATTTGTTTCTGTTATAGACAGACATTAGACATCCAAGAAAAACTGCCAAATAAAGCTCTGTGCAAAGACTTCTTACTGAAAACATATTGCAAGAATCAAACAAAAACTTCATAGGAAATTCCGGTAACATAAAAACTGTGTGAAATTTCCAATGGACTTGCCACCTATTCTTAGAATAAAAAGGAATTTTTTGACACAAAGCTATTATGAAGCTTGCACTTACGCATTTTACAAGTTTTGAGAATCTTCCTTGCAGAAGAACCCTCTAATAAACAAAGGTAAATTCAAATTGTATTTAAGATTCAGATCACCCATTACAGAGATACTGCAGAGGTGAAACACAATAACTCTTTAACGTGTCTCGCAAACAGCACATTTGTTTTTAGTATAAATGGAAGAACACTCTATCTAATTGAAACTGCCTCTAAATGTAATAAGCCAAATTACCTACATTGGAATTAGTTCAGGATACTGGCATTAGCGCTCCTTAGGAGGTGTGCCAAAGAGTTTGTAAGCATATGGGTGACTAAGATTTCATTTTAACTTTTCTCCTGAAAGAAAGAAACCACATTTTATAAATGAGAGGGAGAAAGGTTGCTGTATGAAACCCTTCCCTACCTCTAGGTAATTCTAGTCTCAGCTTCTAAAACCTATAAATAGTGTCCTTCCCCATCTAGAGGAAAATTTTTTCTTAATCATGTTTACCTAGAAAACCTAGGACCTGCGCTTATGGTACATATATGTCATTAGATATTCTGTTGTTTTACTTTTGGTTTCACTGTAATTCTTTTCTTAGTTAGCGTAGAGTTTATACTTTTACAGAGAATTAATGAGAAAAAAAGAAAACAATTGTTAAGTTAAAACTATTGTTAATCTTTCAAATCAGTGAACCCTTCTAGTCAAAACAGATTTCAGCTTTATAGACTTCTAACCAGAAATAACAAATTGGCACTATTTCATTAGGGAAAAAATTGGCTGTTGTTCTTCAGGAAAGAGAAGGAAGGACTCCTTGCAATCACTTAATAAAGATGTCCCCAGATTAGCAATGTTAGCATCATCAAACAGGACAGCAACCTACAAGCGTTCAGCACTGCCCCATGTCACTCAAAGCAGACATGGTTTCAGCTCTCAGTGTTTTGATGCATTCTCGTTTCCAGTAAAAGCTGTGTTTCAAAGAATGGTAATCAACAGAGATTAATATCTTAATGCTCACTAATCCAATTGAGACAATTCACTTTGAGAAATAAATAAAAGAGGTTTGAGGATACCCAAATGGATCGATCCCCTTGTTGGCTAGTGCTGCCCAACAAGCAAATATAAGTGCAGTTTGCAAAGAGGTCTTCAAGTTCTTCTTTGAAATGTCGGGGCTAGTGAAACGGCTTCAACACTGCAAGTCTCCTCACCTCAGCAGTCTCATGAAATTAATCTCTCAGTCTCTCTGTGAAGGAAGAAGCATCCTGGAGGCAATGACACATTTTTACCTTACCTGGTAGAGTAACATGTAGAACTTTCTAACCTAACATCAGATGATCAGGTTTTAGAGCCAGAAGGCAATCCACTAACTTGGTGGTGCTCTGTAGCTCAACTAATAGCATGATTTTGCTCTTGGAACAGAAGCATGATTCAGAGCACAGGCTGTTCTGCTCGATGCAGACACATCAGGTCCTCGGAGCACAGGAACTGAGCAATATGCCCATGATTTCACAGTTGTGTAAGGGATTAAGACAGGCTTTGAGGAGCTCCAGCTAATCCTGTAACCATCCTTCATCTTGGCATGGGACCACACTTCTCATGTGCTCTGTGCTCAGCCTTTTTTCCTGCAGGGCTGTACTAAGGTGCACTAATTTACAGCCTTTTTTAATGACCAGTGGGAGACAAAATTGCCTAAACATAAGCAATGAAATAGAGGCAATCCATATCCTTCTGTTGGTACTAGCGATGGAGACAGGAACACTACAATAGCTTTACCTTGGGTCACCTTTACCCTAAAGCAATTCTCCTAGACTAATTCTGTTTTATGGCCAAAGTGTGGCCACACCATGAGTTTGGCCTGTCAGCTTAATTTCATCTAATCCCAGCTAACAGGTTGATGGCATGCTAACAGTATAACTGATTCTTAAGAACAAAGGGATCACACCGATTCCCTCAGGTGGAAAGCATTAATGTATGGCTACTACTGGACATGTCCAGAAAGCCAGCTATTCTGGGCAGAAGTTGAATGAGACTGCATCTACCAGGCAACCTAGGATTGCGCTGCTGGGGCAACCAACATAGGGCAGCAGAAGGTGGAGACTTATGTCAGCTCCGAGTCATCACTGGAAGAAGTTAGACTGAGCTAGTAAAGTTCATGGAGACATCTCTCCTGTCTGGGAGCTATGAACAACATAAAGACTCCTGGCTGCCTTTACACAGACCCATTCATCTGATGGTGCCAAACAGTATCTTAAATGCTCTATTTCTCAGTACTCTTCCATACCTCTTTTAGAAAACTGTAAAATGAGGTATAAATCAATTAACTGACTTGCTCAAAAGCAAACAAAGAAAATGAAAAAAAGAAAGACTGGGTTTTATCTTCTGTCAAAGGTTGTTTTAGAACTTATAAACTGTTCTTAAATCACAATACATTTTTTGTTTGAAAATTATTTAAATAAAAATACTTTCAATTATTGGGTGTCCTTTTACTTGTAGTCAGCCAAATAAAAGTATATGATGTTATCCTAGCTACATCTCCAAAATCTGTTAAAAATTTTCACCAGTGAGCTTGGTTGGCTATTTCATTTTGTATCCTAGAGGTTTCACTTCAAAATTTATGTCTGACTTGCCATCATTACTTAGTTCGGGATTAATTTTAAATTGGAATATATAATACTGCTCTTCACTAATGGCAATCCATGCAGTGCATAGCCAGTTATATCACCTTTTTGCTGAGAATATTTCAGAATCAAAGGACATTGGAAACTTTGAAAAATCAGTGTTATTTAAACTGTTCTGTACAAACTATGAAGTATATTTCACAGCCAGCTCACATATTAGTTCTGTAATATTCCTCCTATTCCAAACCTCTAAGTAAATTAATTACTGTCCTGGCTTTCATACTGCCTTTAGCTAGATGTGTCACATTGCCAAATGGCTAAATATACAGCTTCGGAAGTCACAATTTGTGTTCATTAGCTATCCACTGCCTACATTGTTTGTTATATTTAGAAGGAGCAACAACAACTTTCCACCTTCATTTTTAAGTCTTAGTTTCTCACATTAGACTATTTTGCTGGGTGATGGAGCTAGGGGGTGGAAGCAGATAATCGTCTTCTCCAAATTTCTAAAATTATTAGTAAAATAAACATGTTTGGAACAATTGGATAGCCTAACTTGGGATGAATAGATTAAACCCGAGCATTTTCATTATGTCTCTGGCAATCACCCTTTTATCTCATCTTGTGATGAACATCTGTATTTTTTGGCACGTTAGGATATAAATGTGGGGTGTATCTGAACAAACTCTCAATTATAGTTCTGCTCAGATGAGATTTCAAAATTATGTTTTCTACTTTGTGGACGATATTTACTGTTATGGTAGCAACTGTGTGAAAAAAAACTAATGCATTTAATATTCAGTTCTGGATTCATGTATCAATTATTTAGCTAAACCTTCTGTTAGTAGGTTTTTTTGTAAAACATGTACAAAATGTTTATAAAAAGGGAAAGAGATTCATCAGTTCACAGTAGCTAAAGCTGTGCTAAAAAGCAAAAATGAACAAACATATGTTACCAGCAGTTTCTCGTATTTGATGAGTAAAACCATATTCTATTTTGTTGCAATTGTCTTTCCTTGTACAAATAAAGGCCCTGATCCAATAAACATTTATAAGTGTGATTTTGACTTACACTATTTAAGCTACTTCTGTCTTTAAGACACCTTTGCATTTATTTGAGAGGTCCTGGAGGAGGTGGGAGACTGGTCTTTAAGCATTTAACTTTTGGCTCATCAGGAGTCCACAGAGTTCCCATGTCTAGAGCTCAGCACGTGCAGCAGCATTGCAGAACAAGAGCCAAAAGTAGGAAAAAAGCCTGAATTAAAAAAAAAAAAAAAAGACTTGGTTTTTTTTTCCCCTCCCAGTTGAGTGAATCATTTAGTGTTGGTCTGTGGCTCTGACTGCGGCTCTGGCACCGTTCCCACGGCTGTTACAGCCCCTATTCCACTTGGGAGAGTTTTCAGGAAATTGTGTTGTCATGGATCCTTCTGCTCAGCTCCAATCTGCTCCGTGCCCAAAATCCCCTGTGCAGCAGAGTAAGAAATCCCCAGCAGGCCTAAGCTGCATGAGGCACAAAAGGCTATAACTTCTGTGCAACACCCCCAATGCTTCCCTAATTATTCCACTGGATCATCTTAAATAAGGTTTAAAAAAAGAGTGTAAGCAAATCCAACAGTTGAGGCATAAGAAGGTGGGGACTATGCTCTTCTAAACTAGTCTTTCTAAATGTCCCTAGTTCTTTGTCATAATCCAGACTGTCTAGACTTACCAAGTTAGAAACAGGCATGTTTTCCTTCAAGGCTGAGCAATTTAATTCAGCCAGGGTTGGGGTTTTTTTCCCCATTGTTTATTTTACTAAACTAGAGCTGTTTTGAGGATGGCAGGCGCCCACCAGAAAGAAAAAAGGCTAAAGATAGCAACAAAGAGACGTGCTGATCAGTAGTGCTGTGACTAGGATCACTGCTGCAGCTGCTCCCTTCCTACGTGCGTTGGCCGTCTTTGTGTGGTTCAGGTTCCACCTATGGAAAGGATGAGTGAACAGGCACGAAAAGGGAATGGGCTCCAGAGATGGGGTTGTCAGCGGGCTGCTCCAGTCCGGAGGTAGTGTGAATTGCCTTATTCTGCATGGAGAGTCGAAAAATTATCTTAGCCATAGGTACGAAAACCCTGTTTTAGAAAGTTCCCGGCAATGACTATAAAAGGGTCAGTTTGCTGGCCTAAGGGATTTGAACAATGTGAATTTTCTGGATTATTTTAACAACACAGACAAAACAATGAGCATTCAATGTTTTTCACTTAGCTTCTGTCAGAGGGTTTTTGGAAATACATCCAAACAAGATAAGATCTGAATGAGTATCAAGTAGATGCAACAATAGGTAGATAGCAGCAACTACTAAACTGCTTGCAGCAACATTTAATGCTTTTGAAATGGTTGTTCATTGCTTATAGCTGATAGATGTGCTTTGGAGATAAGTATGCGTTTGCCAGAGATCCTGCAGTTTAGGCACCCTGGGATTGTCCCCAGCTTGGCCCTTGGCTGGTGGAAACCTTCTCATCCAGACTGACGCCCTGTCAGCTTGCTGGCTGGTGAGCACGGTGGGGGAAGCAGTCTTGCTACCCTTGCCCCTGGTACAAGAGTGCTAGGCACTGCGAGGACTGGCCAGTGTCCCGGCTCCAAGCCTCTTGTTATGGAAGGGAACTGTATAACCTGGTGTTTGCCAGTTGTCCTGAAACCACGCTTAATACCAGATGAAATGTCAAGAATATAAAGAATTTTTCTTAGCCAATACTAATGCAGTTACTAGGTCTGAAGACAAGCCTAGAGAAATAAATAAAAACCTCCTTGTAGCTACCTGAACTTCAGCTCTGCTCTAGGAGCTTTCCATCAGCTGTGTAAGCAGGAATAAGCTATTAGGGTGCTTGTATAATTTTGTGGCTGGGAGCCAGGGCTTACAACTAGGCTACTCTTTTCTCTGAGGATCCTGATGTGGGGATGTTTTTCCAGCCCTTCAACTCAGTTCTATTCAGATTTAAATTTTATCCTGCTAAAGAGTCAGAAAAAAGGTCAGAACTACTGACCCTGCCCTGACAAACTTTTTATTTTATCAGCTGATGTTACCACTTTGCTGTGTCAAGACCTCTCTTCTGTCCAGACAGTAAAGAGGGGTTGTACGTTATTATCAGCTACGTCCCTAGAAACAAATTCTGAGGAAAGTATCTTCTTCTGCCTTACAGGACAAGGTTTGACTCTCTGCGTAATCCTTTATATACTGAACCTGGAGTTTGAATAAATAAATCATTTGAATCATGCTTTACAGTTTTCACTGCATGCTTATACACACATCCTTCAGTTCTACCTTTTGCTCAAGACTAGACATGATAGTAATCCAAATATTTTGGCATGAAAATGGATTTGAGAAATACTCTAGGAGTTGTGAAGTTTAATCTTTTTTTTTTTAATTTTTGTATCAGTTTTCCACTGAATATTTGAAGTGTTTGGGTTTTTTACCCAACCCATTTAAGTGTATATTTAAGTAAACCAGTAGATTTACATGTAGTAAAAGATCCGTTTGAAATTTTCCCTTCGGTGAGAGAGAGAAACCATTCCATGCAGCAGATGTATAACAGATGCTACTCCTAGCACTTACTGCACTACTGGACGATGGCCAGATGCAGTGGTGATAGCATAGCTATTACTGTGATAGAGCAGAATAAAACCAAGATATGTAAGTAATGTGTTAGCTTCCCCACCCACCGCCTTGTCCACACAAATGGGAAGGAGGAGAAAATTCTTAAGTCTGTCAGCTATCTGCATCATCGTATACAGTCCCCGCAACAACCCACTTTAAAATCTAGCAGAATGATAGTGCACATTTGAATACGTTAAATACTGTGAAGTCCATCCCATCTAGACCACACCAGGGCTCAGAAAATCTGAAATACAGTTCACAAAACCCACCTTCTTTCTGGCTCCATATCCCGGGATAAATTTGCCAAGAACGCACGGTTCCAGAAGCCAGGTGAAATCACTATGGAGGAAAGGGTGATTAATCTCACCTAACCTTAGCCATCAAGAAGCCAAACAAACACCTAGGCGAAGGTAGTCATCTAGACTCTTTTCATAGTTAACAAAAATAAAGGCACCTCTAGAAGGCATTTGTCCTACTCATCTTAGTTTGAGCTAAGGGAGATAAATCCCACCCATGGTGTTTGCAGTCATCTAGTGAATTGGTGTTAAAGCCCAGACACAAAACACATCTCTTGACTTCAGGTGTCGAGTTTTGCCATTTGACCTCTCATCAGTTCCTTTGGAAAGTTAATCTGAGAAAACAGATACTTTTCTAACAGTAGAGAAGATCCTTCCTGTCTGAAAAACAGATTTTCACTTTAGAAGGTAGGAAGATATTTTTGAGACAAATCACCAACTAGAGGTTGGGGAAAAAACCTTCTGGTGGTAGTCGTCCCTCTGAGCACGCCCTGCGCTGGAAAGCACAGGAAATGAACAGTTACTGTAACTGAGTTGAGCAGGGTAGAAATATCCCTTGTGCTCTGTACAAATTTGCCTTACTTTAGTAACCACAACACAAATCTCACCTGCAACTCTGAAAGATGTCTTAAAAAAAAAAGAGGCAGTGTCCCTTAAACATTAATCATTTCCACATGTGGGAAATGTGACTGTTCTGCGCATGACTGCATTTTAAAACAGAAATCATTGCACAGAATACAGGATAGATTCAGTATGAACCTTCTAAAATAAATGAAACTTAATTTCTTTTGTATTTTTTAAAGGTCAAATGCTGCAAATACTGGCCAGATGACACAGAGATATATAAAGACATTAAAGTTACCCTAATAGAAACAGAGCTCCTGGCTGAATATGTGATTCGAACATTTGCAGTAGAAAAGGTAAGTTTCCAAATTCAGTTTTCTTAAATACGATGGTATCTGCCTAAGTAACATATAAAGATTCAACATGGGAAAGTTAAATCTTTTGACTGACATCCCGGTTTTGCAGCTATTTTTTGGGTAAACGACTACCGCCCTCTTATGGTAAACTGTGGTTTTCTTTAAATGCAGCAACTTTTCTGCGCTTTCCATCACTGTTGGCCCCTGCCTGAGTTAGAAAAAGCGATGTTCCTTGCCTAGGAGAAATCGAAGCCTCCCTCCCAGCAATCAATTGAAAAACACATTCGTGCTGTTTTCCCATCTTATGTTCCCCACAATAATTTTCTGTCTGTACTAGAGGCTGCATGCACCATTATTCAGGAGTCCGTGGTGGAGAATACTGTTATCTGTTGGGCTCGTGTGTTCCTGGTCTGCAGAGACATAGCTGAAACAAATGAATTCTCTTCTCAAGGCAATTTCACTTTTCATGTGGAATCTGTCTTTATAGGGAGAGTTCCAATCAGCCTGTTGTATTACTGTTTATTAGAATAATGCCATGAATTTGTTTGATGCTTACTAGATCTTGTAGCTTTCCCAAACAGCTTACAATATATGGACAACATACAATTAACAAATAAGATACTTAACTGAAAGTGAGAACAAGCAGAGTCAGTCAATGCTGAAGTGTGTCATGCATTTTGTGTTAATTCAGGGGTTTTATTCAGACGTCATTAAAGGACAGAAGTGTTTGTATTGTATGTATCAAGACTCATTTGAGTTGCAGAACGAGGAGGAAAGGGCCTGTTTGGAAGACCCGATATTCCTAATGGTGCACTGAAGTAATGTTCTCCCAGCATCTCCATGAGTAGATTTTCAACTAATTAGCTTACAAAACTCCTTTTGATTTAGTTGCAGTACCTGTGATACAGTGGTTCTCTCTAATGATGAAATAGTATTCAATTATGGTTTTGAAGAACATAATGTTTAGCATCAAAGAATCCTGCACCCAGGTAGGTGAAACTGCCAAAAAGACGGCCCAACAGGGTCTCTGTATGTATATCCACAGTAACAAAGGAATTGGGTTTTTTCCTGTTTTATTCTTCAATCTAATACTTAAATATGCATCAACACAGCAACCTGAGGGTAATGATAACAGAATTATGCAGTTTGAATGAACTGAAATATTGTATCATGTTTACCACCATACATATTGTACATCGAATTCATTCAAGCCTGTTGTTTCCTTGCATTTAGATATTTTTAATAAACAGATGAGAAATAGTGGCTACACTTTGAAGTAGATGAAGCACTGGTTGATTTCTATTCTGCAAATTTTAAGCCCATGCTTTGATGTTAGCTTTTCACTTCTTAACTGGGACTGGAAAAAAAGACCTAGAGGATTTTACAGTTGATCATAACCAAACTGTCTTGAATAAGTGCATTAGAACAGATAGAGATAAAAGGCACTAAACATTTTATTTCTTAAAAAAAATCTCCATCTGAAAAAGATTTCATTTAGACACTGCTTTTTAATAGTTGGTAGTTTTTCAGTAAGCCTCTAAAAGCAATGTCAGTGTAGTTTGAGTAAAGTACATTTGTTTTTACCCTATTTTCCATATTTTTTAACTCTTCCAATGGTACTGGAAGGTCAAGTCTGTACATCTCTTCCACCATAATTCTCTCAAGTTTCTATTTCTTCTCTGCTGGGACTGATACTTTTCAGCCTCTCCAAGACAAGCTGCATGATGAGACAGAGTGCACCCTAACCAAATCTGCAGATAATGCTAAGTGAAGGGTGGTGTTGAAATGCTCAGCATTGGAGCCTCACTTCCAAAGGACTTGAAGATTTGGCCAACAGAAACTTTAGTAATTCAACAAGGAAAAATGCAAAGTTCTGTGCCTTAGGTGGCCTAACCCCATGTGTCTGTACATGCTGTGACATCCTGGGACAACAGCTAACATCCAAGATGATTATGGATGTAGGACACATGAGCTGCAAGGGGAGGTTAAGAGACTTGGCCTTGTTCGGTGTGGTAGAGATGAGGAGGAGGGGTAAGGAGGATCTAATTGCAGTCTGCGACTACCTCAGAGATGTTTAGAAAATCAGGGGCACCAAATTCTCCTCATTCTTCTCAATGGTAATGGATGGTAAAATGGGGCAATGGCCAAGAAGTTGCAGCATGGAAGGCTTGCACTGGAAAAACTCCTTCAGGAGGAGGGTAGCGCAGTGCTAAAGCAGGTTACCCAGAAAAGTTGTGGAATCTCCATTCTTGGAGGTCATCAGGGCTCAGCTAGACACAGCCACTGGTGACCTGATCTAGTGTTGGCCATAGACCCACTCCGATTGGGCGGTTGGACTGGAGACCTCCAAAGGTCCCTTCTGACCATCTTTTCTATTTGTGGATGAACATCTCATACCTGCTCCTAAAATACAATTTAGAAGTTGATTTGTTTGGAGATAAATTGATCACTTATGTTCATTTTTTTAAATTACTATTTGGTAATTATTGAGGAGTAGGGAGATAATGCTAAGAAAATTGAACCCAAAATTACACTCTGATTCTGAAGACCACTTCCTAGATACGCTTTACGTTGTGTGCATAAGCAGTTCCTTTGGAGCAGTTCCTTTACAGCACAACAGTTAACTCAGATGAATTACTCAGATAGTAACATACAGCAGTACCATAAGTATTTGTAGAATCAGGGTCTACATTTTTTAACATCCTACCTAGGGTTTGTTAGCAAAAAGTACACCATTTTTTGTTTGTTTCAGCTGAAAGAAAAAGTAAAAAATAGTCTTTCGAAGCCGAGCATATGCTTTTATGATTCATGCAGTTGTGTTACTATTTTGGGTTTAGAAACCAGCAGGGAAGCTACAGACATGAAAATCATTCTTTTGTAGGTATAATAAGCAAACTCATAAAAGTACCCTATATGCAAAATCTTTTCTAAGTAGCTGAGTGTTACCAACGATAGACAAAGATGCAGTCAGCATGACAGACAGCATTTTCAAAACTAATGCACGAGATACACAGGACATATACTGATCTGTGCAACAGCTGGGCGCATTAGTTTGGAGGGGCAGTTTACTTTTTGTAAGTTGCTTGAAAATCAGGGCTGCGTACGGCATGAAGAATTTGTGTGGGGTACTTGTTTCAGTCCTCAGTTTGTATAGTCATGGCACTGCTTTTTGTATGGGATCTTTGTTTCTTGGGGGATTGTGGGCAGTTGTTAGGAGCAATATA